>NC_136267.1:19568787-19803787 GCF_964187855.1 Myxine glutinosa
TGAATTAAAATTTAATTCATATCGCACAAAATCGACACAAAACACGGTCGCATAAAGGTGAAAAACGCAATGGCTTTTCGCCTTGAATCACGTGCAAACGTGTGACGTGACGTGTGACGGGATGGAACATCACGTGATCGCTCTGAGCGAATCAGCGAGCTGCTCGCACTGGCTGAGATTAGCGGGTACTTCGCTGAAATGCGCTGGGGTAAATATGAATAAAAAATATGGATCTCGTCAAATATGGTCTCAGCCATGTTCGTCCCAGGCTCAATGGCCATGTCTATGCCAAATATCAAGCACGTGAGCCTCTCCGTTTCGGAGTCTATCTGTAACATCACACACACACACACACACACACACACACACACACACACACACACACACACACACACACACACACACACACACACACACACACACACACACACACACACTGTTTTATATTTAAAGATTAGAACATGAGTACAGTACATCTATTAAATATGTACCATTAGAACATGAGTACAGTACGTCTATTATGTATTATGTTAAAAAAAAGTATTTTAATTATGGACCATTAGAACATGAGTACAATACGTCTATTAATTATGTGCATTTAAACGAGTACAGTACGTCTATTAATTACATACTTTTGGAACGTGAATACTGTATGTCATTTAATTACATCCAGTTTTGAACACAAGTTGGACCCTGAATACATCGATTAATTACGTCCAATGGGAACCATACCTTTTCGACCTTTCGACACTTCAATCTCTTTATACTTCAGACCACTTAGACACTTTTCGACCTTTACATCATTAAGACCATGTAGACCTATAAACTTTCACACCTTTCAAAACCATTTCGACTCCTTTTGACCCTTTTAGACATTTTTTAAAACCTTCAGACACCTGTAGACCATTCAGACCCTTTAGAGTTTATATTACACCCTTAAGACCCCAAGACCTTTTAAGACCATTTGAGACGTTTTCCACCTTTTCAGACCTTTCATTAAAATAATCAATGACCTTTCATTCAGTAAGTCCTTCCATTTATTTGCCACACAAGAGTCCTAGCGAGGGTCTGCAATCTCGGAATGCTCGTTCTAGTTTACAAATGATTTATAGCGATCCCGTACGTGCTTTATACAAACGGCAGCGATGCCAGCCCTATAAACATGCCCCATTGATCACCCCCAAAATCCTCCCTATTCTTTTAAATCCAAAGTCCAAACCGCCACGAAAGCTTGAGCATCTCACCCTCGTGGTCCAGCAGGGCCTACAAGCACACCTGCACACACCGAGCGACACGACCAGGTATGAATGATCATACATTCGCCATCAGGTATATTGTTTCGCCTCCCTCCTCCGATGAAAGCTTGTACACAACCAGGCTCTTTGTCTGCAGCATTGTTGAGCTGAAAAGACCTTTTCATGTTTATTTTTTATCCAGGTCGCTTCATTTTTTTGGTTTTCTCAGGTTTCTCGTGCTCATTCCCGCACCGGTCCAGCCAGGTACGTTTCCAAACGTGCAGAGCTTTTATCACAATGCTCCATTTTAAAAGTTAACTGTTGTAAAAGAGACACTTGGACCACGGATTTACTGATCACCCATCGGACTGTGCCTGGGGTACGCTCCTGCTAAATTTTTGGTCGCTCGCTGTACGTACATTCGCTGGAGGCTGCGGACGAAAGGTTTTTGAACTTTTGTCCGATCAGTTGGGAAGACCGAAGAGCACAATTGGGTGAGGCCACCCCGACTCCTCAAAACCACCCCAGGCACGTAATCAGTGCAATACTTACATGTATTGCACTGATTACAGCCTCCTCACTCTCTGCAGACCTGGACAAAATCAGACTGGGCAAACAAGTGGAACATGTCTTTCAATCCTGACAAATCTCACACTCTTACGATGTCTCTCCGAAAAGACCGACTGGACAACCCTCCCATCCACTTTATGAATAATCCTCTCCAAGAAGTTCTGTCACTCAAGCTTTTGGGTCTCACTATCTGCCATGATCTTTCCTAGGAAAACCACATTTCCAAGCTGGCCTCCAAAGCCAGTCGCCGACTGGGCATCCTCCGTCGTGCGAAGTCCTTCCTTGGCACACCTGAGCTCCTCACCACATACAAGGCTTTCATCCGCAGCTCAATGGAATACTGCTCTCCCCTCTGGGCTGGTGCTCCTGCCCTCACACCTAGCTCGTCTTCACGCTGTTGAAACCAAAGCGTTCAGAATCATTGGAATCTCCCGCGATGAAGCTAACTCCAAGGGCCTCTCACTCACTCACCGCAGGCAGGTTGGTGGTCTTTCCGTCTTCTACCGACTCCTCTCTGGCCTTGCCTCCCCAGCTCTCTCTGGGCTCTGTCCCCCAAATATTCCTACAGGTCGCACAAGATCTGCCTGCAACCCTCTTATGGTTAAACTGCCAAAATCAAGACTCTCTGCTCACCTTCACTCCTTCATTCCTCTATTCTCCCAACTCTGGAACAAAGTCCCTCACTCTCTTCAATCCCACTTCACCCTCCAGGACTTTAAAACAGCTGTTCACCACCATCTCTTATCTTTCCCCATCCAAAACCTTGATCTTTTCTAACCCCGCTAATTTCACCCCAAATCCACTTTTTTGAAATACCAACTTTTGTCCTGGAAGTCTTTGGTGTCCTTGTGTTTTATACTTCTCCCCCCCCCCCCCCTTCCCACGCCACCTCCCCCCCCACACATCTCCCTGCTCTCAAATGTTGTGTTTGTGTACTTCCCCTTCTCTCCCCATCTTGTCTTCCGCTCCCTCTTTTTATATATTTTGTTTGTCTGGTTGATTTGTTTGTGAAATAAATGTTAGCTCTTTCAAGAGCCTCGATTCAGTATTTTTTTTTTTTTTTAAGAAAAAAAAAAGTGTTTGGAGCCAATCGAGCCTCCCGTGTAACGAATGTCGACATACGGTCACGTGACGCACGTGCCTCAAAAGTCAACCAAACCCCTCCCCGAGAGCACTGCAACTGCTCAACAAGATGAGGCAGGAATGAATAAACTGGACGAGGTATGATGTACTGTAGATGCAAGAAGAAGCTCCCTTCATATCGGTACAAACGAAGGAATAAATAGTGATAAAAAATGACCGTCACACCCACCAAAATAAATAAATAGTGATAAAAAATGACCGTCACACCCACCCAAATAAATAGTGATAAAAAATGACCGTCACACCCACCAAAATAAATAGTGATAAAAAATGACCGTCACACCCACCCAAATAAATAAATAGTGATAAAAAATGACCGTCACACCCACCAAAATAAATAAATAGTGATAAAAAATGACCGTCACACCCACCCAAATAAATAGTGATAAAAATAACCGTCACATCCACCAAAATAAATACATAGTGATAAAAAATAACCATCACACCCACCCAAATAAATAGTGATAAAAAATGACCGTCACACCCACCAAAATAAATAGTGATAAAAAATGACCGTCACACCCACCCAAATAAATAGTGATAAAAATAACCGTCACATCCACCAAAATAAATACATAGTGATAAAAAATAACCATCACACCCACCCAAATAAATAGTGATAAAAAATGACCGTCACACCCACCAAAATAAATAGTGATAAAAAATGACCATCACACCCACCCAAATAAAGTGATAAAAAATGACCGTCACACCCAACCAAATAAATAGTGATAGAAAATGACCGTCAAACCCACCAAAATAAATAGTGATAAAAAATGACCGTCACACCCAACCAAATAAATAGTGATAGAAAATGACCGTCACACCAACCCAAATAAATAGTGATAAAAATGACCGTCACACCCACCCAAATAAATAAATAGTGATAAAAAAAATGACTGTCACACCCACCCAAATAAATAAATAGTGATAAAAAATGACCGTCACACCCACCCAAATAAATAGTGATAAAAAATGACCGTCAAACCCACCAAAATAAATAGTGATAAAAAATGACCGTCACACCCACCCAAATAAATAGTGATAAAAAATGACCGTCAAACCCACCAAAATAAAAAGTGATAAAAAATGACCGTCACACCCAACCAAATAAATAGTGATAGAAAATGACCGTCAAACCCACCAAAATAAATAGTGATAAAAAATGACCGTCACACCAACCCAAATAAATAGTGATAAAAATGACCGTCACACCCACCCAAATAAATAAATAGTGATAAAAAAAATGACTGTCACACCCACCCAAATAAATAAATAGTGATAAAAAATGACCGTCACACCCACCCAAATAAATAGTGATAAAAAATGACCGTCACACCCACCCAAATAAATAGTGATAAAAAATGACCATCACATTCACCCAAATAAATAGTCATAAAAAATTGACCATCACACCCACCAAAATAAATAACTAGTGATAAAAAATAACTGTCACACCCACCCAAATAAATAGTGATAAAAATGACCGTCACACCCACCCAAATAAATGAGTAGTGATAAAAAAATGACCGTCATACCCACCAAAATAAATAGTGATAAAAACGACCGTCACACCCACCCAAATAAATAGTGATAATAAATGACCATTACACCCACCTGTAGATAGGGGGCACCTCTGGGACACAAAGGTGATCCCGGGGGAGGAGGCCGTTTCACAGCACCACTTGGTTGTCTGCGACATAAGGTTGAAAGGTGCGAGGAGAGCTCGGCGGGTGAAGTACCAACCCCGAGAATGAAGGTGTGTAGGTTGAAAGAGGTGACAGTGAGGGAGGCATTAAAAGAGAGGCTGAGTATGGCAGAGGATGATGTGGTTGAGCTTGAAAGTGGTTGGATGTCAATGAAAGATAGTCTGTTGGGAGCCGTTGGTGAGGTATGTGGATGGACAAAAGGACCACCGAGGCACTCGGACACATGGTGGTGGGATGATGAAGTTGGAAAGAAGATTGACGAGAAGAGAAATAAGTTCAAGGAGTGGCAGAAGGCGAAGGGTACGGGGGCAGAAAAGGCAGAGCATGAAAGTTATAAGGCAGCCAGGAAGGCTGCAAAGAAAGAGGTAGCAAAGGCGCAGGAGGCATGTAGGAAAATGTTCGGAGAACGCTTGGATTCGGAAGAGGGTCAGAGAGCGATATTCAGGATTGCAAAGCAGACAGCAAAAGAGAGGTGTGATGTGATGGGGGTGAGTTGCTTGAAGGATGAAGTGGGACAAATCGTTGTCGATCCAGATGGAATAAAAGGAAGATGGAAGAGATATATGGAAATACTGTTGAATGCAGAGAATGAATGGGATGGCAACATAGAGAGTAACCCAGTTTTAGGACCGGCAGAGAAGATAACCGAGAAGGAAGTTGAGGAAGTGATTAAAGCAATGAAGAGTAGAAAAGCGGGAGGGCCGACGGGAGTTGTGGGAGATATGTTGAAGGCAGCGGGAAATTGGGGTGTGAAGAGAATGACAGAGATCTGCAATCTGGTGGTGAAATAAGGCCGCATTCCAGTGGATTGGGAACTGAGTACCCTCGTCCCTCTATACAAGGGGAAAGGTGACCCTCTGGACTGTGGCTCGTATCGAGCGATAAAGTTATTAGAGCATGGAATGAAGGTATTGGAAAGGGTGTTGGAGAGGAGGATAAGGAAGAAAGTGAAGATTGACGAAATGCAGTTTGGATTTATGCCAGGAAAAGGAACGACAGACGCACTTTTTATTGTGAGGCAGTTGCAGGAGAAGTACATGGAGAAGAGGAAGAAGTTGTTTTTTGGGTTTGTTGATCTGGAGAAAGCATTCGATAGGGTTCCACTTGAAGTAGTGACATGGGCATTGAGGAAGTTAGGAGTGGAGGAATGGTTGATCAGAGTAGTAATGGCAATGTACAAAAGAGCACACACAGCTGTAAGGACGAAGGACGGGAACAGTGGTGAGTTTGAGGTGAAGGTGGGAGTGCATCAGGGGTCAGTACTAAGTCCACTACTATTTGTAGCTGTGATGGAGGTGCTGGCTCGGAACGTAAAGGAGGGTTTACCGTGGGAGTTGTTGTATGCAGATGATCTGGTGTTGATTGCAGAAAGTATGGATGGACTGAAGGAGAAGATGAACAAGTGGAAGGAATGTATGGAGACGAAAGGTCTGAAGGTGAATATCGGAAAAACAAAGGTGATGGCAAGTGGTAAAGCATGTGGTGAGGTGGAAAAAACTGGGAAGTGGCCATGTGCTATGTGCAGGAAGGGTGTCGGAGTGAACTCAATTCAATGTACAATGTGTGCTGAGTGGGTTCATCAAAAATGTAGTGGTTTGAGAGGCTCATTAACCAGTGTGGCAGCTACATTCAAGTGTAAGGTGTGCACAGAGGGAGCTGCAGATGGAGGAAATGTTGAGTTGGATCTTGGAGACGGCGTGAAGCTGGAAGGTGTGAAAACATTTTGTTACCTCGGAGACATGCTGAATGGAGAAGGTGGATCAGACTCGGCAACGGTTGCTCGAGTGAGATGTGCATGGAAGAAGTTTTGGGAACTGATTGGCGTGCTGACTAGGAAGGGAGTGTCGTTGAAGCTGAAGGGAAAGGTGTATGCTGCATGTGTGAGAAGTGTTATGATTTATGGGAGCGAGACATGGGTAATGAATGTAGAGCAGCAAAGAAGGCTGGAAAGGGTGGAAATGCGAATGGTTCGGTGGATGTGTGGAGTATCGTTGAGAGAGAGGAAGCCAAATTATGAATTGCGAAAGATGATGGGAATAGAGCCTGTGATTGATGCTGTGAAGGGAAACAGTTTGAGATGGTTTGGTCATGTGTTGAGGAAGGATGAAAGTGACTGGTTGAGAAGAGTGATGGTAATGAATGTGGAAGGAAGTAGAGGACAGGGAAGACCGAGAAAGACTTGGCTGAAGATGGTCGAAGAAGAAATGCGTGCAAGGGGGTTAACAAGGGGGGATGCAGAAAATAGGGCAAAATGGAGAAGATTGTCATGGGGACCGCAAGGCTAACCCCCGCTCTTGCAGGGAAAATGGCCTTTAAAATGCCTGTTGTTGTTGTTGTACACCCACCCAAAGTCATAAAAAATGACCGTCACACCTACCGAAATAAATAGTGATAAGAAATGACCGTCACACCCACCCAAATAAATAAATAGTGATAAAAAATGACCATCACACTCACCCAAATAAATAAATAGTGATAAAAAATGACCGCCACACCCACCCAAATAAATGAATAGTGATAAAAAATGACCGTCACCCACTCAAATAAATAAAGTGATAAAAAATGACCATCACGCCCACCCAAATAAATAAAGTGATGAAAAATGACCATCACAGCCACCCAAATAAATAGTGATAAAAAATGACCATCACCACCACCCAAATAAATAGTGATATAAAATGACCATCACACCCACCCAAATAAATAAATAGTGATAAAAAAATAAGTCACACCCACCCAAATAAATAAAGTGATAAAAAAATGACCATCATGCTCACCCAAATAAATAAATAGTGATAAAAAATGACCGTCACACCCACCCAAATAAATAAATAGTGATAAAAAAATGAGTCACACTCACCCAAATAAATAACTAGATAAAAAATGACCGTCACCCCCACCCAAATAAATAAATAGTGATAAAAAATGACCATCCACACCACCCAAATAAATAAAGTGATGAAAAATGACCATCACGCCCACCCAAATAAATAAATAGTGATAAAAAAATGAGTCACACCCACCCAAATAAATAAATCGTGATAAAAAATGACCGTCACACTCACCCAAATAAATAACTAGATAAAAAATGACCGTCACCCCCACCCAAATAAATAGTGATAAAAAATGACCATCCACACCACCCAAATAAATAAAGTGATGAAAAATGACCATCACAGCCACCCAATTAAATAGTGATAAAAAATGACCATCACACCCACCCAAATAAATAGTGATATAAAATGACCATCACACCCACCAAAATAAATAAATAGTGATAAAAATTAGTCACACCCACTAAAATAAATAAATAGTGATGAAAAATGACCATCACACCCACCCAAATAAATAGTGATAAAAAAATGACCGTCACGCTCACCCAAATAAATAAATAGTGAGAAAAAATGACCGTCACACCCACCCAAATAAATAAATAGTGATAAAAAATGACCGTCACACCCACTCAAATAAATAAATAGTGATAAAAAATGACCATCACACCCACCCAAATAAATAAAGTGATGAAAAATGACCATCACCCACTCAAATAAATAGTGATAAAAAATGACCATCACAGCCACCCAAATAAATAGTGATAAAAAATGACCATCACAGCCACCCAAATAAATAGTGATAAAAAATGACCATCACAGCCACCCAAATAAATAGTGATAAAAAATGACCATCACAGCCACCCAAATAAATAGTGATAAAAAATGACCATCACACCCACCCAAATAAATAAAGTGATGAAAAATGACCATCACAGCCACCCAAATAAATAGTGATAAAAAATGACCATCACCACCACCCAAATAAATAGTGACATAAAATGACCATCACACCCACCAAAATAAATAAATAGTGATAAAAATTACCGTCACACCCACCAAAATAAATAAATAGTGATGAAAAATGACCATCAAGCCCACCCAAATAAATAAATAGTGATAAAAAATGACCATCCACACCACCCAAATAAATAAATAGTGATAAAAAATGACCATCCACACCACCCAAATAAATAAAGTGATAAAAAATGACCATCACACCCACCAAAATAAATAGTGATAAAAATGACCGTCACACCCACCAAAATAGTGATAAAAATGACCATCACAGCCACCCAAATAAATAAATCGTGATAAAAAATGACCGTCACCCCCCCTCCCCACAAAAATAAATCGTGATTAAAAATGACCACCAACTCCCCCCCCTCCCCCCAAATAAATAAAATTCATGACAACCAGTAGCCAAAACCTGGGAAAGTTTTCAACTTGTGTCGAGCCATTTTAACATGATTCCCAATTTTCACCTTTACCCTTCCAGATCCTCTCAACTCCCTCCCCCTCCTCTCGACTCCTCCCCTCCTCTCGACTCCTCCTCTCCTCTCGACTCCCCCCGTCCTCCTCTCGACTCCCCCGTCCTCCTCTCGACCCCTCCCCGCCCTCCTCTCGACTCCTCCCCACCCTCCTCTCGACTCCCCCCTCCTCCTCTCGACTCCCACCTCCTCCTCCTGACCCCCTCCCCTCCTCCTCTCCCCCACCCCTTCCTCCTCTCCCCCACCCCTTCCTCCTCCTCTCGACCCCCTTCCTCCTATCGACCCCCTTCCTCCTCTTGACCCCCCTTCCTGCTTTCGATCCCCCCTCCTCCTCTCGATCCCCCCTCCTCCTCTCGACCCCCCTCCTCCTCTCGACCCCACCTCCTCATCTCGACCCCACCTCCTCATCTCGACCCCCCTCCTCCTCTCGACCCCCCCCCCCTCCTCCTCTCTCTCACAGTCTCACTCCATGGCAGACGCAGCGTGCGAGAAATCGGAGCTTTTCGCGGAGGAAGAAAAGTTAGAGTTAGAATCTGAAAACCCACCATGGGCCTCCCACCGCAACAAAACCGCTCCGTCAAGACCCCCGGGTGGAGCCCCAGGCACGCACCTTTGGACACACGTGACCAGGCTGTGAAAACCCACATCTGTTGTCCATGTTGTTCAGCCTCGAAATCTTGACTTATCAAAGTGTGACTGAAGTTTATTCAGGGCATCTGGAGCAGGCATTGCGCACGTTTGGAATGTTCTCGACTCTGACGTGCCATTGGGCATTCATCACGGCCTGGTATCCGAGGGGTCACGTGGCTTCGGCACGTGCTGCTAAACGTATTCAGATGGAGTTGCCTGGATAACGGCCAGGAGCCGGTACAGCACAGGTAGGTACAAACAATTCGCGAAGCACAGGTTCCTCGTTATGACGTGTGCTCTCAATAAGACGTCACGATGACAATGATGAAGACTCGCTCGACATTGAGCAATGTGAGAATGTTTCCTTCCAGGAATGAAGCACGCGGTCTCTCCTGAACACGTGACTCGTGGGTCCGACATTCGTGGTGACGTCAATGCGTGATGCAACGAACCGATCCGATCTGTGTCCCAACGGTTTGTAGAACAGGAGGTTGGTTATTCGACACTGTACATCACCATGATTTGTTTGTCCTCCTGACCCAATTACCCGTGAGTGCAACTTTTTAATCTTCATGACCATCATAGGGTTGATTACCGGGAACTTAAACGGTTCATTACAAAGAGCATGATGACATGACCTGTACAAAAAGGATGGAGACAGACAGCATGATGACATGACCTGTACACAAAGGATGGAGACAGACAGCATGATGATCATGACCTGTACACAAAGGATGGAGACAGACAGCATGATGATCATGACCTGTACACAAAGGATGGAGACAGACAGCATGATGACATGACCTGTACACAAAGGATGGAGACAGACAGCATGATGATCATGATCTCTACACGAAGTATGGAGACAGACAGCATCATGATCATGATCTCCACACAAAGTATGGAGACAGACAGCATGATGATCATGACCTGTACACAAAGGATGGAGACAGACAGCATGATGATCATGATCTCTACACAAAGTATGGAGACAGACAGCATCATGATCATGATCTCCACACAAAGTATGGAGACAGACAGCATGATGATCATGACCTGGCTGACCTGCACACAAAGGATGGAGACAGACAGCATGATGATCATGACCTCTACACAAAGGATGGAGACAGACAGCATGATGATCATGACCTGTACACAAAGGATGGAGACAGACAGCATCATGATCATGACCTGCACACAAAGGATGGAGACAGACAGCATGATGATCATGACCTGTACACAAAGGATGGAGACAGACAGCATGATGATCATGATCTCCACACAAAGTATGGAGACAGACAGCATCATGATCATGACCTGCACACAAAGGATGGAGACAGACAGCATGATGATCATGACCTGTACACAAAGGATGGAGACAGACAGCATCATGATCATGACCTGTACACAAAGGATGGAGACAGACAGCATCATGATCATGACCTGTACACAAAGGATGGAGACAGACAGCATCATGATCATGACCTGCACACAAAGGATGGAGACAGACAGCATCATGATCATGACCTGTACACAAAGGATGGAGACAGACAGCATCATGATCATGACCTGTACACAAAGGATGGAGACAGACAGCATCATGATCATGACCTGCACACAAAGGATGGAGACAGACAGCATCATGATCATGACCTGTACACAAAGGATGGAGACAGACAGCATGATGATCATGACCTGCACACAAAGGATGGAGACAGACAGCATGATGATCAGGACCTGTACACAAAGGATGGAGACAGACAGCATGATGATCAGGACCTGCACACAAAGGATGGAGACAGAAAGAATGATGATCATGACCTGCACACAAAGGATGGAGACAGACAGCATCATGATCATGACCTGCACACAAAGGATGGAGACAGACAGCATCATGATCATGACCTGTACACAAAGGATGGAGACAGACAGCATGATGATCATGACCTGCACACAAAGGATGGAGACAGACAGCATGATGATCAGGACCTGTACACAAAGGATGGAGACAGACAGCATGATGATCAGGACCTGCACACAAAGGATGGAGACAGAAAGAATGATGATCAGGACCTGCACACAAAGGATGGAGACAAAGTATGATGTTCATGACCTGTACACAAAGGATGGAGACAGAAAGAATGATGATCAGGACCTGCACACAAAGGATGGAGACAAAGTATGATGTTCATGACCTGTACACAAAGGATGGAGACATACAGCATGATGATCATGACCTGCACACAAAGGATGGAGACAGACAGCATGATGACATGACCTGCATACAAAGGATGGAGACAAAGTATGATGATCATGACCTGCACACAAAGGATGGAGACAGACAGCATGATGATCATGACCTGTACACAAAGGATGGAGACAGACAGCATCATGATCATGACCTGTACACAAAGGATGGAGACAGACAGCATGATGATCATGACCTGTACACAAAGGATGGAGACAGACAGCATGATGATCATGACCTGTACACAAACGATGGAGACAGACAGCATGATGATCATGAACTGCACACAAAGGATGGAGACAGACAGCATGATGACATGACCTGTACACAAAGGATGGAGACAAAGTATGATGATCATGACCTGCACACAAAGGATGGAGACAGACAGCATGATGATCATGACCTGTACACAAAGGATGGAGACAGACAGCATGATGATCATGAACTGCACAAAAAGGATGGAGACAGACAGAATGTTGATCATGACCTGTACACAAAGGATAATGTTACGATTGTTACGTGCTCCTCCCCAAACCCCGGTCACAGTGTACCTCCGAGCCCCGAAAGGAGTCACGGCAGAAAGATGTGTTGTGTGCCAATGACCAATGGTGAAACCACACCAATCAGTTGTTACAAAACCCAAGTATTGTATTAAAATAAAACAATAATAACAACCTGCGCAAGTACAAGAAAACCTCAATTGCACAGCAAACACCATATAATTCCTATGATGGTACCACCAGTTTCTTAACTCAACAACTCAAGGTACTCCACGTGAGCGAACTGTAACACCCCCAAAGTCACTGTAACGACACCAGGCCAAAGTCGATCCACGCTCCGGTGATCACAAGAAAAAAAGGTCGTACTGAGACCTGAACCCAGGATGGCTGACAGTCGACGCTGCAGAAGAGCCGCTGGGTGAGGTCGGGCCGACGTCGGTCAGGTAAAAGTTCACCCAAAAGGCGACTGGGAATTCACACCTTCGGTTCACCAGACAATGACGATGACATGAACGAACAGCAGTTCCCAAGCAGAGAACCGCGGATTCCCAAGCGAAATCCACGACACACACAAGGACCAGGCTAACGGCTGGTGCGAGGTGAAATGGCGGACGGGCCCATAATGGAGGCGTACCTGCTCTCCAGCAATGATTCACTTTCGGAACCAAAAGCAAAACCCGTCATGCAGGTTTATCTGCCACAACAATGACGACACTGTCACAGGAATCCCTTTCCCGGGGAAACCAATTTTCGCTCGTGACCAATGTCCACCAGCGTCCGCTCGACACCTCGAAGCAGATAGGCCTTCCTTTCCTGATCTCACTTGATCCACTCCAGCCTCTTCTTCCTCCTCTTCCGGTTTCTCCCGATCCATTTCATTTTTCTTTTGAAACACTAATTTTTATCTTTTAAGACAGTTACCTCCATTTCACACTCAAACTGTAACAATAATAGTACATGAAACTAAAAATGCTTCCAGTGGATGAAAACCACAAAGACGGAAGTGACGAATCCGTAACACTCCCCACCCTCAAGAAAGAAAGTTTGAACATAGTGAAAACTTTCTTTTCATGCAAAAACCCTCTTTAACAAACAAAAGTAAAACTCACACCCAAAACTACCAATCCACCTACGGCTGATCAACTCACGTGAGCAACAATAACTAATATTCCCCAGAAGAAAGCAACAAAACTTCTAAACAACCTACAGGAATTTTCAACGTTCGTTCACTCTGGATAAAGCATCGGCAACGACATTGTCCCTGCCCTTTACATGCTCAATTTCCAAGTTGAACTCCTGCAAAGACAAACTCCATCTCATCAACCTCTGATTTTTATTTTTCATTCTTTGAATGAAGGTTAAGGGGTTGTGATCAGTGAAGACTTTTAACTCTGGATTCTCTTGCACCCCGACTATAGGCACGACAGGTGAGACAGGAACCATTTTTTCCACAGGCTTCCTCTCATAATATTTCTTCAGTCGGTTGACATGACAGCTGCCACTTTTTCCGTCGGTCGGGAGTTGTCACCACGTAATCTGTTTCATTAACCCTCCTTTCGATTGCATAGGGACCAAAATACCTCGCCTGTAGTGGCTGACCTGGAACAGGAAGCAACACTAACACCCGGTCCTCAGGACTGAAATTTCTTATCTGATATTTCTTGTCATGTCTCACTTTCATTTTATCCTGTGTCACTTTCAAGTTTCCTCTCGCAACTTCACAAGCCTTTGCCAATCTGTGCCTAACCGTTGACACATACTCTACCACTGTTGACTGCGACTCCTCCTGTAGCCACTGTTCTTTCACCAATTTCAATGGTCCTCGAACTGCGTGTCCAAACACAAGTTCAAAAGGACTGAATCCCAATGACTCCTGAACAGATTCCCTCGTAGCAAACAACAATAAGGGTATTCCCTCATCCCAATCCTTGTCACATTCAAAACAGTATGTTCTGATCATATTCTTCAATGTCTGGTGAAACCTTTCCAAGGCGCCTTGGCTCTCGGGATGGTAAGTACTTATCTTACTTGCTCCACTCCCAACAGGTGTACCACTTGCTGAAAAAGCGTCGACATGAAATTGGAACCCTGATCAGACTGGATGACCTAAGGTAGGCCAACCAAAGTGAAAAATTTAATCAAGGCCTTCGCAATAACTGCCGCAGTAATTTTCCCAAGAGGCACTGCTTCTGGGAACCTCGTGGAAGCACACATGATGGTCAGCAAATACTGATGTCCAGCCTTAGTTTTCGGTAAAGGGCCTACACAGTCAATAATGACTCAGCTGAATGGCTCTTCAAAATCCGGAATTGGTTTTAAAGGTTCAGAGGGGACTTTCTGATTAGGTTTTCCCACCAGCTGGCAAGAATGGCAAGATTTACAGAACTCCGCCACATCACATCGCAATCCTGGCCAGAAAAAAATGTACCAATATTTTGTCACATGTCTTGTTTACTCCAAGGTGCCCGGCCAAAGGTGTCTCATGTGCCAAACTCAATATCTCCTTCCGGTACGGCGGGGGCACCACAATTTGGTGATGAACTTTCCACTCATCATTTGGTGGCACCTCCCGTGGTCTCCATTTTCTCATGAGTATTTCCCCTTTCATGAAGTAACCAACAGGTATCTTCATAGCCTCTTCCTCTGTAATGGCTTTACCAATCAAACTCCGGAGCTCCGAATCTCTGTGTTGTTCTTCAACAAGTCTCTTTCGGACAAGCCCCGTTTGTTCAGCCTCGTTCCCAGATGTCTCCGACGGACACTCCATTTTCTCTTTTGGTCCAGATGCCACCTTTTCCTTCGGTTCCTTGATGTCACTCCCTTTCCTATTATCTCTTCCAGACTTTTCCTCTGCTCTTTCCTCGGCTCTTCTCTCCTCGAGTTCTCGTCCCCGTTCTGCTCTTTCCTCTGCTCTTTCCTTTTCTGCTTTCCATTCCAACTCTTTTAACCTTTCCTGGCTCTGCAGTTGCATCTCCATTTTCCGGAGCTCCAGATTTCCTTTTTCCTCTGGTAACCAATCCAAGGCTACCTCTTCCCATGTTCCTTGTCCCACTAGAGATTCTACCACCAATGTCTGAATCTCTGCTTTCTTCATACTAACTCAGACCTCCAAGTTACAATATTTGGCAAATATCATGAGTTCCGATCTTTTTAACTCCTGGAACTGTGCCTCGTTAGGGGACGTCACAAATTTTTTTTTATTCAAACACCATAGTGACTATTAGTTAGCACCTGTTAACCTTCACACAAAAAATTCCAAATTTTCAGAAATACAAATTTGGGAATTTTGGGAATGTTGGGGAATTCAATCCCGGACGAGCCCCCAATTTCTGTTACATGCTCCTCCCCAAACCCCGGTCACGGTGTACCTCCGAGCCCCGAAGGGAGTCATGGCAGAAAGATGTGCTATTATTTGTGCCAATGACCAATGGTGAAACCACACCAATCAGTTGTTACAAAACCCAAGTATTGTATTAAAATCACACAACAACAACAACTTGCGCAAGTACAAGAAAACCTCAATTGCACAGCAAACACCATATAATTCCTATGATGGTACCACCAGTTTCTTAACTCAACAACTCATGGTACTCCACGTGAGCGAACTGTAACACCCCCAAAGTCACTGTCACGACACCAGGCCAAAGTCGATCCACGCTCCGGTGATCACAAGAAAAAAAGGTCATACTGAGACCTGAACCCAGGACGGCTGACAGTCGATGCTGCAGAAGAGCCGCTGGGTGAGGTCGGGCCGACGTCGGTCAGGTAAAAGTTCACCCAAAAGGCGACTGGGAATTCACACCCTCGGTTCACCAGACAATGATGCTGACATGAACGAAAAGCAGTTCCCAAGCGGAAAACCGTGAATTCCCAAGCGAAATCCACGACACACAAGAGAACCAGGCTAACGGCTGGTGCGTGGTGAAATGGCTGGTGTGAAGTGAAATGGTGGACGGGCCCGTAATGGAGGCGTACCTGCTCTTCAGCAATGATTCACTTTCGGAACCAAAAGCAAAACCCGTCACACAGCTTTATCTGCCACAACAATAACGACACTGTCACAGGAATCCCTTTCCCGGGGAAACCAATATTTGCTCCTGACCAATGTCCCCCAGCGTCTGCTCGACACCTCATAGCAGATACGCCTTCCTTTCCCGATCTCACTTGATCCGCTCCAGCCTCTTCCGGTTTCTCCCGATCCATTTCGTTTTTCTTTTGAAACACTAATTTTTATCTTTTAAAACAGTTATCTCCATTTCACACTCAAACTGTAACAATAATAGTACATGAAACTAAAAATGCTTCCAGTGGATGAAAACCACAAAGACGGAAGTGACGAATCCGTAACAATAATGACAGACAGCATGATGATCATGACCTGTACACAAAGGATGAAGACAGACAGCATGATAATCCTGACCTGTACATAAAATATGGAGGCAGACAGCATGATTATCATGACCTGTACACAAAGGATGGAGACAGACAGCATGATGATCATGACCTGCACACAAAGGATGGAGACAGACAGCATGATGATCATGACCTGCACACAAAGGATGGAGACAGACAGCATGATGATCATGACCTGCACACAAAGGATGGAGACAGACAGCATGATGATCATGACCTGTACACAAAGAACAATGACAGACAGCATGATGATCATGACCTGTACACAAAGGATGATGATAGACAGCATCATGATTATGACCTGTACGCAAAGGATGATGATAGACAGCATCATGATTATGACCTGTACACAAAGGATGATGATAGACAGCATCATGATTATGACCTGTACACAAAGGACGATGATAGACAGCATTATGATTTTGACCTGTACACAAAGGACAAGGACAATGACAGACAGCATAATGATCATGACCTGTACACAAAGGACGATGATAGACAGCATCATGATTATGACCTGTACACAAAGGACGATGATAGACAGCATCATGATTATGACATGTACACAAAGGACGATGATAGACAGCATTATGATTTTGACCTGTACACAAAGGACAATGACAGACAGCATGATGATCATAACCTATTTTCAAGAAACAGTAAAACCACATCCACACCAAAATGGAGGCATTGAGTTGGACCAACAATATTCCCCTGCTGAACCCTCAAAAAGTGTGAATAATTAGGGCTGTGTCAGCAGTATTACTCGGAATCGTAGTAGTGTAGTGGTTTTACCTTTCAGTTGAGCTCATTTCTGACCTTTCATTACGATGTCAATAAACTACAAATGTGTGTTTCAAGTGAAAATTATCAAGTACCCAATAGTCAAAGTACAGATTAAAGGCAATTATTGTGTTGCTGAAGGCACAACTGTGGTGAAGCTTTCTTGATAGCATTGTGTGTGTTTGTAAGGAGATACGCAGGGAAAACGTCCCTGTAATGGTATGAAGTGTATTGCTTCGAAAGGCCACACACAGGGTTAGGATCAGCGAGGAGTGTGGCCTTGGCCAGCAGCCGGCAGAGAGCATATTAACCCATATCCAGCACCGTGTCCACGTCATGTCTGCAAGATCCGAGCTTTGTAAGCATAAACCATGATGTGAAACTCAACTCAAAACTACCCTGTTCAGCAACAATATTGATCTAATGGCTACTTTATATTGATTTCATGAACCTTAAAAGGGGCGAAGAAGGGCAAGCAACAAAACAATTTTATCAGCATTTTTGTTTACAATAATATTATTGCAACCAAATATCAATAGTACAGTTATTGTTCTACAAATTTGAGGACCTTCCAAGAACGCAAATGGTCATGCTTTCTTCGGCAGGGTGAAAAGCACGGAAACTGTAACCCAAGGAGCTACAAGAAGCTGATTATCCCCCTCTGTGCTCCTCTCTCTCCCATTTCACTCCAAGCAGACCGATTGAGAACTTTCCACGCAGGTGATCGACTTTCCTGGAGTCCGATGACAATGGCTCTGTAGTTTGTGGCTTTGGCATAAAGACGCCAAATCAGCACCTTTTGTTCTCGGTCTGCAGGGTCATCACCTTTTCCCAAAAGGGTTTCCTTCGATATTGTGGGAATGCATTGCCGCAGGATTTACATAAATTAGATTATATTTATTTATATATATATATATATTGTTGCGGTTTTGAAATAAAGGTTAATTCCCCCTCGTAGGTAGACGCACCACAACATGAAGCCTCGCGATAGTTCAGTTATTTATTCGTAAATGTAAGCGTAGTCCTTTCCTGTGTTTAGTTTTGCGTTGAGTAGGCCAGTGAGCTTAGATGTTCTTTTGGCGCTTTGGTTTGGTTTGGTGCTGAAATGCCACGTGGTAGGCCTTCAACAAGTCTGGCAAGGCCGAAGGGACGAGCTGCAGGGGGAGTGGCCGGGAAGCAATGAGCCGCCAATCAGGGCTCGAGGGGAGTGGCTTACCACTGCGGCAGGAGGTGGGGCTTGGAACATTCGGGTAAGATCGGGGAGGGGCCATATAAGGCCCTGCCCCGAGCCCATTAAGCGGAACGCACGAGAACGCATGAGAGGAGAGATCTGTGAGAGTTCGTGGGCGGCAGAACGGGTGAGATCAAGAACGAGAGACGAGGAGTGAAAGTCGCCCAGCCCTGAACAAGTCGAAGTGCTTGAATTGACTGTTGTAATAGCCTCGTTGTACACGAACTTGCCCCGTGCCCTGTACCCTGCCGTTGTTTTAATTGCGCGCTCGAGAGGACGACCCGTGCCGGACCACAGACGCGCGATCTCCTCCTACCTGCATTTCTCCTGCATACGTGCCGTGACCGCCAGAGGGCTACACCACGAGCGAGCTGTCCGGGAGCGACCGGCAACAAGGCGCGTTTGGCACGCGAACCTGCTCTTCTTCCATCTCCCCGTGTGCGTGAGTGGGCCCATTTGTCTGGGGATAAGTTAAACTGGTTAAGCTTCTGCTCTGTGTACCCCTTTCCTTCATCATTATCATTGTAAATAAAAATAAATAATGTTCTTCCTCTGATCTGACCGTCCTGTCCCTTCCATCCATTGGCTTCGCATGGTACGAATAAAACCGCTCGAATCTGGTTCCAATAAAAGTAACAGCACGAGTCACGTGATACGCATACCGCTCGGGCGTACTCGATTAAGCGTGGCTTGTGTGAGGCTCGATCCCCGCTTTCGTGGCAGCGTGGGTTAAAGGTACGTGCGAATTTGTCCCGATACCCTTTTTCACGTTTGCCCGGAAGTGGCGATTCGGCCTCGCGGACCCGAAGATCCAGGGGGAGAAAAGGGGTTTAAACCCCCCTTTGTAACGGGAACGGGCTTCGGGAGATCCGCAACAATTTGGTGTCAGGAGTGGGATTTGAACACTAAAAATTTTTGGACAAATTGGCCGTGATTGAACGATTGAACAGATTGAACCCCCTAACTTGACTGGGAAGCAAGGCACAGATTGAGTCTCACCCCAGCAATTGCTGCACGACCTGTTAGCAACAAGTGTAGCCTGCCACGCTGACACATCGTCTCTGCCCTGCTCATCAACAAGTAGGAGGTTTGCAGTCAGGAATATGATATGACATATATATATATATATATGTGTGTGTGTGTATGTTTATACATATTTTATATATGTATATGTATATATATATACATACACATGTCTATATGCATGTGTGTGTATACATCTACTATATAAGAGAGCCGTTGGTCTGTGCCGCCATTTTTATCAGAGATGGCTGAACAGATCTTCCTCAAACTTTCAGAGATTCATCAGTGAGTGCCTGGGAGTGTTTTCGGCCAAAAATGTTTTCAAAAGGTTCGTTTTTTAGGATTAAACAAGTACAAAAAGTTTTAATTAAAACAAAAGCCGCGTCGATGTTACACAATGCCGAGATGTAGCTGTGCCTATAACGTCGATGTTATAGGCACAGGACATTCCTATTGATTCGATTACTTGATGTTATTTTTGTGCAAAGTGAAAATATATCTCGGCAATTTCCCGTGTGTGGCGACGAATTTTTAATATATCTCGGCTTTTCCCATCTGTTATTTCAGGCGGGGTATGACTGACCATGCCGCGATGTAAAAAAAATATATCTCGGCAATTTCCCGTATGTGGCGACACGTGAACGAAGCTATGCTCCTCTCTCCACATTATTGTGACGACGTATAAATTAAATATTTCATCGTGACGATTGTCATCAAATGGACGAATTTTTTATATATCTCGGCATTTTCCCATCTGTTATTTCAGGCGGTGTATGACTGACCATGCCGCGATGTAAAAAAAATATATCTCGGCAATTTCCCGTATGTGGCGACACGTGAACGAAGCTATGCTCCTCTCTCCACATTATTGTGACGACGTATAAATTAAATATTTCATCGTGACGATTGTCATCAAATGGACGAATTTTTAATATATCTCGGCATTTTCCCGTCTGTTATTTGGGGCGGTGTATGACTGACCATGCCGCGATTTAAACAAAATATATATATCTCGGCATTTTCCCGTCTCTTATTTCAGGCGGTGTATGACTGACCATGCCGCGATTTAAAAAATATATATCTCAATGGACTTGAAGTTACAGGCCTTTGAGAATTCATTTCGTTCTATAAAGGGCAACTTCCATCGGATTTTCTTCCCGTTTTTTTTCAACCGAGTCTAAAACTATGTTAGCGACTGTGAAAAATGAAATGATATATCGAATTTGATTTGAAATAAAACTGTGTGAGAGGAAGACACCACGGGCCTACAAAACAGGCCTCAAAGCTATGCGAGTTAATAAAATGGTGGATATTTGTTTATATGAAGCCTCTCCCACAATGGGTGGAGCTATGGTTCCCAGAATGGGTGGAGCTTTGAGGTTTTGTCTTCTCTGCAAGAACAAGAAGAACAACAACAACAGCAGAGGGCACTCTATGACCAGTGTCTTGCGACGCGGCTAAAAAAAATCGTTCTATCGTGCTCAAGCCTTTTTGATTAATGACAGTTATATAAAAGTACACATTCACATAAATAAATACAAAATAATTACCAGACATTTGAACACTAATAAAACAATGCCAGAAGTGGTCAAAGTTGGTGGTAAGGCTTCTTCTTCTTCCTGAACGTCATCATACTTAACTCAGAAACGTGATGAACGGCACATTCACCTGCATATATTCAACGAAAAGGTAAAATGAGGATTTGACATTTGTGATGGATTCTGAATTGGATGCAATTGCTTTTCCATTACATTTACCGTCATTTTAAACACTAGGGCATGCCCGTACTATATATATATCTAAAATTATATCCCCCCCCCTATTTACATGAAATGGTTTGGTCCAAAGCGAACGGCTTGCGAGTGGTGACAATCCCCCCCCCTCTATTTACATGCAATGGTTCGGTCCAAAGCGAACGGCTTCCGGAGTTTGGTAAAGAAATCGCCATCGCGTACACAAACGCGCAGGAAAGCGAATGAATCGCAAATTCGTTTTTATTAGTTGTAAAACATAATGCCCAATTATTCAATTAGCGCCAACGTATTTTGGCTGTTTGCAATTTAATCGCAAGGCAAAGTAGAAAGAGAAGAGGGAAAAAAAGAAAAGCCTTGCCTTGCTGCAAACAGCTGCTGCAAACAACAACAACAGGGAAGGCTGCACTGTCCGGAAGTTGGCATATCGCAGTTACGATTATTTTTGTGTTAATGGCCAATTATTCAATTAGCGCCAACGTATTTTGGCTGTTTGCAATTTAATCGCAAGGAAAAGTAGAAAGAGAAGAGGGAAAAAAAGAAAAGCCTTGCATTAACGCATTAACGCTTGCATTGCATTAACGGTTCGGCACACGTGATAGCTCGCTGCTCTCTGATTGGTTGAAGCGTTTTTTGGACATAGCTCGGTAGGTACTTGTCCGATTAATTTCAAACCTTGAAAAGGCACATCCTCGGGTCCCCAGCAATATACCTGGCAAGTTTCAAGTATATCGGACCCGTGGTTGTCGAGAAACAGCGGTCACAGACAAACACACAGACACACAGACACACAGACACACAGACACACAGACACACAGACACACAGACACACAGACACACAGACACACAGAGATTACTGGAATTATAGATAGATGTTAATGTTTCTTTTTCACTTGAGCAACACCGGGTACTTCAGCTATAAACACTTTTATACTTTACTCGGGGTACAAATACAACTTTGGCTGGGGGGTAACATAGGCTATGTGGCCGCGGCCTCATTCGGAGATGTGGGGGACCGGAAGAAGGGCGTAAATTCTCTTTTTAAATGTGTACCGTGTAGCACCACCTGGTGTTGGTAGCAGAGGGTATTACAATTTCCTTTTTTTACCTGGGCAACACTGAGGTTATGAAGCACTCTTTGCAGGGGAAAATTTTTCCTCCTTCCCTTCCCCCTCCCCTCCCCAAAACGGAGGGGCCTGTCAAAGCCCCCGCCCAAAGATGTATATGTAGTATATCTTTCCACTCCCTCTCTTCTCTCCCCCCCCCCCCCCCCCCCCCCCGCTCCATCTATGCCGGGTACTCCTGCTAGTATTATTTATATACATGTGTGTGTGTATGTGTGTGTGTGTATACATAACAATTGTAGTATGAGCCTTGCGTAGTTGTTCTCCAAGCAACAAGAGAAACATTATTATACATGCGATTCTTAAAATAAAATAAAAGACTTATTTTTAAAACCCAGAATTACTATACGTCTGATCATCATCAACCTTTTCCTGTTTTAATCCTCATATGAAAAGAATGCACTTTAAAGCAGCGACTGGAACCTGCTGTACCTGGGAATTCCTTAGTGATTTCGAATTTTTGGGGAGACACAATAAAAACTTGGAAAGCAAAATCAAAACAAAAATCCATTTCAATGGTTCATCAAATGTGTCGAGTCTTCGCATAAGTTGGTGTTGCAATTGTCGTCTGTGTGAACATTACACAAATCGGCTGAGAGAATGGCGGACGGTCTGAATCCAGCGGTAATTATAGACCTCTGTGTTGATTTTCCAGGCCAAGTTCTAAAAATTAACAAGGATTTGCTTTTTCTAGGCCACTCGTTACGATGACAACTCGTGTACTTTTTCTCAACGGATTAAATAAACAGGGCATTGATTGCGCTTTGCTCACCGCCATGGGAAGCAAGGAGAAGCTAACGTTTTGGGCGTTAACCCTTTGACAAAGCAAAAGATAACCTAGGGTTTAATGCCCCAAAAGTTACTACCCGAAGGGTTAACAAAATTACAGACACTTGTGTACTTATTATCTGCCATTGGTTTCACTAAGCTAACGATTTTGTCGTTTCGGAGTGTAATCCAGGGGTGGTCTTTTGCTCCGATGAAGGGTTAACACCCAAAACGTTACCCTTTCCTTATGTTACTGAAAATGAATAAGCCTGGTGTTGGCTTAAGATCTTAGGGTCCTGAGGTTGAGCCCTTGTCGTACCCCGCCTGTCACCGTTCTCAGGTCCGCAAAATTGGTACCTGTTTACTGATAACAGAGGCACTGCATCAGTGGCACAACCACGCTTCCAGAAAATGATGCAACCAGCAGCCATAGGCTGCACACAAAATAACAACTGAAAATGAATTCTGAATAATACTGAATTTTTACCTCCATGTCGCAGGTCGACAAGAGCTTCACGTTGCTGTTGTTGTTGGGGTGCTTGATGGAGGTCGATTTTTGAAATGTGCAATCATTGGTTGGTCAGCTGCTAAACCACGCCCACATCCGTTGCTCGATTCCATCCACCATAGTTGATAGTACCGAGACAAAGCGATATGGCCGCCATCGTGTTTCCTGGTGGGCCTAACACGGGCCTGTCGGCCTCGACCGATTATACAATGCTTGGCTTTGTTGCATCAGATTTCCATTGGCTTTGTTTGAGTCGAGTGTTAAATTATTGGTACCGGTACGGTTTAATCAAGCCTGCACGTGCCTCCCTAAAAAAATAGCGTTACGTAATTTTTGAACGGCCTAATATGTGTGCCAATCGGCCCGTTACCAGATTTTTTTAAAGCCAATTCACTTGCACTGGCAAAGTCCAGTACCTCGAATGATTGTGTACAGTTTTTTATGAACAAAAGGTTTATTACCACATGGAGAGCAGGAGGACAGAAGAGAGGGAGCGAGAGGGAGAGAGAGGGAGAGAGAGGGAGAGAGAGGGAGAGAGAAGGAGAGAGAGGGAGAGAGAGAGAGAGAGAGAGAGAGAGAGAGAGAGGAGGGTGGAAGGGAAAGAGGGAGAGGGAGCAGGAGGGCAGAAGAGAGGGAGAAGGAGCAGGAGGGCAGAAGAAAGAGGGAGAGGGAGCAGGAGGATGGAAGAGAGGGAGAGGAAGCAGGAGGGTAGAAGAGAGGGAGAGGGAGCAGGAGGGTGGGAGAGGGAGAGGGAGCAGGAGGGCGGAAAAGAGAGAGAGGGAGAGGGAGCAGGGGGGCGGAAGAGAGGGAGAGGGAGCAGGAGGGCGGAAGAGAGAGAGAGAGAGAGGAAGCAGGAGGGCGGAAGAGAGGGAGAGGGAGCAGGGGGGCGGAAAAGAGAGAGAGGGAGAGGGAGCAGGGGGGCGGAAGAGAGAGAGGGAGAGGGAGCAGGAGGGCGGAAGTGAGAGAGAGAGAGAGAGAGAGGAAGCAGGAGGGCGGAAGAGAGAGAGAGAGGGAGAGGGAGCAGGAGGGCAGAAGAGATAGGGAGAGGGACACAAAAGAGAGGTAACATATAAAATACCACTGTTCGGAATCACAATGAATCTTATCTATAAAATGTTATTCATTCACATGGGAGCACGGGACAGACATGGCTCTATTTATTATCTCCACCACCAAAGGCGGATGGAGGTTATGTTTTCACCCCTATCTGTCTGTTTGTCCGTTTGTCTGTTTGTCCGTTTGTGAACAAAATATCTCAAAACGTTGTGGACAGATTCGGACGAAATTTGGCAGAGATGTAGCGTATGTGACAAGGATGAAATTATTAGATTTTGGCGAAGATCCGGATTTGGGAGATAGGGAGATAGATATTCTTCACCATTGGGAGATAGGGCCAAAAACGATACAAAGCAGGATATCTCATAAAGTTATGGATGGATTTGAACAAACCTTGGTGGACAGGTTGTGTGTGTGACAGGGAAGAATCGATTCAATTTTGGTGATGATCTGAATATGGATTCGGATGTGAGAATTTTTTTTTTTTTTAAGTGATTCTTCACCATTGGGAGATTGGCCCAAAAACGATAATTAGCAGGATATCTCAAAAAGTTGTGGACGGATTTGGAAGAAACTTGGTGGAGAGGTTGTGTGTCTGACTAGGACGATTCGATTTTGGTGAAGATCTGAATATGGATTCGGATATGAGAATTATTTAATTTTTTAAAGTTATTCTTCACCATTGGAAGATGGGGCCAAAAACTATACATATCAGCATTTCTCAAAAGGTTGTGGACGGATTTGGACGAAACTTCTTGGGCAGGTTGGGTGTGTGACAAAGAAGAATCGATTCAATTTTAGTGAAGATCCGGATCCAGCTGGTAGAATTTTTCAGTGATTCTTCACCATTGAGTGATATGGCCAAAAACGAGGGGTAGATCAGGGTATGAAAGACTGGACCTTTGGTGATTCCTGTGATTGATTTTGATTAAATGTGATTCTGTCTTGTGATTTTCTGGTCTACTCTGAGATACAAAACGTAAACTGTTCACCAGGTGGAGGTATGCTCTCTACTGAGTGTCGTTCTAGTTATTATTCATTCACATGGGAGCACGGGACAGACACGGCTCTTTTTATTCTTATTCATTCACTTGGGAAAACCATCAGATTTGTAATTGATATGGAACCAAACAATGAAGACCCTCGGAGATTAATTGTATAATTCCTTCCACAGCAAAGATGAGTGGACAGAAGAGGTGAAAATATATACAGTATATTTTGTGTCACAGATTGTGACCACAGTGCAGTCATTTTTGTTTTTATATTACTGAAAGAGAATGTTTTGGTGTCTTGTGTAACGCCGGCCTACCTTTACGGCCTGGAGACGGTGGCCCTCACAGAGAGACAACAACAGAGGTTGCAGGTTTGCGAGAAAAACTTGGTCAGAAGGATTGTGGGAGTGAAGAGTGTGGATAGAAGGAGGATGGATGAACTGAGGGAGGAGATTGGTGTGCAGATGAGCTTGATGGGGAGATCGGTGAAATGCCGGCTGAGATGGGCTGGACACAGTGCGGATGGGGGAATTGGGAATGGCAAAGAGAGCAGGTAGGTTGAGGAAGTAAGGTAGAAGGTAAAAGACGCTGCAAGACGATGGCCTTCCTCACGTCATGTTGAGGGGTGTCTGGAGTACATGCCTTGATTGCCAAGTGTGAGTCAGCAAGAGTGAGCAGCCATGGTAATCAGACCCATATCAGCAAGTGGAGAAATAAACTAGCCTTTAACCAACAAACCAAACACCCTCCTCAATTCTCTGGGATTCCAAGGGAATTTGACCGATTGACCATATGCCTTGCAAAAGTACAATCACAGGAGAATATTATCAGCAGCCGCATGCAAAAGGGTGTGGCAGGCCATCAAGGACAAATGCCGAGGGATGTTGACCATAAAAGATGTGCCCATCTTGCCTTTGCACAAGACCTGTGTTGCACAGACCGATATGCGTACAACCTGGACCTGACCTTCAGGGACTCATGTGTTTCGACATTTGAAGTGCCACCTGTGGCTGTTGATTTGCCAATAGTGAAGAACTGACTGAAGGGGATGGCAGGATAGCCTAGAGTTAAGCACACTCACCTCTAAGCTACCTGGGTTCGAATCTCGTCCCAACTATAAACTGTCATCCCGGTTTTTTGTGTGCGGGGCAAAGGGCAATACATTAAGGTGTGTGCCGTCCATCGGAGGATCGTGTCTACTAGCATTGGTTAATGGCCGTTAAAGATGCCACGGTGTCCATCGCAAAGGGTAGGTGAGTTATCTCCAGGATACTGGCCAAATTCCAAATTCCCACTTTCACTTAAAGGGTGCACTGCATCAATGGCACAGCCGTGCCCCCAGCAAATGATCCTACCCACAGGATTGATGGCTGAAGGATCGAACTGAAAACCTATATTCTACTGGCATAGACAGTTTGAAGAATACCTGGAGCAAGTGTATTCAAGTCAAGGGACAGCATATTGAGTAGCAACAAGACCAATTGTCTAACAACGCCGTAGCCGAGCTTGGGTCTGCTGAGTAGAGGATCTACTGTCCCCCTGTCATGTGACCAGATCCTCAGCTCTGATTGGTGGACGTATGTGAGGGACATACATACATACACCGGATGGGCAGCCAAACGCTGTTCCAGATGGCATTGCTCTCCAGGCTACGCCATAAAATTATGGCTGCCGAACCACGTGATCGATGATGTCATCACATTTTTTTCTCGACCAATTTATCCTTAGATCACACTCAAGAGATTTCATACTGATCGGATCAAGTGTTCTACTTGTCGATTTATAATGAAGGCACCTATGACATCATCATCTATATTATAATAGGCGTAGATGATTCTGTCTGTTGGACGTCTGTCCGGGGTGTGGCTTACTCGGTTTGCAGAGTAGCTCCACCCACTCCTCCTTCTCGAATAGCTTTGAGGCCTGTTTAGTTAGGCCCGTGCTGTCTTTCTCTCTCTCACACAGATTTATTTCAATTCTAATTCGATATATCATTTCATTTTTCGCAGTCGCTTACATAGAGAACGAGACCCTCGACGAACGTGAACACAGACTCGCACAGGATGCTGCTGCAACAACGATGAGGAGGGAGAACGAGACCCTCGATGAACGTGAACACAGACTCGCACAGGATGCTGCTGCAACAACGATGAGGTGCGAGAACGAGACCGTCGATGAACGCCAACACAGACTCGCACGGCATGCTGAGCAACAAAGACGTTGGAGTGCTCAGCAAACATATACAACCGCAGCCATAATGAATCTGGCCGAAGTATCCGATAATATTGTTCAAGAGCATAATTGCGGTCCAATGACGTCACCATGTGTGTACTGTTCTGCACACCATTTCACAAATGAATCAACAGGACAAGGGGATGGATTTACACTGTGTTGTTCCAAGGGAAAAGTTAAATTGCCTCCACTATTTGCCGTACCTGCTCGACTGCAACAACCTTATCAGGGTGACGATGGAAAATGTCGCAACTTCCGAGACAATATCCGGAATTACAATTCGGCATTAGCTTTTGCATCAATGGGTGCTCAGATCTCATCTCCTCCAGGAAATGGACCGTACTGTTTCAAAATCCACGGTCAAATTTACCATCGCTGTGGTCCATTACATCCATCACATATACATGAACAAGCACAATTTGCACAATTATTTATTTTGGATACAGCTCAAGCTACAAAGGAACGTATGAATCGACCTGAGAATCACAGATGTTTGCAAGAATTGATGGCAGAACTGCACAACATACTATCTGACGTTAATCCTTATGTCACATGTTACAAGACTATGTTCGAGCGTGAACAGGAAGAAATCAGGAAAGCTGTCCTTGAAGATCGCCTCCCTTCTACCTTGGAAATGCATTTTCGTCGACTGTGTGCAGACGACCAAAGACGTTACAACATACCAACTGCTGATGAAATTGCTGCTGTCTTCGTTAGTGGACAAGATGGTGAACCACCTGCAAACAGGGATTTCCAGGTTCATTTGCATGACCAGGGCTTACACAATCTCTCTCCACTTTCCTCTCACATTGATCCCATGACATATCCCATTCTCTTTCCACATGGCGAGCCTGGATGGATGATAAACATGCCTCACCAGCGACAGACTGTGGTTCGAAACAAGGTAACTCATCGTGAATTCTATGCCTACCGACTGGCTATTCGAAATGAATTCAGCACTATCCATTCTTCGGGGAAATTGTTCCAGCAGTATGTTGTCGACGGATATTGCAAGGCAGAAGCAAATCGACTGCAATACTTCAAACAAAATCAGGAAACCCTTAGAGCCATGGAATACAGAGGACTACTGGACCACATCCAGAACGTTGCTGCTGATAACCAACGTCCTGTCGGTCGTATCGTCATTTTGCCGTCGAGTTTTGCAGGGAGTCCAAGAGCTATGCAGCAGAACTACCAAGATGCTATGGCCATTGTTCGCAAATTCGGAAAACCAGATCTTTTCATCACGTTCACGTGTAATCCAAAATGGACAGAGATACAAGAAAACATCGGACAACACCAACGAGCTGAAGGCAGACCAGATTTAGTGGCACGCGTGTTTCATCTGAAATTAAAAGAGTTAATCGACGATATAACGAAGAGGCACGTGTTGGGCAAAGTACGTGCATTTCTCTACGTCGTCGAGTATCAGAAGCGTGGCCTACCGCATGCCCACATATTACTCATGCTGTGCCAAGAAGATAAAATTTGTACCGCCGAAGACATTGACAGAATTGTTTCCGCACAAATTCCTAATTCAAATGAGTCACCAGAGATCCATTCCTTGGTGAAGTCTCACATGATACATGGTCCGTGTGGCACTTTAAATCGCCATTCGATTTGTGTGAAAGATGGAGTGTGCAGTAAAGGCTTTCCAAAAGCATATGCTGCAGAGACACTTGCGAGCATAGATGGCTATGCCCTTTACAAGCGTCCCACAAATGGACCCACCAAAACCGTTCATGGAACCGATGTTGATTGCCAATTTGTGGTCCCATTCAATGCTTATTTACTGAAGAAGTACCGAGCACACAACAACATTGAGGTTTGCGCAAGCATAAAGAGTATAAAGTACTTATTTAAATATGTGTACAAGGGACATGACTGTGCCAGCATCGAAATTCGAGAGCGCGGGAGAGTGGAGGTGGACGAAATAAAGACCTATTTGGACTGCAGATATGTCAGTGCCCAGAGGCAGCATGGAGATTGATGGAATTTGAAATGCACAAACAGTCCCATTCCATCACCAGACTTGCGGTACACTTACATGAATTGCAGACTGTTGTGTTCAGGGATGGTAACGAGGAAGAAGCCATTGTACGACATAGGGGTACAACACTTACAGCTTGGTTTCAGTTAAACCAGAGAGGCCCTGAGGCACGAAGTTATCTGTACCATGACATTCCAAAATATTACGTATTTGAAGATGGACGAAAGACATGGAAACTTCGATGCCGGGGCGGCAACAAGGTTATCGGACGCATGGTTTCGGCAAGCCCTATGGACATTGAGCGCTTTCATCTTCGTGTACTCCTGCTGCACTGCCCTGGTAAAACATCATTTGAAGATCTCAGAACCGTAGATGGAGCAGTTTGTGAAACATACAAGGATGCAGCCAGGAAATTACATTTAACAGAAGATGATACAGAATGGGACAGGTCCTTAGCTGATGGAGTTATCTTTGCCATGCCACAACAATTGAGATCTTTTTTTGCAACCCTATGCATATTCTGCACACCAACAGACACGTCGGCACTGTGGGAAAAATATAAAAACGACCTTTGCGAAGATTTTGTGCACAGCTGCCATATCTTGGAACAGAGTATTTTCATGGCATTGCGAGAAATACAGTCCTTCCTCCTGAGACATGGACAGACCTTGGAAGCATTTCAGTTACCAGTACCTCCAGACACTGTTGAAGATCTTTCGAGCGATGATTATCAGTATGTACCGGGAGATGAACATGAAAAAGGTGAAAACAACAGACAACTACTAAATGATGACCAAATCCAAATTGTAGATGAGGTCCTACAGGCCGTTCATTGTAGAGACCAGTACACAGGCAACCGGTTGTTTTTCGTTGATGGACCGAGCGGAAGTGGCAAGACCTTTCTCTATAATACGCTTCTGCACATCTTGCGAGGCCAGTGTCGTTTGGTTCTTCCAATGGCGTACTCGGGCATTGCAGCAACATTGCTAGCAGGGGGTCGTACATCGCACCATCGATTTAAATTGCCAGTGCCCATTTTGGAAAACTCCACATGCAACATATCACCTACGAGTAAAGATGCAGATGCTCTAAGGAAGGCCAACCTATTCATTTGGGATGAAGCACCTATGGCTCCAGCATATGCTTTAGCGGCTGTTGATCGATGTCTCCGGGATGTAACCAGCAACAACATTCCTTTTGGTGGAAAGGTCTTACTTCTTGGTGGGGACTTCAGGCAGGTTTTGCCCGTTGTACCTCGCGCTGCACCTGCAGCAATCATCGCCACATGCATCAAGCATAGCAAGTTGTGGCCAAAGTTCAAACAGCTGAACTTAACATCAAACATGAGAGCTAATGATGACGAAGAATTCTCAAAATGGTTACTGTCGGTTGGAAATGGGACTGTGGAAACAATTCCTGACTCAGATTTAATACGACTGCCTGATCGTATCTGTGTAGAAGACAACATTTCTTTAGCAGAGGCTGTTTTCGGTAATTTGAACGAAATCCATTCAAACTTTGATGCGCTGGCACAACGAGCCATGTTGTGTCCAAAGAATGAATCCACATTTGTGATCAACGATGAGATACTGGATGCATTTCCTGGGGAATAAAAGATGTACTTCAGCGCTGATTCCATTGTCTGTGATGACCCTGAAGAGGCACTAAATTATCCTATGGAATTCCTAAATCAATTAACTCCTTCTGGAATGCCATTGCACAAACTTCGTCTCAAAGATGGTGCTGTCATCATGTTACTCCGTAACTCTGATCCGAAACAGGGACTGTGGAATGGTGCAAGATTGGTTGTTAAAAGATTGTTGCCAAACATAATAGACGGAGAAATAATTTCTGGCAGTCACAAAGGAACACACACATTTATACCCAGGATTAGTATTGCACCTTCCGATACAACACTACCATTCATACTCAAACGCCATCAATTTCCAGTTCGTGTGGCATTCTCTTTCTCAATAAACAAGAGTCAAGGTCAAACATTACACAAAGTTGGGATTTACTTACCAGAACCCGTCTTCAGCCATGGCCAATTATATGTTGCATTGTCGCGTGCTAAACGATTTGAGGATGTCAAGGTAAAGGTAGTCAGTAATGGCCAACAGGGAAAAATTGATGGCCACAGTGGAATCTTCACCCGTAATGTTGTTTACCCCGGAGGTCCTGCAGTGACACCATTCAGGCAACAAAAGGAGGGCACGAAGGAAAATAGTTAATTACTCCGACACATTTAGTTGCGGTGATTGAAAAATCACCGGACCATTGTTGCTGTTTTGATGCTTTTTACTGCTGTTCTGATGCTTTTTCACTGCTGTTTTGATGCTTTTTCACTGCTGTTTTGATGCTTTTTCACTGCTGTTTTGATGCTTTTTCACTGCTGTTTTGACGCTTTCCACTGTTGTTTTGATAGTGTTTTGATGCTTTTTCACTGCTGTTCTGATGCTTTTTTGCCGTTTTTTTTAATATAAAAATTTCATTTCAAAAAAAAAAATTCCAAAAAAATCTCACAATGACATATAATTCACCGAAAACGTTGAAGCAACCGCATAATATTACGGTGATGTTTAACTCTGAGTGAGAATAGTTCTAAATTTTAAAAACTCTTCTGATATTTGTGATTTATTTCAAACAAACTGTATTTCCCATCTACACGGGCATGTATTCCTATTAACGTTATGTAAAGTACATAAATTGTGTGGATTACATCATTTGTGGATGTGATCAATATTGCCAGTAACCATTTTATATAACTGAATGTGCAGGTGCAGCATCTAACTCAATATGTCGAAATGTCACACACATCCATGCCCATGGGATTCCCACGGGTGACCCCGCTAGTAATTTATATTCCGATGAGAACTTACCTGCATGGTTTTGAAAATAAACAAGATTTTAAAAACCACAATTCCCTTCCCCACACCTTCCTACCTTACCCGTTTGTGAGAAAAATAACCCAATGCTGGATGCACCTACAAACCCCAGACAAAGTCAATATCATATGACTTCAGCTACAAGTCAAAGACCAAACAGTAACAGTCATTTCAAGCTGTGACAGCACACAAGAATGTGACAGTTGGAGCCACAGAGGGCGTTCCCTTGCTGCAAATCATTTCAAATTGCTGTTTTTACACTCAAAAGGCAAACAACGAAAACTGGGCACCTGAAAATAATGACTTAAAAATAATGAAAATAATAAAATACATGATCAACCTGGTTAAGGGTTCATTTTTTTTATTATTTTTTTTGTATACAGAATCGAGGCTCGTGAAAGAGCTAACATTTATTTCACAAACAAATCAAACAGACAAACAAAATATATAAAAAGAGGGAGTGGTAGAGAAGATGGGGAGAGAAGGGGAAGCACACAAACACAACATTTGAGAGCAGGGAAATGTGTGGAAGGGAGAGGGCTTGGGGGGAGGAGGCGTGGGAAGGGGGGGGGGGGTGGGAGAAGTATAAAACACAAGGACACCAAGGACTTCCAGGACAGAAGTTGTTATTTCAAAAAAGTGGATTTGGGGTGAAATTAGCGGGGGTAGAAAAGATCAAGGTTTTGGATGGGGGAAGATAAGAGATGGTGGTGAACAGCTGTTTTAAAGACCTGGAGGGAGGAGTGGGATTGAAGAGAGTGAGGGAGTTTGTTCCAGAGGTGGGAGAAAAGAGGAATGAAGGAGTGAAGGTGAGCAGAGAGTCTTGATTTTGGCAGTTTAACCACAAGAGGGTTGCAAGCAGATCTTGTGCGACCTGTAGGAATATTTGGGGGACAAAGCTCAGAGAGAGCTGGGGGGGCAAGGCCGGAGAGGAGTCGGCAGAAGACGGAAAGACCACCAACCTGCCTGCGGTGAGTGAGTGAAAGGCCCTCGGAGTTTATTTATTTATTTTATTAATTTAGGGTTAAACCCTAAATTTAAGTTTTCGTTAAGGTTTAACTTAAGGTTAAACTACCAAAATCAAGACTCTCTGCTCACCTTCACTCCTTCATTCCTCTTTTCTCCCGCCTCTGGAACAAACTCCCTCACTCTCTTCAATCCCACTCCTCCCTCCAGGTCTTTAAAACAGCTGTTCACCACTATCTCTTGTCTTCCCCCATTCAAAACCTTTATCTTTTCTACCCCCGTTAATTCACCCTAGATCCAGTTTTTTGAAATACCGACTTATTTCCTGGAGGTCCTAGCAGTGTCCATGTGGTTTTTAACCTCTCACCCCCACACCCCTTCCCATGCCTCCTCCCCCAAGCCCTCTCCCTCCCACAGATCTCCCAATGTCCCTGCTCTCAAATGTTGTACTTGCGTGCTTCCCTCTTTCTCCCCATCTTGTCTCCCGCTGCCTTTGTCATATGTTTTATGTGTCAGTTTGTCTTTTCGTGATTGATGTTAGCTCTTACACAAGCCTCGATGTTGTATACAATAAAAAAAGGGTAAAATTAAAATCACGACCAGTCCAGTTCCATTAAATTCACATCTGTGACCAACGGTTGCAGAGAAAACGAATTTTAAAGGAAATAAACCCACAAAATGCCAGCGGAAGGGGCATACATACACCGGACGGACAGACAAACGCTGTTCCAGATGGCATTGCCCTGCGGGTTACACTGTAACAATGGTAAAATAAAAGAAGACCGAAAGTCTCACATTGGCGTAGCAGGGCTTGTTTGATACTTTAGTTGAAGAGGATAGTATGACCTGGGTGGGGATACCAACAACAACAACAACAACATGCATTTTAAGGCCATTTTCCCTGCTAGAGCGGGGGTTAGCCTTGCGGTCCCCATGACAATCTTCTCCATTTTGCCCTATTTTCTGCATCTCTCCTTGTTAACCCCCTTGCCCGCATTTCTTCTTCCACCATCTTTAGCCAAGTCTTTCTCGGTCTTCCCCGTCCTCTACTTCCTTCTACATTAATTTCCATCACTCTTCTCAACCAGTCACTTTCATCCTTCCTCAACACATGACCAAACCATCTCAACCTGTTCCTCTTCACAGCATCAATCACAGGCAATATTCCCATCATCTTTCGCAATTCATCATTTGTCTTCCTCTCTCTCAACGATACTCCACACATCCATCGAACCATTCGCATTTCCACCCTTTCCAGCCTTCGTTGCTGCTCTACGTTCATTACCCATGTCTCGCTCCCATAAATCATAACACTTCTCACACATGCAGCATACACCTTTCCCTTCAGCTTCAGCGACACTCTCCTCCTCATCAGCATGCCACGCAGTTCCCGAAACTTCTTCCATGCACATCTCACTCGAGCAACCGTTGCCGAGTCTGATCCACCTTCTCCATTCAGCATGTCTCCGAGGTAGCAAAATGTTTTCACACCTTCCAGCTTCACGCCATCTCCAAGATCCAACTCAACATTTCCTCCATCTGCAGCTCCCTCTGTGCACACCTTACATTTGAATGTAGCTGCCACACTGGTAAATGACCCTCTCAGACCACTACATTTTTGATGAACCCACTCAGCGCACATTGTACACTGAATGGAGTTCACTCCGACACCCTTCCTGCACACAGCACACGGCCACTTCCCAGTTCTTTCCACCTCACCTCATGCTTTACCACTTGCCATCACCTTTGTCTTTCCGATAATCACCTTCAGACCTTTTGTCTCCATACATTCCTTCCACTTGTTCATCTTTTCCTTCAGTCCATCCATACTTTCCGCAATCAACACCAGATCATCTGCATACAACAACTCCCACGGTAAACCCTCCTTTACGTTCTGATCCAGCACCTCCATCACAGCTACAAATAATAGTGGACTTAGTACCGACCCCTGATGCACTCCCACCTTAACCTCAAACTCACCACTGTTCCCGTCCTTCGTCCTTACAGCTGTGCGCGCTCTTTTGTACATTGCCATCACTACTCTGATCAACCATTCCTCCACTCCTAACTTCCTCAATGCCCATGTCAATACTTTGCGTGGAACCCTATCGAATGCTTTCTCCAGATCAAGAAACCCAAAAAACAACTTCTTCCTCTTCTCCATGTACTTCTCCTGCAACTGCCTCACAATGAAAAGCACGTCTGTCGTTCCTCTTCCTGGCATAAATCCAAACTGCATTTCGTCGATCTTCACTTTCTTCCTTATCCTCCTCTCCAACACCCTTTCCAATACCTTCATTCCATGCTCCAATAACTTTATCGCTCGGTATGAGCCACACTCCAGAGGGTCACCTTTCCCCTTGTATAGAGGGACGAGGGTACTCAGTTCCCAATCCACTGGAATGCGGCCTTCTTTCACCACCAGATTACAGATCTCTGTCATTCTCTTCACACCCCAACTTCCTGCTGCCTTCAACATATCTCCCACAACTCCCGTCGGCCCTCCCGCTTTTCCACTCTTCATTGCTTTTATCGCTTCCTCAACTTCCTTCTCAGTTATCTTCTCTGCCGGTCCTAAAACTGGGTTACTCTCAATGTTGCCATCCCATTCATTCTCTGTATTCAACAGCATTTCCATATATCTCTTCCATCTTCCTTTAATTCCATCTGGGTCCACAACGATTTGTCCCACTTCATCCTTCAAGCAACTCACCCCCATCACATCACACCTCTCTTTCGCTATCTGCTTTGCAATCCTGAATACCGCTCTCTGACCCTCTTCCGAATGCAAGCGTTCTCCGAACATTTTCCTCCATGCCTCCTGCGCCTTTGCTACCTCTTTCTTTGCAGCCTTCCTGGCTGCCTTATAACTTTCATGCTCTGCTGTTTCTGCTCCCGGGTGGGGATACCAGTTAGAAAATAATGTAAGTGTGAATTTTTTTTTTGCATTGAGACACTGGTTTATTCTGTTGCGAGTCAACAATGTACCAACCATACACCGCTTAAATCTAGATACTTTGCAATAACGACAAAGGGATTGCAGTGTTACAATTATATTTACTATATTATTAGTATTAACGCTATTATTATTATTATTATTATTAAGAAAAAAATACTACTGTATTGAGAAACCTGGGCTAATTTGTCCGAAGCGGCCTGAAGCCTAAGGCCTATACGTACTGTGTTGTTGGAAGACCCGTAATGTCGATGCTTTCGATATTTGATAATCATTTTAACAATCGGTTTGTTTGTTTCACACTGAATGAAAAACGTTGAGGTAGAGCATGGCGATTGTGATATATGACACGTTCGATGATACAGTATGTTTGGCCTGAACTAAATTGGAATCAAAATGGCGGTGTGCGGAGTCAGCCGCCATACCGACGTAATGACATCAGACGTAATCACATCACCGTGTCATGTGACCAGATCCTCAGCTCTGATTGGTATTCGTTTGGGGGGGACATACATACATACATTCATACACACATATATACATACATACATACATACGGACGGGCGGACAAACACTGTTCTAGACGGCTTTGCCCTATGGGCTACACTGTGAAAATGAAAAATTTAACAATTGAAAAATGAAAAGTATTTAAATAATGGAAAATTGAAAAAATTCTTAATTAATTAATTGAAAAATTAATAATTTGAAAAATTTAATAATTTGAAACTGGGAAAAATAATGGAAAAATTAGTCCCTCCAGGAACCACAATGAGGCAAATTAACATCTTGTTGCTCAATTATCATGCGTTGCAAAATGTGGTTCTGTGGAGGTGGATTCGATACCATACCAGTGATAGTGAGAAAAACGGTGTGGAACTCTTCAGGGGGAGCGCCGTATTCAATTGGAGTCACCTCAGCAATCTTTCTCAAAACATTTCTCAATTGAGAAATGGCCTGTGCAAGGTAATGCAGGTTAGAATTTGGTTGGACATCATTCACACAAGGCTTCAATCAATCAATCAGTCATAGGCAGGGAATATGCAGGTCTTGCAGGTGAATACATTCCATTGCCATCACCAAACCAGCAGCGTCTGGATTTGAACCAGTAATTCACATATTACATTACAGAGAGGTATTTGGACCAGAAGAGCGTTAATACCTGTACCTGTAAGGCTCTGACACCCAACACATTGCAAAACGTTCAATCTGGACTTGGAATCATGCCAGGTGGAATGACAATGGGTAGATGCCAGTCATCTTTGTTGGTGATAATGACAGGTGTTCCAGGCTCCGATGAAAATATGGCGAACGCTTCTTGGCGCAGCATGTTGCCGAGCATGATGGATGTGGAGGACGGTCAAGGTGTGGTCCGGTATCGGGTACATCTCCATGTTGTCCACAATGCCACCCTCATTGCTCTTTGACACCCGAGATGAGACTCTCCGTCCGATAGTGAGACCATATGCTGTGGTGGGGTCAGGCCAAACTACCTTCTGGTTAATGACCGTGCACATTCCCATTGGGCAAGGATCATCTCTGCTCAACATTGGGTAAGGAATGAATCGAGACAATGCATTGGCCAGAAAGATCTGTTGACCTGAACCGTATTCTCTCTTTCTCTCCCTGGTACTCAGCCCAAGGGCAGCTTCGGTTCTGAGACATTAAATGAGACATTAAATAATAAGGTTTAAATACTTGCACTGTTTGTTTTTGTCAGAAAAACAAACAAACTAGAAAGCATCTAAAAATGCAAAGCCCGTCCGTGTCCGTTTGTATTCAGGTCTTCTTCTTCCATATGGTCAAAATAATGAAAACATTTCAAACGAAATACAAAATGAAAATTGATGCTTCTATGCATCCTTGACCTTTGACATTTCCATTTAAAAAACAAAACAATCGACTCCTACCTTTTGATTACTGAACCAATTCAGTGACCGAATATGCAAATTCTTTAAATTTCAGGTCAATCGGATGAAAATTGACGATTTTATGTGACGCTGACCTTTGACCTTTTGACCAAATTATGAATTTGCCTTCTCCATATTATCACAATTGATATTTGGTGAAACTTTGATGACAAAAGACATCTTTTGTCAAAAGATGACAAAAAAAGTTATGGCCCAGACACACACACACACACGTACATGTGCACACACACACACACACACACAAACACGCACGTACATGTACACACACACACACACATATATATAAACAAACATACAAACACAAACACACACACACAGAGACACAGACACAAACACACACACAGACACAGACACAGACACACACACACACACACACATACAAAAAATACACATACAAAAAATACACATACACATACAAACACACATACACATGCACACATACAAACACACACACACATATATATAAACACACATACAAACACAAACACACACACACATACACATACAAACACACACACACACACACACACACACACACACAAAAACACACAAACACACATACAAACACACATACAAACACACATACAAACACACATACAAACACACATACAAACACACATACAAACACACACATATACACAAACACACACACACACAAACACACATACAAGCACAAACACACACACACATATACATACAAACACACACACACATATACATACAAACACACACACACACACACACACACACACACACACACACACACACACAAACACACATACAAGCACAAACACACACACACATATACATACAAACACACACACACATATACATACAAACACACACACACACACACACACACACACACACACACACACACACACACACACACACACACACCTCTACCAGGCTAAACAATTTATGTATTCCAATTTATCTAAACAATTTATGTTTTGTATTCCACTGATGGGCCGAATCTGCATCCATATCTTAACCTAAACCTCATGGACTTGATCTTCTCACTAATCCAATCATCTACCAAATTTATCCGAATCCGTCCATAACTCTTTGAAATATAATTCCATATATTGATTTTGGAAGTAATTGGATCCGGATCCGGATCCGGATCTTCACCAAAACCTAACCAATTCGTCCTCGTCACACGCCCAACATGTCCACCAAGTTTTTTTCGAATCCGTCCACAACTTTTTAAGACATCCTGCTCACAGAAACACAGAGAAACAGACAAAGGTGAAAACATAACGCAGGTAACAAAACAGATAATATCTAATTGGATATGGAAAGGTACTTTTAAAGTATATTTTTCCAACATCTCAAATTGGTCTAGTCGAGAGAACGAGGTGATAAATGGTCCACAACTTCAGGATACTCGCAGCCCAGTAAATGCAAATCCTGCAGTACTCGAGCTCGGTTCCTGGTGTGTCGATGTGGTCATGTTCAGCAAGGTCGACGTTCATAAAGTTTTGTTAAAGACCGTGTGAATAAACGGAAGTGTTAAAACGGAAACACGTGCGTCTTCTTACGCAATGAACGGTTAAAATAAAGACTTTCATTCAAAGTTCCAACAAACTTCATTTGTCCTTCAAAAAGTGACCACAAACTTCTATCATCGCAGATCATTGTGCGGCAAATCTGCGGTTCAACATTTTTTTTAAACACCACCACAAACACACGAACGCAAAACCGCAAATCGTTACGACAACAATATCGAGTGAAACGTCACGTTCACACAAAACTTTTTTCTCCAAGTTTAAAGTAATTAATGGTTGGGAACTTTGTGCTCTCGGAGCTGAACAACGTTTCATTTTTAGCAGTCGATTTATGCATTAAGAGGAACCATTCATTCATTTTGTGTGCAGCTTGTGGCTGTTGGTTGCATCATTGCTGGAGCTCGGCTGTGCCACTGATGCAGTGCCCCCTGGAGGTTAACGCAGGAATTTGTAACTTGTTCAGGGTGCCGGCGATAGCTCGTCTACTCTTCATGAAGGGCACCGTGGGATCCTTAATGCCAACCAACTGATGTTAGCAGACGGGACGGCCAGCTTACCAGTTTAGAGCTAGGCCAGTATTCAGACCCAGGCTACATAGCTCGGAAGAGAGGGCACAATGTCCATGCCTCGAGGATAACCTACCGCTGCCTCAAAATGATGACCCAGGAGCCGGGATCGAAGAAGTTGCTGTGACACACACACACACACACACACACACACACACACACACACACACACACACACACACACACACACACACACACACACACACACAACTGTAGACTGGGAGCCATGTGCACGGACAGGACTTGGCTCAATATTTCATTGCCCATTCGCACACATTGACGGATGTCCTTTTGTGCCACCCACCTCCTCCCTCGCCCCTCCTCCAGCCCCCCTTCTCTCTACCATGTCCTTTTGAACAAGTGCATCCTTTTTACTCTCAGGAGAAAGCCTGAGGAGCGAGTGCCATTTTGGCTTAACACAGAATGATTTACAAGTGCGAGCAAAACAAATGGCAAACAAACTGCGAGACAAGACTTGTAGGCCTACTTAAAAGGCCTCAGATCCGACGATCCACTCGGTCTCCATCTTGGACGTGCTAAATGCAAGTGCAAGCCTGATATCACTCGTCTCGACCCTAACAAGATCGTGCGGGGCACCAGGGGGGTCAATAAGCTTAGGTCAGAGTAACAAGGCAATGAAAGGCCCTGTGGTAAAAAATAGGCCTACTTCACTTCCGGTCAAACCGGGTGGACACGTACGACAAATCAAGATCGAGGACGGCGAGGAGCCAGGGTTCGAAATGGACCCAAACCCACAACTTGGTTCAGTGTGGTAAGAAACAACATGGTGGTGCAGAAAATGGAGCGATGACTCGACTGCAGGGAAAGGCGGAACACGACACCGCCATGTCTGCCGAGCACAACGGGAATAGCAAACAGCATTACCTCAGCAACAATTCCAAATGCTATTAATGCGCCCAGAACCCAGTGGTGGTGCCTGCAGCTGCCTCCAACAGCTGTCCTTCATTTGAGCTTTTGGCTCTGGGCTCCTGTGCGCGATGGAAACGGGATGAAAAGGCCATTCGACTGCAGGCCTAACCAACCTGTACATCCTGTCAAATGGAAGGGATGACCAGTGCGTACAAAGACACGAGAGTCTGTCTGCTTCCAGCGGAAAAGGGGATAAAGGCCTACTTCATAAAGGATGACCAGTGCGTACAAAGACACGAGAGTCTGTCTGCTTCCAGCGGAAAAGGGGATAAAAGCCTACTCATAAAGGCCTACTTCACTTCCGGTCAAACCGGGTGGACACGTACGACAAATCAAGATCGAGGACGGCGAGGAGCCAGGATTCGAAATGGACCCAAACCCACAACTTGGTTCAGTGTGGTAAGAAACAACATGGTGGTGCAGAAAATGGAGCGATGACTCGACTGCAGGGAAAGGCGGAACACGACACCGCCATGTCTGCCGAGCACAAAGACACCAGAGTCTGTCTGCTTCCAGCGGAAAAGGGGAGAACGGTTACATTCCTCCATCAATTGGCGAGAGAGGTGTGCCAACCGCTGTGCGGAAAGAAGGTGAAGCTCTCTGCTGCTCTGATGAGGGGCTCGTGGCCGAAACGTCCTTTCACCTTCCTTCCCACTGTCATTAGCTCACCTATCTCAACTTTGAGAGAAGTTGTCACAATAATAAAAATTTCTGATTTTTATGCTGCCGAAGCATTTTCTTGGGAAGGGTTACACTGGGTGGTTTGCCATTGCCTTCCCAGCAGTAGATAGGGCAAGAATTCGTAGGTTGATTCAGGGTGCCGGTGGGGAATTCAACCGACTGGAGAACTCAAAGGTAAGTATGTGCTACCTGTGCACCATCATGTATCTATCTATCTATCTATAATTCCAGTAATCTCTGTGTGTATGTGTGTGTGTCTGTGTGTGTGTGTGTGTGTTTGTCTGTGACCGCTGTTTCTCGACAACCACGGGTCCGATCTAATTGAAACTTGCCAGGTATATTGCTGGGGACCCGAGGATGTGCCTTTTCAAGGTTTGAAATTAATCGGACAAGTGGTTCCCAAGGTATGGTCACCGTACTCGCAAGCCGTTCGCTTTGGCTTTGCGAATGAACCAAACCATTTCATGTAAATAGAGGGGGGGGTTCTACCGTACTCGCAAGCCGTTCGCTTTGGCTTTGCGAATGGACCAAACCATTTCATGTAAATAGAGGGGGGGGGTTCTGTGGTCGTTACTGCCACGTGGTTTCAAAGTTTTTTTTTGTTGTTGTTGTTTGCACGCATGTTTTTTTGCACGCACGTACGGGCAAGCACGTACGTGCGGGCACGCCCTAGTATATATAAAACACAGTTTGTTTGTGTGTTACCTATAGACTCATAAACGGAGAGGCTCACGTACTTGATTTTTGGCATAGACATGGCCATTGGGCCCGGGAAGGACATGGCCTACCTAAAAATGACCTCCGATGACGAGATCCATATTTTTTATTCATAGTTAACGTAGCGCATTTCAGCGAGGAACATTATACACTGAATCTCAGCCTGTGCCAGAGCAGCTCGCTGATTCGTTCACAGCGATCACGTGATGTTCCATCCTCGCCGCCAGATGCGCTCACATACTCGTTTTTGGCATAGACATGGCCATTGGGCCCGGGAAGGACATGGCCTACCTAAAAATGACCTCCGATGACGAGATCCATACCTCCCCTTCCCCCTCCCCTTCCCCTCCCTCCTCCCCCCCTTCCTCCTCCCCCCCTCCCCACCCCCTTCCCTCCCCCTCCCTCCTCTCCTCCCCCCCGTTCCACTCCCCTCCCCCCGTTTCCCCTCCCCCCCGTTCCCCTCCCCTCCCCCGCCCGGCAACGCCGGGTACTTCTGCTAATCTTCTATAAACGGTGTTCTCCAACATCTCATATCTACGAAGCTCCTCCACGACCTTTAGAGAATGTAAATAATATGTGAAGCTTGTGGGACACACCTGGGTGGCCAGGCCTGACGTTCCACTGAAGCTGAAGGAATTAGATGTGTTCAAAATGTGCTCAAGAGGAGACACAATATTTCAAAACCTTTTTTTTATAACTCACATAGTCTCCCAAAAATAGGTGATGACTAAGATATTAATATTACTGGAAAAGTTAGCATTCACTACAATAATTGGTAAATGGTGATCAACACATTTTAAATCTATTCCCAAAAGAGGATTATCAGGAGACATGAGTAATTATAGACGTGGAGACTAAACTTTCGTGACTCATGATGGGTTTGCACCACAGGCGGTAGATGTCGCAATTTAAGCTTCTGCCACAGGGAAGGATGAGGAACAAAGATAGATCTCATAGAAGGAATTCCCAAACTAGGAATGTGAGAATTGGATTGATGAACGAAGCCAGCAGCAGGATCAAACAATGAGCTCTTGTGCTCTTCTCTGTCATTCAAACAACTGCAAAATGGCACACGGGTGCTGAGCCAAGGAATCACATTCCTCTCCTGCACGACTGACTGAAGCAATTTGATGGTTCATGTTACACTCTTCCATGAATCTAGATCTTCCATGAGCCTAGATCTTCGGGGAGCATAGATCCTACACGAGCACAGATCTTCCATTAACAGAGTTTCCATGAGGCTAGGCGAGATCTTCCATGAGCTAGATCTCCCATTAGCATAGAGCTCCTGTGAAGATAGATCTTCTGTGCAGTTACATCTTCTGTGAGCCTAATCTTCCGTGAGCCTAAATCTTCCGTGAGTCTAGATCTTCCACGAGCCTCGATCTTCTGTGAGCCTAGATCTTCCGTGAGCCTCGATCTTCCGTGAGCCTAGATTTTCCATTAACATCGAGCTTCCATGAGCCTAGATCTTCCGTGAGACTAGATCTTCAGTTAAGCTATATCTTCCGTGAAGCTAGATCTTCCATGAAGCTAGATGTTCCATGCGGCTCGATATTCCATTAACATCGGGCTTCCATGAGCCTAGATCTTCCATGGGGATAGATCTTCCATTAATGTTGGGCTTCCATGAGCCTGGATCTTCCATGAACGTAGAGCTTCCATGAGGCTAGATCTTTCATGAGGCTAGAGCTTCCATAACCCTAGATCTTCTATTAACGTAGAGCTTCCATGAGCCGAGATCTTCCATCAACGTAGGGTTTCCGTGAGCCTACATCTTCCATAGGACTACATCTTCCATTAACATCGAGCTTCCATGAGCCTACATCATCCATCGACATAGAGCTTCCATGAAGCTAGATCTTCCGTGAAGCTAGATCTTTCATAAGCCTAGATTTTCCATTAATGAAGAGCTTTCATGAGCCTAGATCTTCCATTAATGAAGAGCTTCCATGAGCTTAGATCTTCTATTGGGCTAGATCTTCCATCAACGTAGGGTTTCCATGAGCCTACACCTCCATTAACATAGAGCTACCATGGGGCTAGATCTTCCATTAATGTAGAGCTTTCATGGGGCTAGATATTCCATTAGAGTAGAGCTTCCATGGGGCTAGATCTTCCATTACCATAGGGCTTCCATGTGGCTAGATATTTCATTAAAGTAGAGCTTCCATGGGGCTAGATCTTCCATTACCATAGGGCTTCCATGTGGCTAGATATTTCATTAAAGTAGAGCTTCCATGGGGCTAGATCTTCCATTAACGTAGAGCTACCATGGGGCTAGATCTTCCATTAATGTAGAGCTTCCATGGGGCTAGATATTCCATTAAAGTAGAGCTTCCATGGGGCTAGATCTTCCATTACCGTAGAGCTTCCATGGGGCAAGATCTTCCATTAATGTGGAGCTTCCATGGGGCTAGATCTTCCATTAACGTAGAGCTACCATGGGGCTAGATCTTCCATTAATGTAGAGCTTTCATGGGGCTAGATATTCCATTAGAGTAGAGCTTCCATGGGGCTAGATCTTCCATTACCATAGGGCTTCCATGTGGCTAGATATTTCATTAAAGTAGAGCTTCCATGGGGCTAGATCTTCCATTACCATAGGGCTTCCATGTGGCTAGATATTTCATTAAAGTAGAGCTTCCATGGGGCTAGATCTTCCATTAACGTAAAGCTACCATGGGGCTAGATCTTCCATTAATGTAGAGCTTCCATGGGGCTAGATATTCCATTAAAGTAGAGCTTCAATGGGGCTAGATCTTCCATTACCGTAGAGCTTCCATGAGGCTAGATATTCCATTAAAGTAGAGCTTCCATGGGGCTAGATATTCCATTAAAGTAGAGCTTCCATGGGGCTAGATATTCCATTAAAGTAGAGCTTCCATGGGGCTAGATATTCCATTAATGTAGAGCTTCCATGGGGCTAGATATTCCATTAAAGTAGAGCTTCCATGGGGCTAGATCTTCCATTACCGTAGAGCTTCCATGAGGCTAGATATTCCATTAATGTAGAGCTTCCATGGGGCTAGATATTCCATTAAAGTAGAGCTTCCATGGGGCTAGATATTCCATTAATGTAGAGCTTCCATGGGGCTAGATATTCCATTAAAGTAGAGCTTCCATGGGGCTAGATCTTCCATTACCGTAGAGCTTCCATGAGGCTAGATATTCCATTAAAGTAGAGCTTCCATGGGGCTAGATATTCCATTAAAGTAGAGCTTCCATGGGGCTAGATCTTCCATTACCGTAGAGCTTCCATGGGGCTAGATCTTCCATTACCGTAGAGCTTCCATGAGGCTAGATATTCCATTAAAGTAGAGCTTCCATGGGGCTAGATATTCCATTAAAGTAGAGCTTCCATGGGGCTAGATATTCCATTAATGTAGAGCTTCCATGGGGCTAGATATTCCATTAAAGTAGAGCTTCCATGGGGCTAGATCTTCCATTACCGTAGAGCTTCCATGAGGCTAGATATTCCATTAAAGTAGAGCTTCCATGGGGCTAGATCTTCCATTACCATAGAGCTTCCATGGGGCTAGATATTCCATTAAAGTAGAGCTTCCATGGGGCTAGATCTTCCATTACCGTAGAGCTTCCATGGGGCAAGATCTTCCATTAATGTGGAGCTTCCATGGGGCTAGATCTTCCATTAACGTAGAGCTACCATGGGGCTAGATCTTCATTAATGTAGAGCTTCCATGCGGCTAGATATTCCATTAAAGTAGAGCTTTCATGGGGCTAGATCTTCTATTAATGTGAAGCTTCCATGAGCCTAAATCGTTCATGGGGCTAGATCTTCCATGGGGCTAGATCTTCCATGAGCCTAAATCGTTCATTGGGCTCGATCTTCCATGGGGCTAGATCTTCCATGATGTGAGAAGTGACATCACATGCTCAAGAGGACATATCATGTGATTCTTCCGAGTGACGTCACATGCTAAAGAGGACATATCAGTGATTCTTCTGAGTGACATCACATGCTCAAGAAGACATATCACGTGATTCATCCAAGTGACGTCATCATGGATCAATTGTTTGGGGGTGAATTTGCAAAGGCTAAATAAAGAACCTGTGGCCAGTGGTTGTTCAGTTACCAAGCAGCCAGCTAGCGCTTGCCAAGCCAGCCGTTCCTTATCAACTGTTTCGAATGGAGTGCTTAAGCCTCACTCTCAAAGAAACTAGGTACTTCATGAGCACACATTTGGTTTCAGCTTTCCCACTACTTCTCCACGAATACATTTCTGATTCATCTGAAATTCGGCAAAAAAAAATCCTTCACTGGGAGTTCCCGAAATAAGCAATTAGCTTATGATTCATACGAGACGTCATGCATGACGCAATCAACCAAGATCTACATTCTATCTTGGCAATGGAAAGGCCGAAAAAAACAAAAAAAAACAAGCGTTACACCTCGGTCCCCCGTCGGTGAAGTGATGAGAGTTGACAAAGTGGAGGACGCAGAAAACATGGAAGAGTCGATAATATTTGCGAGTGGGGTGGAGACACACCCACAGCCACACACCAGATTAGAAGTTACTAGTTCGTTTATTTTTCAACATATTCCGCTCACAAGGTTCAGACATATATATGGTGGCGGCCATCTTGGATTTTGACGTGGCGACCCAATTTTCAATAGCGTTCTTCCTTATGCCGAGATACACCCACACACCAGATTAGAAGTTGGTACTTCGCTTATTTTTCAAGATATTCCGCTCACAAGGGTACGCACGCACGGACGCACACACGGACGGAGGGTAAAACCATAGTCCCCCTTTCGCTCCGCGGTGCGACGGGGGACAATTATGCCTCCACAATTGCCAATAAGATTGTTGAAAAGTAAAAAAAAAAAAAAAAAAAAAAAAAAAAAAAGTTTTCAAATGTGAATCTATACCATAAGAGCCGTTTGTGTCTGTCTGTGTGTTCGCCATTTTCGCAGTCATGGACAAAACAAATCTTCATCAAATTTTTGGAAGTTCATCAGTGAGTGCCGAGGAGTGTTTTCGGCAAAAAGATTGCTGAAAAGTTTTTTTAAAAAAGAAAAAAAAAGTTTTTTTAATGCTCAATAGTGCCTAAACCTTTGTAGAAGGTGCTATTAAATGATCCCCGACCCCATTCGCTAGTCGGTGTAGGGAAGTGTGTAGGCCCCCACAAAAAGCAAGCGAAAAAACCCCAAAATTTGATTTCTTCAAAAAGCCAACAGGATTAGAGCAGCTAAGGGCAACCCGGGTACCTCTAGAGACTTGTAAAGAAAAAGCAAAAGGGAATATTACAACTCAAATCAACATTGTTGTTCCTGTTCATATAAAAAGATCCTAAATCGTGAAAACTGCCGGAGACTCATTCGCAAATCAAAACACTCCTCTGCTCAAGAACCCCCAGATACTGGAGTTGGCTGGCTGTGAGTCACTCCTGAGCGAAGGAAACCAAAGAATGAAATATTCGAAGTGAATCCGAAGGATATCTTCGATTGAACACTATTACACCAGAGCATCATTTATCACACACTCGGACAATGAATGGAGGGAATAGATCTTAACGATGGGTTTATATGCCATTAATGAACGAATCGTCTTGTACTTTGATCCCATTCCCCATCGAGTTATCGCTGGCATCGTGAACAAATTACAAACTCCTGCCACCTCCAGTCGAACGTCAGTCCTGGCCAGCCGGTTCGTGAAAGAGTTGGGCCAAAGACTAACCGGCTAACCCGGATCCATTTGCCTCATCATTATCAACCAATGGAGCCGAATTCACCACGCGTCGCAGCCGTGCACCTGACGCAATGCCCCAAGAACCTGGACACGGCACCGCCACGCAATGGCCCACTCCTTGCGAAAAACACTGTGGGACATTCAACATCCTTCAGTGACTACTGTATATTTGTAATTTTTTTTGTTGTATACAAGATCGAGGCTCGTGTAAGAGCTAAGATCACACAAAAAAAAAACGGCCACACAAAACATGCAATAAAGGGAGCGGGAGACAAGATGGGGAGGGAGGGGGAAGCACACAAGTACAACAGCAGAGAACAGGGACATCGGGAGATCTGTGGGAGGGAGAGAGCTTGGGGGGAGGAGGAATGGGAAGGCGGGGGGGGGGGGGGGAGGAGAGATAGAAAACACATGGACACTGCTAGAACTTCCAGGAAAGAAGTTGGAATTTCAAAAAAAGTGGATCTGGGAGTGAATTAACAGGGGTAGAAGAGATCAAGGTTTTAGATGGGAGAAGATAAGAGATGGTCCTGAACAGCTGTTTTAAAGATCTGGGGGGAGGAGAGGGATTGAAGAGAAGAATGTTCTAATCCTATCCATTCCGTATTAAAGTTGTATCGACCATTGAGTGGTAGGTGCTCTTGATTCGAGTAGATGCACCATCAGCAGTCTCTGCAGGTGATAAGACAATCTCTGCAGGTGGTAAGACAATCTCTGCAGGCGGTAAGACAATCTCTGCAGGCGGTAAGACAATCATCTCTGCAGGCGGTAAGACAATCATCTCTGCAGGCGGTAAGACAATCATCTCTGCAGGCGGTAAGACAGCCTCTGCAGGCGGTAAGACAGCCTCTGCAGGCGGTAAGACAGCCTCTGCAGGCGGTAAGACAGCCTCTGCAGGCGGTAAGACAGCCTCTGCAGGCGGTAAGACAGTCTCTGCAGGCGGTAAGACAGTCTCTGCAGGTGGTAAGACAATCTCTGCAGGTGGTAAGACAATCTCTGCAGGCGGTAAGACAATCATCTCTGCAGGTGGTAAGACAGCCTCTGCAGGCGGTAAGACAGTCTCTGCAGGTGGTAAGACAATCTCTGCAGGTGCTAAGACAATCTCTGCAGGCGGTAAGACAATCATCTCTGCAGGCGGTAAGACAATCATCTCTGCAGGCGGTAAGACAATCATCTCTGTAGGCGGTAAGACAATCATCTCTGCAGGCAGTAAGACAGCCTCTGCAGGCGGTAAGACAATCATCTCTGCAGGCGGTAAGACAATCATCTCTGCAGGCGGTAAGACAATCATCTCTGCAGGCGGTAAGACAATCATCTCTGCAGGCGGAAGACAATCATCTCTGCAGGCGGAAGACAATCATCTCTGCAGGCGGTAAGACAATCATCTCTGCAGGCGGAAGACAATCATCTCTGCAGGCGGAAGACAATCATCTCTGCAGGCGGAAGACAATCATCTCTGCAGGCGGAAGACAATCATCTCTGCAGGCAGTAAGACAATCATCTCTGCAGGCGGTAAGACAGCCTCTGCAGGCGGTATGACAATCATCTCTGCAGGCGGAAGACAATCATCTCTGCAGGCGGAAGACAATCATCTCTGCAGGCGGAAGACAATCATCTCTGCAGGCGGTAAGACAATCATCTCTGCAGGCGGTAAGACAATCATCTCTGCAGGCGGTAAGACAATCATCTCTGCAGGCGGTAAGACAATCATCTCTGCAGGCGGTAAGACAATCATCTCTGCAGGCGGTAAGACAATCATCTCTGCAGGCGGTAAGACAGCCTCTGCAGGCGGTAAGACAATCATCTCTGCAGGCGGAAGACAATCATCTCTGCAGGCGGAAGACAATCATCTCTGCAGGCGGAAGACAATCATCTCTGCAGGCAGTAAGACAATCATCTCTGCAGGCGGTAAGACAGCCTCTGCAGGCGGTATGACAATCATCTCTGCAGGCGGAAGACAATCATCTCTGCAGGCGGAAGACAATCATCTCTGCAGGCGGTAAGACAATCATCTCTGCAGGCGGTAAGACAATCATCTCTGCAGGCGGTAAGACAATCATCTCTGCAGGCGGTAAGACAATCATCTCTGCAGGCGGTAAGACAATCATCTCTGCAGGCGGTAAGACAATCATCTCTGCAGGCGGTAAGACAATCATCTCTGCAGGCGGTAAGACAGCCTCTGCAGCCGGTAAGACAGCCTCTGCAGCCGGTAAGACATTCTCTGCAGGCGGTAAGACAGTCTCTGCAGGCGGTAAGACAGTCTCTGCAGGCGGTAAGACAGTCTCTGCAGGCGGTAAGACAGTCTCTGCAGGCGGTAAGACAGTCTCTGCAGGCGGTAAGACAGTCTCTGCAGGCGGTAAGACAGTCTCTGCAGGCGGTAAGACAGTCTCTGCAGGTGGTAAGACAGTCTCTGCAGGCGGTAAGACAGTCTCTGCAGGCGGTAAGACAGTCTCTGCAGGCGGTAAGACAGTCTCTGCAGGCGGTAAGACAGTCTCTGCAGGCGGTAAGACAGTCTCTGCAGGCGGTAAGACAGTCTCTGCAGGCGGTAAGACAGTCTCTGCAGGCGGTAAGACAGTCTCTGCAGGCGGTAAGACAGTCTCTGCAGGCGGTAAGACAGTCTCTGCAGGCGGTAAGACAGTCTCTGCAGGCGGTAAGACAGTCTCTGCAGGTTGTAAGACAATCTCTGCAGGTGGTAAGACAATCTCTGCAGGTGGTAAGACTGGGATTGAAGGGTAGAAGAGGGTTCAGACATGGCAACAGGCATGATGGGCCAAATGGCCTTCCATTTCAATTATTTGCATATTCCAGTGTAATGTAATAACAGGACAACTTTAAAGCTCCGAATCCTCACAATTACCTCATTCTTTACCTGTCTCAGGGTCAAAACCTCATATTTTAAGCCATACCAGTGTGACCTCAATTTTTAAGGATACCTGGACTCCAGTATGCTACATGGGGTGTGGTGGAACTCGAAGAAACTTGAAGACATCCTTAAATGATCCCTCGAGGGTGGCGGAGCAGCAATCATATAAAATAGATGGATTAGAGTCGCCGAATCAGTCTCCATGATGTAACACAACACGGGATCCTCATTGGGAGCGGAAATTATAGAGGACTGCCTTGGATTTACCCGATCCTTTTATCCCTGCCTTCACAAGCCGTAAGAACATCGTGTCAAATCGCTGAGAAATCGACCAAACGAGATGCGAAACTGGCATGACGTCACATATCAATCCCACAGACAGCTGCATGACCTACTTAGACGTGCACGGACAACCAGGTTTCTTACTCAGCGTGCCAACCTTGCACTTCCCTCCCCACTCGTTCTGCACACCCCTCTTGTCCTTAATTTTTTGGTCTGGAACACTTGGCCGTGGGTAGCATCATTCCCCAAGGGATGCAGTGTCCCGTGTACGTCGGAGCAGGGATTTGGCTCGACAACCGGCTGCAGCATCCAGTGGTCAGAAACAGGTCTCAAGGCAAAATGTGACGTCCGACATCCATTGCACCAATTGATGCAACACCCCGGCTCTGGAGCAGCAATTTATCATCGGGTTTGGAATCAAAGCCAGATGGGATAGCACAACCTCTGAACTATCCCTACAACCCTTCCACCAGACGGCTTGTGGCTGCATCCCTCTTGCCGGTCTGGAGAAAATAAGCCTGGGAAAAGGTCTGGAGCACTTCGAAAATGTCTCGTAATGCAAGAAAGATTATTATTCTCACTTTGTCCGTCCATATGGACTGGAATATCCCCAAATCTATTTGTGTTCCACCTCAAAATTTACCGTGCATAGACCCCTGGGCCTCCATTTCCCTTCTTATGCAGCTCGTACTTCCATAATTAGAGGAAGTGCGGCTCTCCTGCTGATGCAGCGCCCCCGTAGGTTCGAGTAGGAAGTTGGAATTTGGCCAGAATCCCAGAGGTATCTCGCCGACTCTTCGTGAAAGACACCGTGGGATCTTTCTCGTCCGCAGATGGAATGCCCAGCCTAACGTCCATCCGATGGATGGCACAGCCATCGATGAATCCTCCGGTCTGCGAAACACCAAGAAAACAGTGTATATTTGGGTTAAGATTGAAACGCAGGCTGCTGCATACGTGTCTCAGAGGCCAGTGTGCATCTTTTTCTTTATTTTTTTTTGTATATAAGATCGAGGCTCGTGAAAGAGCTAATATCAATCACAGAAAAAAAAGAAAATACGGACCCACAAAACATACAATAAAGGGAGCGGGAGACAAGATGGGGAGAGAGAGGGAAGCACACGGCGGGGAGATTGTGTCAAATGCCATTTACATCCAGAATCATCTCTGCCTGGAAGAGACGGAATGACCCGAGGAGTCCAGACAGGAGCACCATCGGACACGTCTGGGAGCATACAGTGCATTCCAGAAAGTATTCAGACCCCTTCAAATTTTCACAATTTGTTATGTTGCAGCCTTATGCTGAAATCGTTTAAATTCATTTTTTCCCTCATCAATCTACACTCAATACCCCATAATGACAAAGAGAAAACAGGATTTTAGAAAGTTTTGCAAATTTATTAAAAAGAAAAAACTGAAATATCACATTGACATAAGTATTCAGACCCTTAACTCAGTACTTAGTTGAAGCACCTTTGGCAGCGATTACAGCCTCGAGGTGCCCGTCGGTGGACAGCCATTTTCAGGTCTCTCCAGAGATGTTCGATTGGGTTCAAGTCAGGGCTCTGGCTGGGCCACTAAAGGACCTTCACAGAGTTGTCCCTAAGCCACTCCTGCATTGTCTTGGCTGTGTACTTAGGGTCATTGTCCTGTTGGAAGGTGAACCTTCGGCCCAGCCTGAGGTCCTGAGCGCTCTGTTTCAGGTTTTCATTAAGGATATCTCTGTACTTTGCTCCGTTCATTGTTCCCTCAACCCTGACCAGTCCCCCAGTCCCTGCTGCTGAAATACACCCCCACAGCATGATGCTGCCACCACCATGCTTCACCCTTGGGATGGTATTGGGCAGGTGAAGAGCGGTGCCTGGTTTCCTTCAGACGTGACGCTTAGAATTGAGGCCAAACAGTTCAATCTTGGTTTCATCAGACCACAGAATCTTGTTTCTCACAGTCTGAGAGTCCTTCAAGTGCTTTTTTGCAAACTCCAGGCAGGCTTTCATGTGTCTTTCACTGAGGAGAGGCTACCGTCTGGCCACTCTGCCATAAAGCCCAGATCGGTGGAGTGTTGCAGTGATGGTTGTCCTTCTGGAAGTTTCTCCCATCTCCACACAGGATCTCTGGAGCTCAGCCAGAGTGACCATCGGGTTCTTGGTCACCTCTCTTACCAAGGCCCTTCTCCCCCGACTGATCAGTTTGGCCGGACGTCCAGCTCGAGGAAGAGTCCTGGTTGTTCCAAACTTCTTCCATTTAAGAATTACTAGGGCATGCCCGTACTATATCTATATCTAAAATTATATCCCCCCCCCCCTCTATTTACATGAAATGGTTTGGTCCAAAGCGAACGGCTTGCGAGTACGGTGACAATCCCCCCCCCCCCCCCCCCCTCTATTTACATGAAATGGTTTGGTCCAAAGCGAACGGCTTGCGGAGTTTGGTAAAGAAATCGCCATAGCATGCACAAACGCGCAGGAAAGCGAAAGAATCGCAAATTAGTTTTAATTAGTTTTAAAACATCGTTTAACGCCAACATAGCGGCAACATAGTTTGCCAACGTGAAATAAATGAATACGCTCTCAAATGTGCCGTCCGAGGCAGAGTCTGTTCGGCACGTTCGGCACACGTGATAGCTCGCTGCTCTCTGATTGGTTGAATCGTTTTTTGGACATAGCTCGGTAACTACTTGTCCGATTAATATGAAACCTTGAAAAGGCACATCCTCGGGTCCCCAGCAATATACCTGGCAAGTTTAAAGTATATCGGACCCGTGGTTGTCGAGAAACAGCGGTCACAGACATACATACATACATACATACATACATACATACATACACAGAGATTACTGGAATTATAGATAGATGGAGGCCACTGTGCTCTTGGGAACCTTCAATGCAGCAGAAATTTTTTTGTAGGCTTCCCCAGATCTGTGCCGCGACACAATCCTGTCTCTGAGCGCTGCAGGCAGTTCCTTCGACCTCATGGCTTGGTTTTTGCTCTGATATGCATTGTCAGCTGTGAGACCTCATATAGACAGGTGTGTGCGTTTCCAAATCATGTCCAATCAATTAAATTTACCACAGGTGGACTCTAATCAAGGTGTAGAAACATCTCAAAGATGATCAAGATAAATGGGAGGCATCTGAGCTAAATTTCAAGTGTCATAGCAAAGGGTCTGAATACTTATGTAAATGTGATATTTCCGTTTTTTTCTTTTTAATAAATTTGCAAAACTTTCAAAAATCCTGTTTTGTCTTTGTCATTGTGGGGTATTGAGTGTAGATTGATGAGGGAAAAATGAATTTAAACGATTTCAGCATAAGGCTGCAACATAACAAAATGTGAAAAAAGTGAAGGGGTCTGAATACTTTCTGAATGCACTGTAAATAGATCAGGAGCTGCGGAAAAGCCAATCCCTGCGAAGCAAAATACAAGAGCTGCAACAAAGGCACTACATGATACCATGTGTAGTACATTTGATGGTGTTTGGTTCACACATTGATAAAATGAAGTTTGTTTACAATCAGGGATGTGGCCCTGTACAAACGATGACCTCTTTACCCCCCCCCCCCCCTTTTTTGTGTGTACAAGATCGAGGCTCGTGGAAGAGCTAACATTAATCACAAAAAGACAAACTGACACATACAACATAAGATAAAGGGAGCGGCAGACAAGATTGGGAGAGAGAGGGAAGCACACAAGTACAACATTTGAAAGCAGGGACATCGGGAGATCTGTGGGAGGGAGAGGGCTTGGGGGGAGATGGCACGGGAAGGGGGGGGGGGGGGGTGGGACAGGTATAAAATATATGGACACTGCTAGGACTTTCAGAAGAGAAATCGGTATTTCCCCAAAAAAAAAGTGGATTTGGGGTGAATTAGCGGGGGCAGAAAAGATCAAGGTTTTGGATGGGGGAAGACAAGAGATGGTGGTGAACAACTGTTTTAATTTTACTGTTTTAAGTTGGTGTAATTTTAAGCTGTTTTCCGAACATTTGGCAATTTACTCACCCCAATAGAACGTCATGCCTCTGTCATATCAGTCAGCTCTTTCGAGAGCCTCGATCTCTGCAAAAGAAACAAAAATGACAAAATGTTTTACATCTTGCACTCCAAGCGGCTTCTGCTGGTGAAACGGGAGTAAAAACAATCTCCTGTAGCTATTAAACTCAGACTTGCTTGAAGCGGAATTATAGTATTTATGGCGTCATGCCATAAAGCATGACGTCAAACATTTCAAATCCTCCCTGAATCCCTAGTCTTATAATCACTCGGTACTCCCGACAGATTACGGATCAAATTTTTGATCATCCGCACACTTATCGCAGGTGATTGTGGTTCCAAATGGCAGGGAGGATTCTATAGATAGGTAATCTATAGAATGCAACATGAAAAGCCCCGAGGCCTAATTATAATGTACGTAATTCCCTCCCTCCCCGATATAATAGGTCGACGTATTGAGGGAATGTTGCACTGGTACTTTGTGCCATGGGTATTGTGAATGGGATGAAGCCCCCCGCGCCCCCTCGACCCCACCACCTTGATTGCTTCTCTTTTAAAAGTCACAAGCAGAGTGGTGACAAAAGGATCTGCTATATTAAACCTGACCTGACACAGCACCGGGCCCTTAATGGCAGCACAAATCACACACATGGGGTTTCTAGGTCACGTGGTATCGACACAATGCATACATTATTCCACAATAGCAAAGCAAGCGAGGTTTATAAACATCCCTCGCTCCCTCCTTCCTTCCTTCCTTCACCAAGTGTGGACTGGTCGTGTCACTAAAACCAACATCCTGCGGAAAGCAAAACAGCAATGGCTGCTGCTTTTTTTTCTTCTTGCTTTCTGTGAAGACCATTGGTGATGTGTGTGCAGGTGTCACTCTGTGCTATGACCAACCTGTTGTGACACCTCCTGAAAGATCACCAAACAGACCAGGCCTCCAATCTGCTCAATGGATCAGGTTGATTGAAGTTTAAATGGGCAAGAAATGATTCTTGGTGTTACATGATTGCATGCAGTGCTAACATATCTTTGAGGGAGAGGAGGAGAGGGAGAGAGGAGGAGAGGGGCAGAGGAAGAGAGGGGGAGAAGGGGAGAGGATGAGAGGGGTAGAGGAAGAGAGGCAGAGGGAGAGAGGAGAGAGGTGGAGAGAGGAAGAGATGGGGCAGAGGGACAGAGAGGTAGAAAGAAAGAGAGTATAAGTTTTGAAGTCCAATCTTTTAACACAAATGTGTGTTCACCACTGTCTATTTTTAAGGATAAAACAAACTCGAAAAACATTTTCCATAAAAGTAATTATTTCTCTTCTCTTAGAAATACAGACGGTGGCTTGCAAACCGAGCCTCAAGGGCGGTGGACAGAAGCATTTTTTTTTTTTAATAACAATGAATACAATACAAGGTGCAGGGAGGTGAAATTCACTGCACATGATGTGCAACACACGCAGAGTAGAACGAGTGTCCATTTACATCTGTATGGTATCTAATAAATAAAAAAGATACAAGCACACCTGACACTAGGCCGAGGCTTCAGACTTTGGGCTGCTCACGAGGCCGCACCGTCGAATAAACTGTTCCAACCCGTCATTTTTCACGGGCTTTATACAAGTATCCAAATAAATGTCTTGTAAAGACCAAAAAGCGTGGCCCAGCATCGTATGTGTAGTTTGATTCTGCGTCACCCATAATCCTCATATCTGTCTTTTTCTCCCATTCGTGTTTTATCTTCAAATCATCCCGATTGTACTTTGATACATAAATCACACTTATTGATGGTCGTTTCACACGTGTCACTATGGAGCCTAAAACACAGGTTTTACAACCATTGTTAATTCACGTGTGCTACCGCGCACATCCGGGACGCCGAGAGCGCATGCGCAAGACCTGTGCAGCAGGGGGGCAGGAGTGCTGGCTCATACAAGACCACGACAGTGCCTTGCGCACTGCATATCGAAGGAGACAGCAATACAGCCAGAGATCAAAGGAGATGCGGCCAGGACGCCCAGCCAGCGACTCGTCTCTCTCTCTCTGAGACCATAATCTCTCTTCCAGCAGGGACCGAAGCTCTCCTCTTCATTGTCGCAGCAACAAACAGCCATGGGCGAGAGCAGATCGGGAGAGGTGTCCGCATCACTCGCTTGGTGCTTCAGGAAAGACCATCACATACACCTACGCCATTGTCATTTTCTTTACCTCTGCCACTGAAGGTGGACGGAGGTTAGGTTTTCACCCCTGTTTGTTTGTCTGCGAAGAGGTTATCTGAAAAAAATTGTGGACCGACTCAGACGAAATTAGGTGGAGAGGTTGCATGTGTGAGAAAGAACGAAATGACTATATTTTGGTGAAGATTCGGATACTATAATTTATTAAAATTGATTATATTCATCATTGAGAGATGGGGACAAAAACAATATATAGCATATGCTATCTCAAAAAGTTATGGATTTCGGACGAAATTTGGTGGACAGGTTGTGTGTGTAACAAGGAAGAATTGATTCCATTTTGGCAAAGATCCAAATCCAGATCCGGATCAGAGAATTATTATTATTATTATTTTCAGTCATTCTTCACCATTGAGAGATAGGGCCAAAAACAATATCTAGCAGAACATCTCAAAAAACGTTATGTATGGGTTACGACTTTAATCATAAACTCGTGCCCGAAAGGTTACATTACCTTGACATCCAACAAAACCCATTTCTTGAGTTGCTCATTTCCAGCCTTTGAAAATTGTAGACCATTAAAAAGACCCTTCGACCCGTTTTTCGGAAATATTTGCGGTTGAGGCTGATTTTTATTTATTTATAACATATACACTGGATACTGAATACAAAACACATGCATAGGAAATGAAAATCATGGGTATTTGCACACAAGAAGGACCCTTATTCGGGTCCACTAAGGGTCTCAATCAAAATTTTGTGCCCGAGAATCTTTTTTTGGTTGCAAACTGCTGTATTCTAAAGTTATGAAACAAAAATGCAACGCAATAATATTTCTGGACCAGCACTATCGGATAAGAAGGCCCTTTAAGCTCAAGGGGGTCAGAAAGGGTCTCGGAAAATTTCAATCAAAACTCTGAGCCTGAGCAAATTTCTCCTTCAAATACATCAGAAAAATGCGTGTGGATAATTAACCAGTGCAGAAGTTTTAATGTTGGTAATTTGCAGACAAGAAGCACCCCGAAAAGGGTTCAAAAATGGTCTTAATGAGAAACTTGCGGCTGATAAATTTTTCGGTTGAAAACTGCTCCCATTTATTGGTATGAAAAAAAATAGTGCAAAAATCTTTCTGATCCGGCACTTTTCGGATAAAAAGGCCCCTTTGGCTCGAAGGGGTCTGAAATCACACTTGTAGCACTTACCTACCTGTAGAAGTAAAATCTGCGGGGACATTGAGAAAGACCGTTCTCCAAGATTGGATATTTATAATGTTGAAAATTCGAACGGATATGAAGTCACTTTTTTCTAAAAGAAAAGTGTGCTGCTAAACCGAGGATAGACCAGTCTGCCGTTGAACCGAGGGCAGACAAGTCCGCCACTAAACCGAGGACAGACCAGTCCGCCGCTGAACAAAGGACAGACAAGTGCGCCACACTGAACCGAGGACAGACCAGTCCGCCGCTGAACCAAGGACGGAACAGTCTGCCGCTGAACCAAGGACAGGCCAGTCCGCCGCTGAACCGAGGACGGACCAGTCCACCACAGGAATGGCAGGAAGTCAAAGTTGTATCAATGTTTTTGAAACACCCTATATATATATATTATATATACAGTCACATGAAAAAGTAAGTACACCCCATGTAAAGTTTTGACTTTTTCAACATATTTCAACATACAGCTATTTGATCTTCATTTCAAGAATATTGATAGATAAAGGTGATATAATATGACAAATACCATGAAACATTTACATTTTGTAGTCCATTGTATAATTTAAATAAACATAAATGCAAATTTCGCATGTGGAAAAAGTAAGTACACCCCTACATTTATCACCACTTCAAATAGCTAAAATCAGAATCAGGTGCACCAGCTCAGGTGCAAATGATTAGAACATCCTTAGAGAGGATCTTGGAGGAACCTGTCTTATTTAAACCTGAGACATTTAGTTTGGTTTGCACCTTGTTGTTGAAGTGTGCGGCGTCACCATGCCTAGATCAAAAGAGCTCTCCGAGGCCTTCAGAAAGAAGGTTATAGATGCCTACGAGTCTGGGAAGGGATTTAAAAAGATCTCCAAACAATTTGAAATCAATCATTCGACTGTCCAGAAGATCATCTACAAGTGGAGAAGATTCCAAACAACTGCCAACTTGTTCAGGCCAGGCCGCCCCAGCTAGTTCAGCCCGAGAGCAGACCGCAAGATGCTGAAAGAAGTCTCTAAGAACCCCCAGAATGTCATCACGGGACCTACAGGTAGCTCTTGCCAATGTTGATGTCAAAGTGCACGAGTCTACCATTAGAAAGAGGCTGCACAAATTTGATCCACATGGGAGGTGTGCCAGGAAGAAACCTTTGCTGTCCAGAAAGAACATCAGGGCAAGACTAAAGTTTGGCAATGAACACCTAGGCAAAGACAAGCACTTCTGGAACAATGTGCTCTGGACAGATGAGTCAAAGGTAGAGATATTTGGCCACAGTACCAGAAGACATGTTTGGCGAAAACCAACGACAGCATTTGACCACAAGAACCTGTTACCAACTGTAAAGCATGTTGGTGGAAATATTATGGTTTGGGGCAGCTTTGCTGCATCAGGGCCTGGGCAGCTCACCATCATATAATCCACTATGAATTCTTCATTGTACCAGAGGGTGCTTGAGGATAATGTGAGGCCACCTGTCGGAAAGTTGAAACTCAACCGAAGGTGGACCTTGCAACATGTCAATGACCCTAAACATACCAGTAAATCCACCAAGACGTGGCTGAAAAGAAAGAAATGGATGGTTCTGGAATGGCCAAGTCAAAGCCCGGATCTAAATCCCATCGAGATGTTGTGGGGGGATTTGAAACGAGCTGTGCATGCAAGAAACCCCTCAAACATCGCACAGCTGAAAGAACTCTGCATGGATTGGGCAAAAATTTCTCCCAGTCGATGTCAGAGACTGGTAGACAGTTATAAGAAATGCCTACTTGAGGTTGTTTCTGCCAAAGGAGGCAATACCACCTATTAGAGCTAAGGGTGTACTTACTTTTTCCACATGCGAAATTTGCATTTATGTTTATTTAAATTATACAATGGACTACAAAATGTAAATGTTTCATGATATTTGCTATATTATATCACCTTTATCTTTCAATATTGTTGAAATGAAGATCAAATAGCTGTATGTTGAAATATGTTGAAAAAGTCAAAACTTTACATGGAGTGTACTTACTTTTTCACGTGACTGTATATTTTATATATATATATATATATATATATATATATATATATATATATATATATATATATATATATATATATATTGTTACGTTTGTAGGGGGTAGACAATGATTACCTAAGAGCCAGGTAGAGTGTATAGATTGGTGTGCTCCGAATGTCATGAAGAAGAAGAAACCTCGATGTATCGTAAGAAAGAATTTGTGTTGACCGTATGTCGTCAGGTGAGCTTGCATCTTTGTCCCCATGAGAGGGGTGGGGTTTGTTAATTAGTGAGGGATTATGGGTAATTAATCCCCTGTATGTAATTGCCTCTGTAATCTTTTCCTGTGTTCCTTATGACACCGCACTACTCACCATAGCAAAGCAAAGCAATCAATACCATAATGAATGACACTAATTAAAAACCAACCGGAAACCAGGCATCAAGCACGACCACAAACAACATCGACTTGAGTGCACAGGCACAGCCATGAGCCATGCCCCGAAGAGCAGTGATTGGACCGGGATTTGATTGGCACAAGCACTGCTAAGATTAGATGAGACTCGCTGATGGGAGCGGAGACGGAGACGTCGTGGGATGATGTCAGAGCCTCAAGTACAAAATAGTTGGAATGGCAGACATCTTGTCTTCTCGCTTCTTTTCGTTCTGGACCACATAGCGAACGGTCGCTATTGCTCTTGCGCAAGGAAGATTATTCACGAACGGTCATGTTCTGACATCTTGATAGTGATCGTGAGGAGGAAGAGCTGCGGACCGAGAACTGCGGTTTCCCAAGCAAGCACGACGAGTGGACAGGCGCTGCCTGCTCGCTGCGCTCTCGGCGAAGCCAGGAGTGAGCGGATGCGCAGCGAGGCCTAGTTCGCACCAACGAGCGCATTTTTCTGCCAAGGACGCAAGGGGGTTTTGACGATTCCTGACGAGATAAGAGCCGATTTGAGCTAAGTGCCACAAACTACACATTCATTTTTCAGTTATTTTATCTCTTGTCTGTATTCGGGTCTGTGTGGGAGCGCTCCACTTAGGAATCGTAGTTATCGTGCATTATTTTGTGACCGGCATTTTCTTTAATAAATCCGGCATTTTCTTGTACATTTTAATTCCGTGTCGTTCGAGTTAATTTATACAGGTGCGGAGACGTCAGGTGGAGCCATCGAGGTAAGTTCGTCATCCCTCTTTCCCCCGCGTGTAACGAAGGTCCACCATTTAATTAAACGCCTCGGAGTGTTAAGCTAGTTTGGTCATCCGTGTCACCCTGCGGTGTTAACCCCAGGGCAGGCACACGACAATACACACACACACACACACACACACACACACACACACACACACACACACACACACACACACACACTTCATTAATTGTACAGTATCGGTTGTTCCTAAACTTAAATATAAATAATTTAAAGGATTGCTGTAAATGATGTTAATTTCACAACATCCCATATTCAACTTTATTTAAATTGCAAACCTCAAACATAGTTTCTCCACCGAAAGCAAGAACGTTAACCCATAAGCAATTGACTAGTTTCCCAACTGCATGAATCATCAGCTGGGCACCGTTCTTCCTCGAGGTTTCAATCCTTTCAGCCCAGGACCTCTCCAAACAGCGGACACACACACACACACACACACACACACACACACACACACACACACACACACACACACACACACACACACACACACACACACACACACACACACACACACACACACACACCTTTTGGAAGAGTGGACACAGAACAGATGAGGACAAAACATAACAAGGGGAACAGCTGGAGACAGGGGAAATGTCAACAGCAGAGCGAAAAGGTAGACTGAGACGGACAAACAAGGGATGAGGGGTAGAGGAGCACATTAAAATCACAGGACCCATTAATCACAAAATGAAGAATAGCGCCACATGCGACATACATGGAAAAAGACGATATACATGGAAGGAGCTAGACAATCGGACAAGCGCGGATCTGCAAACGCAAAACAGAAAGCACCAGTATCGCATTCTTCCGGGATTCAGACAAATTCATGTCGGAACGATGATACACAAACAACTGAAGCAACAATGTTTCAGTGGTATTGACCGGCTCGTGCATGAAAACATCATGACCTGGTCCGCGGAATGTGGTCTGAAGTGACATGGGGATACTTTGGCCCATGGGAGGGTTTCACTCCACCTTCTGACATTTATGAAGATTACAATCATGTAAAATCAATGACTAGAGGGCAAAAAAAAACAAAAAAAAACCAGCTGTAGAATTAATCTATTCAAAAAAAGAGGATTGCTTGTCATAGCAATATCAAAACTCTCAAGACAATCAGATGAAAAATAAAAAGACGGACGTTTTACCTATTTTACATTTGTTTGTTTGAATAAGACTTTTGAAGTTTGCATGTGGAAAGGATAACATTTTTATTTTGAATCATTCAGGCTCACTCTAAAATCACAGGCCTTCAAGATCAAGTATTCCCAGATCTTCCAAGATGTGCAATAGTAAAAAAAAAAAAAAAAAAAAAAAAAAAAACCCCTGGGTGAAGACAAAGCAAGTCGGACCAACATAAAAAATCGAATTTTGCAATCATTCCTAGAAAAGGGAATGCGGATGTGTTAAGTCGGGGACTCGTATACCAAATGTTATATTTATGGTCCGTGTCAAATTGCGTGCACTTGCCATGTGCCAAAAGCATTTCATAAACATTTAAAATTCGAGTTTGAACAAACACTTGGGGCAGACAACAAAACATGGATTGGAGGGGGAGCTAATTCCAGAAAGGGGACAAGACGAGCACCATACTGATGATGGTGCGGAGTTTGCAGTGGAGTGTGGAGATGGGATACGCTATAGCACTCCAATATGAGTGTTGCAAATGCACCGCTACATTAACCTTTGAATGTTAAAACAAAGATGACGATGAAGATACATGGTGCAGCCGGTTGCCTTGGTGCCATCGAGCCTAACGCAAAAGGCCACTTGCGTAGATGTGTGCGTCGAGCTGTCGATTCGCCTCCTCACGCGCCAATTCGGAGTGTGGAGAGTGCTGCTGATCTTGTACTGCGGCACAAAGAAGCACAAACGTAAACCTTGCAGTGCAAGCACAAACAAGCTAAGGCCTGTGGTATGGCGAGCAAGGGCAGGAAAGCAAACCGTTTTGCCAGGCCATGGGCGCATGCACGCAGGAAATGAAGTTTTTTTTCAACACATTTCCACATGCGATGCACGAGCTGAAAAACTCACTCACATTGCCGTTGGCGACAGTACAGAAGTTGAATGGTTTCTTTGATTGCCTTTAACTTGACGTCGCACATTGCACAAAGATGTAGGAGCTCTTCAACGCTCCTCTCCTCATCAGCCATTTCTGCCATCGACGTTTCAGGCTCTGTAAGCCGACTGCGCATTTGCTCCAGTTCTCTACTCGGGCATGGAAAGAAAAGTGGGAATTTAAGAGCACAAGCTCAGGTTATCTGAGGTTCACAAATAGACAGCTACACTTGTGCTTTTTTGACAACAGAGCTTACAAATATCGATCTGACAATAATTTCTTCTCAGAATTTGTATAAAACATCTTAACGTGACGCAGGAGTGGAGGCAGCAAACGAGGCATTCAAACATCCAAGCCACACCACGAGGATTGGGTGGCCTGACAAATTATTTAGAATGCAACGAGAAGCAAATCGTACACGATGGTGTCAGATTAGTTTAGCAGAACAGCTGCCCTCCGATTTGGGCAGGAATGAGGCCCCACCCACAGCTTTGTTTTCGACCAATCACCAGTTGGCAATCTCTGGGGCAAAGTCTGGCATGGATATGGTCCACTTAAAGACCCGCACACCTTGCGTAGTTCATGGTCTAAATAAAATGAAAAAAAGCTTCTTTGGTTTGAACAGACGACCACTGCATCAAGCACACAACTTGCTCATGACTTCTTCCTCTCTTCCCTTTATAAGGGATGAGGCCAAATGACACCAATCATCTATCCTGCCTTGAACACGATACTCCTCCACTTCCCTGTGTCCTCAGCCAACTCTTTCCCCTCTCCAACCACACCCACCTTATTGATATCTCCTCACACAAAATTCCATCTCAACCACGGTCGACCTCTTTTACTCCTATCATGCTCCCTTTACCATTCTTTCTTCCACCATCCTCACAAATTGGCCAGCCCACTTTTTACCAATCTTCCCATCAAGTTCACCTGCACAGCAATCTCCTCCCACAGTTCATCCATCATCCTCTTCACTCTTACAATCCTTCTGATCCAGTTCACGCAGACCTGCAGCACCACCATCTCCAAACCATAAAGGTAGACACCCAAGCTGACACAAGACACCATCTCCGAAGCGTTGTGCAAGACACCCAAATCTTTCCCTTTCAATTTCCTTGATATTTTTCTGTCTGCCATAAATCCCTCCACACATTTGCACCTACCTGTATCCTCTCCTCATCGGCACCTCCCTCCAGACTACCATCCCCGGTCATTGTGTCGTCCCACCCCCGAACTCCTCCAATTAATCAAACCTCACATTTCACCTGACTGATCTCCTTCCCCTCTAACCTGATATTAACTTCCTTTCTCTGCTACCTAACCCATATTACTGCGGTCTTCGCCACACTCTTCTTCAATCCACGTTTTCCGAATGCCTCCTTCCACTCCCGCAGTACCTCCTGCATCTATTATCACAAGAGCCAGATCGTCCGCATACAACATATTCCCCAAAATACCTTTCATGTTCACCCTCCAGCTTACCAACTCCATCACCATGATAAACATGAGTGGGCCAAGAGAGTTTCACTGCCTTAACCCGATGTTCACACTGAACTCCTCTGACAAACCAAACCTCTTCCCTTTGTTCCCTCATTCATACCTTCTTCAACAGGCTGAGATGAAGTTTGCATGACCCCACACAGAAGTAATAATTATTTATACGTCATGATCCTATTTCAATATTCATATGCAAACATTTATAAATTACACAAACTTATAAAGCTGGAATAAATAAATAAATGCCATTATTTATAATAACTTTCAACAAAACAGCAAAAAAAAAAAAAAAACCCCCAAAAAACCGGTGGTCTAAAGTGATCCCATTTCTATCATCCGAAGTTTAAACTGGTATTGTAGAACTTGCTATCCTGGTCGCATCAGGTGCAGCACCTAAAATGGAAAGGAGCACACTAATAATACATTTCAAAGGAAAGAAGGAAGTGCTAAATTAAAACAATAACACAGAAAGGCTGCAGGGATGAAAGACAATGCAAAAGCCACGTGAAGGTAGCAACACCTGTTGACCTATCCACAATGGGAGGTGAAGGAGGGAGATACAAATTTAGTATTGTATTTCAAGCAGCAAATAGTTTTCATAAATATACTTCAGACTTCAATCAGTAATGGTGAAATAAACACAGGATTAGTGTTTTTATATCAAGTCAAGTCAAGAGTCAATTTTATATCAAGAGTCAAGATCGATCGCTGAATTAACGCCAGGTGGGTTGACTCAGCCTGTCATCCTTCCGAGGTCGGCAAATTGAGTACCAGCTTGCTGGGATGAATGATCACGGTGTGTACCCCGGTTTAGAATAGGTACACCGTATTCCTGTGCATCGTAAGAGGCGACCAAGGGTTGGCGTCAGGAAGGGCATCCGGCCATAAAAACATTGCCTCAAACAGGGAACCATGATCGTCATGGGGCCGGCCCGCAAGGCTAACCCCTGCTCCAGCGGGGAAAATGGCCTTAAAACGATCATTCATTCATTCAGTCAAGGCTCGTGTTAGAGCTAGAACACAGAAGGGATCAAGATGTAACAGGACAAAAGGACCAGCCGAAGGAAAAATGCCAACAGTACGGTCGAGGGAGAAAATAACCGGAGACGGACAACGTCAGTAAAACCATTCAGTAAGACACCTTATAGAGACAGAAGTGTTTGTCTCTATCTGGGGGCTTCCTGAGGATACTTTTGCTAATGGTGTGCGTGCCATAATTTCCCTCCACCGCACAACTCAACTCTTCCCACACCCACCCCCTCAGTCAAATTTTTAACGTGCTTGTGAAAAAGATTCGACCAACAATAGTGTTTGATAAAAACAGGACCAAAAGTCTAACAGTGGCGTAGCTGGGCTTGTAAAATATTATAAACCACAAACACATATTACTAGCTTTTCAAACCATCACTAATGCTGTTTACAACATTAACCCTTAGATGCAGTAGTAAAATAAAGTTTTGCATCAGGAAGCGGGTAATTGGTGACCCTGAGTTGTTAGGCTTTTATTGTTGCAAAAAAGAAAAATCAAAAGTAAATGTAACAAGCGTTACGCCTAGGTCCCCCATCGGTGAAGTGATGTGAGTTGACAAAGTGTAAGACGCAAGGCGGCCATCTTGGATTTTGACGTGGCGACCCAATTTTCAATAGAGTTCTCCCGTATGCGTAGATACACCCACACACCAGATTAGAAGTTAGTAGTGTTACGGAGTCCTCTACAATCTCCTGGTCTCGGTAACCTCCGAACCCCGAGAGGAACCCCGGCAGAAAGATATATTACCCTGTGTTGAAAATCAATAGTGAAACCACACCAATGATTAATAAATGAACAAAATTGTATTAGAAATCACACACAGGAATAACGGGATAACAGATGGCCATTAAGAATGCACTCTATATATATCTTATATAAATTCAGGTAACTCACTGCGCGGCCCACGAGTGAAAGGACACTCCTCAATGTCTCTATAACTTTTCCCAAGGCGAATGTGATTCACTCCAGCGATCGATAGAACGAAATCCGGTTGAAGCCCGAATCTCGCTCTCCAGTCGATATCCGAAGCGCGTACAGTTGGCCTTGGAGATCGCCCCGCCAAACTGTACAAGGGCGCCCTCCAGAGGCGCACCTTCACCGCTCACTCAGCAACCCGCAACGTAATGGGAGACGAAGCGGGCGTACACACATCCCCGACAGACGGTGGGATGTTGGTGTGAAGATGACGTGGCAAAACCTTCATTGGTATCCGAAGCACGGGGTTCAAAATGGCCGATGGCTCTTACTTGAGCCGATTCGACAAGGCGAGGATTCATCGGAATCACAGCGCCCAAATCTGACTACGCAGATTTCTCCCCCTCCAGCGATACTTCCTATCGCCGGATGTCCTTTCAAGGAACTCAAAATTCCCTCGCAGCTGTCGGTAGACCTTGCTCGTTACGGAGCGTTGACGTCATGCATCTTCTCCGACTTTGCCTGCGTCGCTTCTTCCTCTTCACCTCTTCCGGGTCGGTTTCCTGTATCATTTAAAGTTAGCCTTTTTAACTTTAGATAACCGTTCCTGAATAATAAACCTTTTGAAGATGATAATAGTACATAAGATCAGAACTACGTCAAATGGGTGAAAACCACAATAACGGAAGTTACAAATCCATAACAGTAGTTCGTTTATTTTTCAAGATATTTCGCTCACAAGGTTCAGACATATATATATGGTGGCGGTCATCTTGGATTTTGACGTGGCGACCCAATTTTCAAGAGCATTCTCCCTTATGCGTAGATACACCCACACACCAGATTAGAAGTTAGTAGTTCGTTTATTTTTCCAAGATATTTCGCTCACAAGGTTCAGCCATACATGGCGGTGGCCATCTTGGATTTTGACATGGCAACCCAATTTTCAATAGCATTCTTCCTTATGCGTAGGTACACCCACACACCAGATGAGAAGTTAGTAGTTCGTTTATTTTTCAAGATATTTCGCTCACAAGGTTCAGAAATATATATGGTGGTGGCCATCTTGGATTTTGACGTAGCGACCCAATTTTCAATAGTGTTTTTCCTTATGCCTAGATACACCCCCACGCCAGATTAGAAGTTGGTACTTCGCTTATTTTTCAAGAAATTCTGCTCAAGGTTCAGACATACATGGCGGTGGCCATCTTGGATTTTGACGTGGGTTGCACCCACACACCAAATTAGAATTCGGTCCTCCGCTTACGCACGAACGGACGGATGCACGCACGCACGGACGGAAGGGAAAACCATAGTCCCCCTTTCGCTCCGCGGTGCGACGGGGAACAATTATCCTTTTATATTCTTTGAGGTGTATTCTTTGAATATTTAACCAATTGAAAATAAAAAAGAAAAATTTCTCCACCCTACAATGCATTCCTGGATCTTTTAAACCCGGCCTGATTTTTGTTTCCCTATAACTTTGTTATAAAAACATTTATATGCATGACCTTCCATATATGCTTGAAATACATGGTAATACATATTCCTATGTGTTTGTTTTACTTTTTTGTTTTTCAAGATTGTTGTAATAATGTTTTATCAAAAATTTCGCGTTCATCCAGGAGTGGGTACCTTTTGACCCGGGCTAAGAATGATTGTTTTATCACTATAACAATACATTTTTACTCATGACCTTTCATATGTGCTTAGAATAAAGGGTAATACATATTCCTTTGTGTGTATGTAATTATTTTTAACGACCCCACCACCCCCCATCCCCTTTACAGGGTGTGTGTGTGTGTGTGTGTGTGTGTGTGTGTGTGTGTGTGTGTGTGTGTGTGTGTGTGTGTGTGTGTGTGTGTGTGTGTGTGTGTGTCGTTTGTTCCAATGTATATTACACACTCTTTACCCACTGGACTCAAACTTAGCAGAAAGAACGTTTTCTCCCCCAGAATTGTTTTGCCCTATGACCTCGTGAGTGTGTATGGGGCATGGGGATAGTAGGGTGTGTGTGTGTGGGAGGGGGTGCGGGCAAGATGGCAACATAAAAATAAAACAGAAATGCATTACAATAGCATTTATTAAAAAACAGCATATTGGCAAAATGTCAAAAATGCAAAACAAAACAAAGTTGAAAAACAAAAAACGTCTTTCATGACTTGCACGTATTGCACACAATTTTGCTGTGGTCTTTGCACACATGTTGTGTGCATCTGCTGCAAAGCATTGTTGTCTTTTTGTCTTTCTTCGAAGGGCAGTGGATACATCTTTTTCTTTTCAGTGACGACCTCTGCTGTTCTCCAGATGTCTCTGGTGTTTGTTGGACGCCAAAAATCTCCAACGATTTCAAGACCCTTCCTGGAAGCTGGGGATTTCCATGTATCCTGTCGACCATATGTGGTTTGACGAGTTCCAGGACAAGTTCTTTCATGAACAAGCGGCGTTTGTGGGTCACATTCGGCAAATAATGTGGGTGTTTCAACGTAAACAGGATGTATGCATTGAGACAAGCTACATCCATGACGTTATGCCACAACACCACAGGCCACCTCCTGCTTTTCCGTTTACACGAGTATGTGCGGACCATCTGATCCATCATGTCCACACCAGCTTTTGTTCTGTTGTAATACTGGATAATTTCAGGTTTCTTTTTCGTTCTCTCGTCTTCATCAATGGCATTGTCGTGGTGTAACGTGCTGAGAAGAATTGCAGCTTTTCTTTGTTTTGGCACATAGCTGACCATGGTGATGTTGTCCCTGAATCCAAATACACTGCTGTACCGCTGTCGTTGCTTATTGGCTGCCATCACCGGTGGGATGTGAGGTTTATTTTTTCTGAGTGTGCCGACAAGTGTGAGTCCTTTGGTGAGCAGTTCCTCAGCCAGAGGCACACTCGTGAAAAATTTGTCCATCGTCACATTTCTTCCTGTACCCCTAAAATCAGCGCACAATGTTGTGACAATATTGTGTGCCAAATTCTTCTGCACAGGTTTACCAGGCTGTCTTCCTGTGTATGCAATGCCATCCAGAGCATAAGCTGTCTTGGAGTCACAAGCCCAGAAAAATTTCAGCCCATATTTAGCTGGCTTGCTCGGCATGTACTGAACGAAGGAACAACGTCCTCGAAACGGTACGAGTTGTTCGTCAATTGTTATACAGTCAAATGGAACAAAGCTCTCCTTACAGTTTTTGAGGAACAGGTCCCAAATGTACCGGAAGGCCGCCATTCTGTCCGACTGAAGGCGAATGGCTCTTGTATGCTTGTTATCAAAGCACAAATAGCGCCGGATGTCTTCAAAGCGAGAAACTGACATCGTTGCATGGTATATAGGGTTACACAAGTGCTCGCTGAACAGTTCCCTTATGGGAACGTCCCAACTCCTCTCATAGCCGGCCAGCAAGTTCAGGCCAAAATAAGCCTGAAGTTCATTTTCAGAGACTTCACTTGGAACCAATTTGGTTTTTACTGAGCCTCTTCTCATTGCTTGGTTTGTACACATGGCAATTTCTTGGAGCATATTACTTCCAATAAATATGCTCCAGGCATCCTTGGGCGACATTGCGTGTTTTGTTGGGACAGGACCTGGATGTCTCCTCATAATGTTATGGCTCAGAGTTTTTCTTTGAAGCGGTGGACTTGCTCTCCAGCACATGCCATTACGAGATTTCCATATGCTATCATGGTTGCTGCCGGTTTCAGGTTCCGTGTACTCACTAGACTCACTGTCCTGACTTTCTTCACTCGTGCAGGGCGTCTGAACTTCGGCAGAAGTCGAAGGTACTTGTACATCCTGCAGAAGATGCATGGTACCTGCAGCAGGTTGGATGTCAGAGCCACATTCCAAAAAAGAAGATTCCGATTCGTCATTGGTGAAGGGGACGAACTCTGTCTCCATGACCTGCCGCAGCAACTCCTCTGCACTGAGACTTTTTGACAAAGTAATACTGGAAGAAAGAAAAAAAAAGTATGAGCCTGCATTCTCCAATTTCTAACTTTTCAGTCATTTGGAACGTCCTCTCATTTGCTTACATTACACGAGATCACCGTTTGACAAATTTTCCCGACATCCAACCAACATATTTTACATGGAGACCATCGTCATTTTTGAGGAAAAAAGCTGAAAACAATTAGATTTGCTCAAGTAACAAAAATATAAACGACTAAATACGTAGTGAGTCGATGTTCATAGATAGAATAAACAAAACTACATCAAACCAAACAATGGCAAAAATAAAATGAAAAACAGGTAGCTAATATAAAAATAGACTGAAAAAGAATCGTTCAAAAAAAACCGTGTGTGTAAAACTCGAAAAAGATTTGTGAATTCAGAATTCATGACAACAAAAATAAGCTTACCTTTTGTTGTGTCGCTCAATAGACGTCAAGCAACGGCACCAATTGCAATGTACAAGACTGTTTATTCAAGAAACGGATCCACTCGCATATCTCCAACACCTGACATCCCTCCAAAATCTCCCACAATCCCCTTACGCTTACATATCATCCCTTCCCAGCAATCCACCAGCAACAACAAATTCGGAGATAATCCAGCACATAAGAAAGAACACAACACCTTTGTCAAAGGGGGAGAAGCATTAATGGTCAGTGGAAATGGTTTGGCAGCAAGGAATCCACGCAGCTGGATAACTGTAATGTCGAAGTCACTATGTACAAAGTAACAAACGCAAACATCACATCACATATCTGTACTCACCAGAGCTGTGATAGACACAAGTGACAAGCTCACACTGCTCAACACACACACATATATAAATATATATAAATATATATAAATATCTATATATATCTATAAATATATAAATATATAAATATATCTATAAATATATATATCTATAAATATATAAATATATAAATATATCTATAAATATATATATCTATAAATATATATATCTATAAATATATATATATATATATATATATATATATATATATATATATATATATATATATATATATATACATATATATACATATATATATATATATATACATATATATATATATATATATATGTCAAGTAGTAGATTTGTTATTGCCTAAAGTTCAGTTATAGACGTTGGGTGCTAATGTGTTATGATTTATATGATGTTTAAAAATGCTATTTCATAAAGTTAATAAAGGGTTTTTGCTTCGTTTTAGTTTTGGATGAGAAAAGGCTCGCTGAGGTCATGCTGAACAAATTGTATACGTGTGCTTTTTTCGAGGCTGGTCGTAAAACCACGCCCACATGCGCTTGTTTTTGCGTAATGCTAGTAGAATGACATGATCGTTAACCATATATATTTTGTTTTAATCACAGCAACGCATGACTCTGTATAAACATGCTTTGGATTACTCATGTACACAAACCCATAAAATATATGGGTTTGTTTGGCTAAGCATACACTCTCCTCTTTGTGAGTTACAGTTCTGTTTTCTCGGAGCCCAGAGAAACAATTGGTCCAAATGATAAGGAAGGGCTGACTCCCCCGAATGATAACGGTGGGAGGGACTCTCGCCAGTCGCTTCGTTCTCTCGGAGATTTTCTGATAATCGTATTCGTATATAAGTGAATGAGAATCAATGCGTTTTCAGGAAGGCTTGACGTGGCATGAGACTGGCTCTTGCTATAGATGTCTTGGCCTCCTCCGGATCTGTATAAGTTGGTTTTTAATAAAGCTGCGCCATTCCAGGCTATTGTGGACTTCTTTTGCAAACGAAGAGCTGATTCTTCACAGATGGTACCAGGAGTGGGGTGTCAACAGACGCGGAGGACGGGAAACGGAGCCCGAGGGACAGGAGGAAGGCTGACCTGAGGCCGGCGCCGGCACGTTGATTTGATTAAAGGTGGGAGTTGTTTTATATCAGAGGGCTATTATTCCAAATTCGTACCTTCCTCCTTCGAGCGGGTTCAGTCTCCTTGTCTTCCGCGCTGTCTGCACTCGAACAGAAATTGTAAGTAGAGGCTCATTTAGGCCTCAGAATGACGTAGCTTTGTTAAAGCCAGGATAAACAAGTAAGGATACAAGTAAGGACTTAACAGTAAGCTTAAAGTTACAGTTAGCACCAGGAGGGGAAAATGAGGTCGGACAGCCATATAGGTTGAAACCAGGTGGCCAAGATTTTTCCAGGAAGGAACAGCCCAGAGACAAGATGGGGTATGCCATTGCATGCCAGGGAAGGAGGGCTGTGGTTAACTTAGACGGCCAAAGGGACATGGCCAGGAAGGGTGAAATGCGTAGGTACCAGGTAGGTTTGACAAGAAGGTAGTGACAACTACGAGGTCAAGCCAGGAAGCTCTAGACTAAGTTCTAGACAAGAGGTCCAGATAAAGCAGGCCAGGATCTGGTGGACAAGAGAAAATAAATAAGCTCACAGGAAATGGGCCAGGTGGCCACAGGGTGAGAAGGACAGGTTAGGTTTTGAAATATTGAAAATTGAAGCAGGAGCTGCATTGTAGGAATTTGAAGCTTCAGAGCCAAAGGAAGCAAGTTCAGGAAGCAAAGTTCAGGACAAAACAATTAAGGAGGTAGTTAAACAAGTAAATCAGCGAGTGATGCCGCTGGACCAGATACCAGACCAAGACCCCCCACCCCCCCAAGACCTGAGCTCAGTCCCAGGGCTCTAGGCAACACCCCAACACCCCGCCCTGCCTTCCCTTTTTTTCTTTCACCTCAACCAACCCCCGTCCAACCAGTCCCAAAAATCCTTTTCCTTGAATGAGAGACGTAACATGAATGAGCAAAGATTGTTTGGGAGTGGCTGGAGAAAGGCATGATTTGAGTCGATCTGAGTTTCGCGCGAAGAATGGGAGACTCACTCGTATATGAATGAGGAATGAATGTATATTGGGATGTTAATTGACGTGTGTGTCTGGCCAATGTGTTTGTCTGTGTGTCATGTGCAAAGCAGAGGGTTTCGGTGTGAAACTTTGTAAGCGATCTGCTCGACTTGGGGGAAATTCAGGCCGGGAATGTCCATTTTAACGTCTATCCGAGAGAACAGGCGAGGTCCTGAACTGAGTCCGGATTTTCATCTGTTTGGGAGTTGTTTGGGAAGCGAATTGATATAAATCGGGTCAGGAAAGCACCCGGAGTGCCCTTGTCGATCTACTGTTGATATGAAGCGGTTTCTTGGAGATGGTTGCAGAATTCGAATCAATATGTGTGTTTTACTTGAATTGAAGAGTTCATTCAATGGCAGATATTGTGTATTGTATGTGTGGGATGTATCGCTGAGGCAGCTCACCTTTGGAATTGGTGTCATATAGTGCATTTTGGATCAGAGAGGTCAAGCGTCGGAGATCCTGTTTTTTTGCGATGTAAACCCCGCCGCGAACGCGAATAGAGCGGCGTGCAGGGAGTGTTGGGATTCGTGTGGAGGCACGAGGGTGCGCGCCAAGACGGGGGGGGGGGCGGCGTGGCGTCGTCGCGTTGAGATGGTTGTGCCAGGTCGATCGGCGATCTCTGAATTTAAATCGGATTTTTGTCATGTGTGTTGTGAAATTAAACGTCTATCCGAGAATCCTGGCAATGTTCGTTTAACTAAAGTGTGGTACAAACCTGTGTTTCCGCCGTGCGGCTCCGTGGAAGTTTGGGTAGAGGGATATTGGGTGTTCAGACAGGAGCCGAGCGAGCCGCGAGTCACGGGTGTGCTGTATGAGATTTGCTCAGAGTGCTGGCGATAACTCGCCCACTCTCAGAGGAGGATGTGTGCCCAAATGCATTGTGGGTCATTTCGACTTTGCTGGATGTCGGACGTTCATGTCAGACGAGCCATGTCGGAATAGTGGCCGGCTGCGACATATATGCCAGGCAATGTCACAGGACGAATACGTTACTTATAAGATGGATAGATGGATGGATTTATTTAAGATGGCTAAAATAAACGATTTCAAGACAGAGTAATTAATTTCCGGAGCCAAGTTCCAACAGGAAGTCTTGTTCGTACAGTAAGGTACAGTGCGGAGTGGCGGCTGGAAGATGCATCGATGCATTTGTGTTGATCGATGCGGACACAGATTTAGTATGCTGGTAAGGTCAAGTTATTAAAATAGGAAATTCAATAATTTGAGCAGAAATGTCACGTTTCAACAGAACGCTGATCCGAGGAAGGAGGACGGTTGAGGTTTCAACTGTCGGTATGTGGTGTGGCTTGTGCCAAGGTGTGGGCGCGAGGAGGTGTGTTGATGAAGCGTTGTGCGAACGAGGAGGGATGTGCGAAAGGTGCACCAGGTAGAGAGGTGCTGCATTGTGAAGCACGCCTCGTACGGAAGTTCCTGGACGGATTGTGACGGTTGTTGGATTCGTAGGAGCTAGCATTTTGCGATGTAGAGCCCCAATAAGGGTCATTTGTCTGTCTGGATGTGGTTCTTGCAGGGAATGACGCCGGACTTGTATTATTTGCGGAAAAATAAAGCGCTGGTTGACCAATTCGAAGTTTGACCTTTTAAAGTTTAGTTGACCTTTGTTCGAGATATGCAAGGGAAAGGTCAGAGGTAATTCACTAACCTTGGAAGAACGACAGGCGGAGTCAGTCTACAGGGTGTTGCTTTAACGACAGGATATATAGGACTTAAATCTGGAGAATATCGGGACATTATATTGTGGGTAAAACCAAAATCATGTACATAATTAGTGGACAGAGAATATCGAGTTTTTGTTGTTGAAAGGCCATAAAACACCAACCCCATGAGGAACGAAATAAATGGAGAGATGTTGGGATCACATGATGGTTAGGATTGAAGAACAACCTACTGGGATTTCAAACCTGTGTTTGGGTCTGGGGCAACTGGGTGATGGGCAACAGTGTATGAGTGAGTAATTATGATCTGTTTAAGTGTAAGAGGCGGTGGAGAAGAAAGGGGTGATGAAAAGTTATTTGTTTTAGTGTGAAGTAGGTTGGTTGCTTATTTGTCACAGTAAGATGAGAGTTGTGTTTTTAAGCTTGGTCTTTGAATGAATTGTTGCTTGGAATGTGTTGATTGGAAAAGTGATTTCTGATCGCTGATCCGATCTGGTTTTGAATTGTTGATTTAATTTTAAATTGATTGGAGGTAATAAGGATTTGTGTTGATTTCCTGATTTGAGTTCATCTGGAAACAAAGACAGATGGGATTAATGTGTATATCAGGAACAATTTGGAAAAGAAATATGGATATATGACATTACTAAAATATAACCAAGCAATTGAGAGTTCTTGGGTTAATGGGATATAAATAAATGCATCTACAAGTTGATGGTTTATAAAAATTTAGTTCTGGATGATACTTAAACGATGAACAATGTTGGCAATATACAAAGAATGTGACTTGTTTTTTGGGGGGCAAAGTTATGAGTGGTTGTGGGCAAACGAAGATTAATTTAGATTTATCATAGTTAAGTTCGAGGAAGTTGATTTGAAGCCAGAATTTCATTTGGATGCCAGAAAGGAGAAAGGAGATGCTGAAAGCCAGAAAGGAGATGCTGTTGTCTACTCTGAATGACAGGTGGCGGTATCCAGGGCGCTGAGGAGTTTGTTCACGTTGTAAAGTTTGTTTATTTAGTTTGTTTATTGTAGAGAAGAGTGCTTTTGGGATTCCGGAGCCAGAGTGGATAATTTGAGAGTAGTAGGTGGTCCATGTGAAGCTTGGGAGTGAACTGATTTGGGTTTAATAGGCACAAGCTGGTCTAAACAGGGTGAGGAGGATGGTGTGATTGATGATGTCAAAGGAGGCGTTGAGGTGAGGAGGATGAAAATGTTGAGGTTGCCGGCATCAGAGGAGAGAAAAGGTCGCTGGTGATTTTGAGGAGAGCAGTTTCAGTACTGTGGCTGGAGCAGAATCCGGATTGGGATGTTTCATACAGGTTATTGGCAGAGTGGTGATGTTTGAGTTGAGTGGCCACAGCACGTTCCAAAACTTTTGACAGAAAGGGTAGGTTGGAGATGGGTCTGAAGTTATTTAGGGTGTCAGGGTTTAGTCCAGGGTTTTTCCAAAATGGGGGTGAAGTTTCACGAGTTTTTGGGGAAATCGGTATGTGAAGCTGGATTAAGTTGGAACTGCTTGATGAGCCATGGAGATGGATTGGGTTTTGTTGTTGGTTGTCTGGGAGTTCGGTTGTTGCATTGCCAAAGGTTTCTGTGTGGTGGACACACTGGTTGGCTGTTGTCTTGTGTGACGTGGGTGGAGATGTATGTGGCTGCGTGTGGCTGCCTGGAGGGGAAGGCGGCTACAGTGGTTGATATTGGTTGTGGGTTGTCCGGGGTGCTTCGATTTGCATAAAGGGTGAAGATTGGGATATTACATTATTTTGAGTAAGTATTGGCATGAGTAATTACAGAAGTAATTATGAGTTATTATGAGTAATTAGTGGTATGAGTATTAGTTATGAGTTCCAGGTGTTGAGCTAGTTATGCTAGTTATCCAGCTAGTTATGAGTAAGTGATTATTTTAGTAAAATTACATGTTTCGCTGTGTTGTTGATCTGGGGACAAGCTAGTTTGATGGGTACCCTGGGGTCTTCAGCGTGTCTATGTGTTTGTCTGGCTGTTACACTAGACTCTGGGATGTGTTTTCATGAGACGAATTTCAGAATTGATGACAATTCAGTGAGTATGGTGGACAACGTGAAGTGGCTGGTGTGAAGGAAGGGGTTGGGAAAGATGGACCCCCTTCACGAATACCCAGTAGGGTAGCTTAATTTCAGACATAACAGTGAGAATCTATTGTGAGCGAATCACAGTGGGTGAGGAAAACATTGTGTGTGACCAGACACCAGAACTGACCAGAATTGAAATTGGAAGTAGACCAGGTTATTTCTATTATTTGTTTATTCGTGAAAATAAATAAATAATAGGGGGAGGTTAATGGAGGTTAATGGTGGTTTGTTTGTGTTAATTCTAGTTGAAACTCTCGCTGAAGTAATTTTCGTTTATTTTTATTTTTTGATTCGATTTGAGAGTTGAGATGATTGATTTTTTATTAATTTTATAATTTTATTTTTATTGATGTTGGAAACAGGTAATGGGATGCTGAGAGAAGGATTGAATTTAATTTGAATTGGACTGGATTAAATGGGATTGAATTAAAAAATTGAATATTGGATAAAATTGGATCCACTTAAAAAAAAAAAAAAAAGTGGATTAGGAAATTGGAGAAAAGGTGTTCTATGAAACTATGAATTGAATGAATTGAATCTATGAATTGGAGACCTGTAGACCAGGCGCTCCCAGGAGACTTGTGGACCAGGTGTTCCACCAGAGGAAAAAGACCAGGTGTTCGTGGAGCACTTCACCTGCAAGAACGCCTTGGAACCAAGGTGGAAGGGACCAGTCCAGGTGTTGCTGACTACACCAACGGCAGTCTTTTGCGAGGGCAAGACTTCGTGGATCCACGCCACGCACTGTAAGTTGGCCATACAAGCACCAGACACCACACCCCCAGAACACAGTAAGGATGGGCCTAATCATAGGTACAATACTATTGATAGCGACAGCAGCTAGGGGAAACTCCGATTCCAATAGATGCGAAAACGAAACCCGACACCTCACCGTAACATGGGGACAAAGAGTATCACTACCATGTTTCGAACAGAAAGCCCTGCACACAAATTGGGTGAACATAAATTGGCTAGCACTGTCGGCAGGGCCTGGACGCGTTGGCATGGTACTACAAAAGCAACGAGAGTTCCGGGAAGACGGGCAAGCTAGCATTAAGACCTTGGCCCAACCAGGATACAAATGGGGAACCCCTGATTTTAAGCTACAAACACGCACGCGCCTAGAGAAAGGCATGACTATGCAGGTCCGGTGCAGCGTCTGGACCCCTGGCGCGGCCGGTGGCGAAAAGAACTACATACCATGCATCGAATACATACTCACGCCACAACCCCAGAATAAGGCCCCAAAGAAGGGTGAAAACACATATTGGAAAGTGGCCAGGGAAGTGGCAACAATTCAAAATAGGACACACTGCTGGTCGTGCATGCGCTTTCCCCAAGCAGGCACCACAGGAATACACATGATAGTGCTACCTCTGTCCCTCAATGACCTCTGCTCACAACCTATCGATTCCCCATGTTTAGTCACCACGCTGGAAAGAGAAGGGGTTGACAACGGCAAGAGTTGCAATCGACAATTTAATTATCGCCCGTCAATGATTGCCCATGTGGCCGAGAGGCCTGCCCCCGTCTGGGTCAAACCACAGAAAGGGAGGGTCTGCCTCCAGGGTTCCGGCCACTTGCGTATGGGAGAATCAGAATGCGCCTACACTCTCCCCGGGAAGCTGGGACAAGGGAGCTCGGGGATTACATTACGAATAGTACTGCAAGATAAACACAACCACAACATAACGGCTATAACATTCTCTAGGGGGGTTAGTAGGATTAATGGGGTGGTAAAGGGACTCCAGTGCTTATCCACCCACCTGGTCCCACCCCATGGGACAATGTTTATATGCGGCGACAAGGCTTACCCCTATTTACCAAATAATTGGGGGGGCACATGTTATCTGGGTTCAGTCCTTCCTGACGTTGAGATACTGGATGAGCTTGACCCAAAGTCCTTGGACAGGCGTTATAAGAGAGGTCAGTCATAAACGAAGATGGAACCACTAAACTACACGGGAGTCTATGGGAAAAGGTGTTTGGTTTCTTCTTCCCAGGAGCGGGCACAGTCATGGATAGTTTCCGGATAGATAAATTGGCTTTGGCCCTAGAAAAGGTGGCAAACGACACCGCTACGGCTCATGACATACTATTGGACACGGTGATTCACATGCGTACAATGGTGATGCAGAATCGGGTGGCTTTGGACATGCTCTTGGCAGAGAAAGGAGGGGTATGCGGAATTATAGAGGGAAAATGTTGCACTTACATACCCGATCCATCTGAAGGAGTGTCAGCCGCAATAGTGAGACTAAGGGAAACTAGCCACGCCCTGACGATCGATCGGATCGCGCGCGAAAATTCTTATACATTTAGCTGGCTCACTGACTGGTTCCAGGGATGGACGGGCACCATAGTGAAGTGGTTATTGACCGCACTGGCTGTGATAATCGGGGTAGTAATTTGGGGGGCACTAATGAAATCTCTAGTCCTCCTCTGTATGAGAAAGTATTTTACAGGATGGAAAGTGAAAAAGCCGCCGACAACGACTATGGTTCTGACCACAGAGGCCGTCGACCTGAACGGGTCCTTCAACAAGGCAGACGTGACCGGCGCTCCAGAAAATTGCATTGAATTTTGTGACGACTGTGATACTTGTGTGGATCCCATGTGGGAACTGGCTGCTGCCTGTAACGGTGTATGTGATGACTGTGATACTTGTGCTATAAACCCCTTGCGTGTACTGGCTAACGCTGCTTATGTATTACAAGCTAACAGCTGCACGCCCCCTTCTGACCCAACTATGGATCTGATTGCGACACTGGGTCTGGCGGTCGAGGGACCCGACGTGGATATCCTAGACCCGCAAGCCGACCAGGCGCCCATGGGAGACTTTGACATAAAAGGAAGTTCCTCTCTTTGCTTCATATGTATTAAGTTCAAATGCTTCAAGTGAATCGGATTTTTACGCTCTGTACCCTGACCAGGAAATTGAGACACAAGATACTGACAATATTATGTATTCCCCAGAACAGCAGCACGTGAGGGACCTCATGGGCATGATCGTTGATTAACCTCGAAGATCTGCAAGGACTGGGTCTGCAAAGGGTGGGGGGAGCAAGTTCCGCAGGGGAGGTGATGGGCCCTCTGGCGGAGCAGAACCTCATCTGGACCAGACACCTTCGTTGTGGATCCGAAACGTTAATGGACTTTCATGTTCTGAGCCCTCAGGCTCCGAGCACGCACCACACGACACGTTCGCCAAATGCACGGGCGAGGCGCTTTGGGCGCACGATATGCCCTTGGGAGATACCCGCATTACACAATTATTTTTTCAATACCCGCATTACACAATTATTTTTCAATAAAGCCCAATGTGGCACGTTGTCTCTTAAGATACTTTGTCTCGACGAGACAAGAGGAAGGAAAAGAGGAAGGAATGTCAAGTAGTAGATTTGTTATTGCCTAAAGTTCAGTTATAGACGTTGGGTGCTAATGTGTTATGATTTATATGATGTTTAAAAATGCTATTTCATAAAGTTAATAAAGGGTTTTTGCTTCGTTTTAGTTTTGGATGAGAAAAGGCTCGCTGAGGTCATGCTGAACAAATTGTATACGTGTGCTTTTTTCGAGGCTGGTCGTAAAACCACGCCCACATGCGCTTGTTTTTGCGTAATGCTAGTAGAATGACATGATCGTTAACCATATATATTTTGTTTTAATCACAGCAACGCATGACTCTGTATAAACATGCTTTGGATTACTCATGTACACAAACCCATAAAATATATGGGTTTGTTTGGCTAAGCATACACTCTCCTCTTTGTGAGTTACAGTTCTGTTTTCTCGGAGCCCAGAGAAACAATTGGTCCAAATGATAAGGAAGGGCTGACTCCCCCGAATGATAACGGTGGGAGGGACTCTCGCCAGTCGCTTCGTTCTCTCGGAGATTTTCTGATAATCGTATTCGTATATAAGTGAATGAGAATCAATGCGTTTTCAGGAAGGCTTGACGTGGCATGAGACTGGCTCTTGCTATAGATGTCTTGGCCTCCTCCGGATCTGTATAAGTTGGTTTTTAATAAAGCTGCGCCATTCCAGGCTATTGTGGACTTCTTTTGCAAACGAAGAGCTGATTCTTCACATATATATATACATATATATACATATATATATATATATACATATATACATATATATATATATATATATATATATATACATATATATACATATATATATATATACATATATATATATATATATATATATATACATATATATATATATATATATATACATATATATACATATATATATATACATATATATATATATATATATATATATATATATATATATATATATATATATATATATATATATACACAGTCGTCCCTCGCTACATCGCGGTTCACTTTTCACGGCTTCGGTACATCGTGGGTTTTTCTCGCTAGTATATGTAAAATTATATCGCGGATTTTTCGCTATATCGCGGGATTTTGCGATATAAATGTATTTTTATATACTATTATTTTAAATATTTTTGTGGTAAAATAAGCATTTTCTAGCCTAAAAAATTAAAAAACGTAAAAAAATAAGAAAAATACAGTAATTAAAACATATTACAAGAAATAAAATACTGTACATAGTGTACAGTAGAAGGGTAGACAAAGAGACAAAGAGTCGTGCGTATGGAAAACGCAGATGCGGCAGCTTCCACTTGCACTAGTTACCCACGTAATGGGTAACTGTAATGCTCTTTCTGGCTGTGCAGTACATTCATCATCGTCATCACCTTCATAGTCATCAGTACTGCACAGCTAATTCATCATCATCTTCATCATGCAAGTTGTAGTATTGAAGAGCCGGGGCTCTTGCTTGATACGGACGAAATGACGGGCAAGACACAAACTCGTCCGAGAAGATATTTATTCTCAAAACCAACTCGGGAACACTGAAAAGCCCGTTTATCGGGCTGCATTATAAAGCACAACCAGAAACCGAAACCGAAAGCCACGCCTCTCAAGCGTGGCGTGCTTCGGTGGTCACGTGATCAACAGGTGTAGCTTATTATACCCGCACGCGCGGCACGCTTTGGTGGTCACGTGACCAGCCACTCTTGCGCCGCGGATCCCCGCCGGTGACGTCACCGGCTGGAGCAAGGAGATTCTGATGCTGGTCTTGCTTGGGGGACCCATGGGTCACTACAGTATCTTCAATGGTGAGTACCCATTAGAATTTTATATGTTGTTAAAATTACGTATGTTTAAGAGTGTAAAAAGGCTTTAAAATATTAATTTTAAATTTTAATTTAATTTAATTTATTTAATTAATTAAATTTAAATTAAAAAATTAAAAAAAAATAATATTAATAGAGGCTTTAAAATATATATAAATAATAATATTAAAATATGGTCGCTACTTCGCGGATTTTCGTCTATCGCGGGGGGTTCTGGAACGTAACCCCCGCGATAAACGAGGGATCACTGTATATATATATATATATATATATATATATATATATATATATATATATATATATATATATATATATATATATATATATACATATATACATACACAGACTTGGCATTTAATAGGGAATATTTTTTTTGAGGGGGTGAACTTACTTTTCAAGATGACTTAGAACCAAAAGTTCATTGGAATTATGTTGAAATTATTCTAGATTTTGTTAGATTGTGAAGATTGTGAGTGTAAAAGTGTAAAGAGTGTAAAAAGGCTTTAAAATATTAATTTTAAATTTTTATTTTTATTTTAATTTAATTTAATTTATTTAAGGGGGGCATCGGTGGCATCGGTGGCATCGGTGTTGCGGATATGAGGACTGTATTTTTTTGATTGTGTGCTGTATTATTATTATTATTATTGTTTATTCTGCGCCCCCCTACCTCCGGAGCTGTGTAAAGGTGAAAGGGCATCCCATAATTAGTCCACAAGCATACACATCAGCCAAATAATAGAATACCCCTGTTTGATAGTTATCTCTTATTCTGTGTTTTAGAGTAAGGCTGTGTCTCCCATTAATTGAAGTACTCCATTGCACCAGTGAAAGAGAATAGATCCCCTTTCATTCCCATCCCCAAAATCTCCATTTCCTTTTACATCCCCTCTTGTGATTGCCAACCCTCGATTGCCAATTACCTCCCCTCCAAAACCGCCATTGACCACGAGGCAGGGTCGGAGAAGAAAGGCGTGCCCGCCCGTCGTCATCAAGGGCGGAGCCAGAGGGTCGCGCGACCAACCAGGGCCGAGGTGAGCACACCGATGGGCGTGTCCTGAAGGCCGGCGGCTTGATCGCCGGAGGCGTTATAAAAGCACGCGCGCAAGAGTGGTCAGGAGTTGCGTAAGGAGGTCCATGACAAGAGTTGCGGCAAAGAGATCACCAAGAAGAGAGTTGAGTAAGGGATCCCTGAAGAGAGCAGCTTGAGCCACCGCGGCTGCATCAACAGCAGCTTGGGCCACCGCGGCTGCATCAACAGCAGCTTGAGCCACCGAAACTGCAGCAACAGCAGCTTGGGGCCTGGACGGCGGTTTTGAGCAGGACCGAAAAGGAACGGCGGCTGCCAAACGCACCGATCGTGCTGCGGTATCCGTGGACAGGCCTCCCCCCCTCCAAGCCATCCACCTCCGCCATTCCTATCATCATTCCCCGTGTGAGTCGTCTTCGTTTGTTCTGTCCTGGGTATTAATTAAGTCTGTTTAGATAAGCTAACGATTTTCACTGTGTCTCTAAAATCTTCTGTATATTATTTTCTTATCTTTCCTTCTCCATGGTTATTTTGAGCCTGTAAATAGTAAATAAATTAGATTCGTATTTCCAACCTTTTTGTCTGCTTCTTCTTCACATCCGTGTCTCGCCTTAGTCTTTTCCCTATTGAATATCTGTGGCGCGATCCGGCCAACGTTCGGGGATCGGGTTAATCGGGGTAACTGTTAGGCCGCGGTGCCATCCGCTCGGCAAACCAACATCCTTATCCGCGGGCCGTAACAATATATATATATACATATATAGATATATATATATATATATATATATATATATATATATATATATATGTATATATATATATGTATATATATATATGTATATATATATATGTATATATATATATGTATATATATGTATATATATATATATATATATGTATATATATATATATATATATATGTATATATATATATATATATGTATATATATATATACGTATATGTATATATATATATATATATATATATATATATATATATATATATATATATATATATATATATATATATATATATATATATATATATATATATATATATATATATATATATATATATATATGTATATATATATATGTATATATATATATGTATATATATGTATATATTGTTACAGACGTGGCTTAGATGTTATTTACCGAGCGGTTTGGTATGACCACGTCTGCACAAGTTACCCGATTATACCCGAACGTTGACTAATCGCGCTACGCTAGGTCAATGAAGGAAAAGACACACAGCTGGGATTCAAATGACACGACACCAGGGTTCAGTTCTCAAGACCTCCGGAGGAGGTTATATTGTTACGGAAGGTTAGATTACAAGGACGAGAGGTACAGCATAGAAAGACAAGCACTTAGACACAATCTTATATTAACCCCAACAGACGACAGATAAACGGGACAAAAGGCTGACTCACACGGGGATTGATGGCTAGGAAAGGCAGGATCGATGGCTCCAGGTGCACCTGGGCTCAAAGGTCAGAATCGACTCGGTCCGGTCCAGAGATGCGGGGAGGTATTCAGCGCTCGTACGTGGCAACTTCTCTCTCCAGGCTGGGGGCGCATCTGACCTCACATCCGGCAAGTGGCTGCGTAGATCCGGCGGGGAGTGACACGCCCTCGGCTCGTTAGCTCCGCCCCAGATGGAATCGGCTCGTTGCTTCTCATTGGGTGCGTGCGGGGGGGTTACCGGCTCCGCCCTTGACGAGGAGCTGACAGCCAGCCCCTTCGTGGTAACCCCGTGGAGCGCATGGTCCGGCGCGCATTGTCAATGGCGGCTAACCGAGCCGGTGTGATGACGCACACTCCCCCGGTGCAGCGTCGTTGTTGTTGTAATTGTTGTTGTAGTTGTAGTTGTAGTTGTAGTTGTAGTTGTTGTTTGGGGAAGAAGATGGAAGGAGGTATGGGAAAGGTCCTAAACTCACTACTGGTGCCATATAATCACATTCTGGTGCAACGAAGAGTCAGAATTAATGGAAAGGAGTCCTTAACTGACATAGACTAAGAATAACTAGCAAGATGTCCGAAAGTTGTCTACGTGAGATGCGGTGGACCTGGGCACGACATTTAATGGGGGAAAAAGGGGAAGGTCGGCTCTACTGATTGTTGTTTACAGACAATGGGACTAGGGAATGGGGGATTGGGGATAGTTGGGGAGTATTGGGGAAATAGGGGAATATTTACAAGCGGATATGGAGGCCAAATTCCATATTCGCAACATTGCACCCTTCTCTACCCTCGGGGCGTCCCGACCCGATAAATTTTTACCTACTTTAGTGTGGCACGCAATGTAGTTCCCTCTACTATTAACTCTACCCTGAGTGCGACAGTTTTACAGATATTCACAAATGAGTAAATATGTCCCCCTGCGACGTTGCACCCTTCTCCTCACAGAAACACACCCACAGGATAACCGAATCCGGAAAGAATCCTCAAACTAAACATACAGCCGGTAGGGAGCATTATTTACACAAGACTACGCTGATATTTACACTACGATCCAGGACCTGTTTTTGGAGGAACACATGCAGATGTTACGCATAGAGAGAGCACGCATGCTAGCATCGATACACCAACCCACGAGTGCTCTGTGGCCTACGGCCTTTAATAATGTGCAGAGCACCCCTTCCAAGCATCAAGCACCACCCCATCACACAGTGAGCACCATCCGGTGCACCAATAAAGTGTCTATAAATCATTGTGTGGTGTCGCAGCCGGCCGATGTTCTGCCGCTGGTCTTGCCTTCGTGTGGTGCACTTGGCCTTCTTACTTCCTTCAAAAAAATAAAGAAAGGCGCCAACCGCGTCCATTTCCTTATTGCGGCCGTCAGGGGGCCAACTATTAGTGGTTCACCTGTTTGGCATAGGTGCCACGTTGATCCATAGGTCCTTCCACGGGTGGTGCTTGGCCGCAAAAGAGCTGCGGTCCATTGTGCGTGACCACAAACATTGCGGTCCATATGGTGTATCGATCCAAGCAGCAAGCAGCGAAAGTGCAGGCCCACAACTGCGTAGCCAGCACCGCTCTCTCCTCTCTCTCTACCCCAAAGCCAGATCCTCGGAGGTGGGAGACAAAAGAAGCAGACAAGTGAGTAAGGTGGTAAGGGCGCAAAAGTGCACGCAATGCAAGGTAATGCACACTGGGGGCACATGGGAACCAGGTGAGACAGGTACGTTCCTACCGTACGCTCCCCCCCCCCCCCCACCAGGTAACCTACATGGCCCCTCCCTTACTCCTTACTGTATCCACAAAACACAACACTACCCATAAACATCTACTTTACAAATCAACAAACATCCCTACTGTCTTCCCCGTTCCTCCCATAAACCAAATTCGTCTTCTCTCCCTCCTAACCAATCAAATTTGCCATTTTCAACTCTCATCAAAATTTGCCATTTTCAACTCAACATCAAAATTTGCCATTACCAATTCATCATCAGTCCCTCCTAGGGAGGGAGAGATGGAATCACCCCAATGTCTCATCCACGTCGTGATGCGTCTCACAAATCCAACAGCAATTTCATTTCCTGCAACAAAACAAAGAAAACACAGGTGTGGAGTCCTCATCATCACCACAGGTAAGTGGCTGCGTATGGTGCGACAGGTTCATCAATCCTAACTATTTCCTAAATGACTTTAACAACTTTACACTACCCGGGGTCTTTCTCCGGCCAAACCATTGGCCCTCTTACACTATGGGTTCTAAAAACCAATTCCCATTGGCCAAACTGTGGTGCTTTTCAATTTGGGGTCTCACTCCCCCGATTCATCTCCCGGTGCCCTCGCACAATTTCTGGGCCGCGACGTGTACCTCTCCCAGCGGGCCTACCCACCTGCACACCTCCACCACTGTAGTTGCCTCCGAGCTTACCTGCTCCTTACCCTAACCTATCTACCTGGGGAAGGCCCTCTGGCGCTCTCCCCACTCCGTGCCCTCTCTGGCACTGGGCTGCCCGATCCACACCCGGGATCCTCAGGCACCCACTCACAACTACCGGCTCCCAGAGCCCACCTGCGGCCTCACCTGGCCGACATCCTCACAGTGGTGGAGTGCCCAACCAACTACACACACTAACAGGCTACACGCCCAGCCATTTCCACAACACTAATGCACCCATCCAAGTACCATTCTGCAACCGCACCACAGATGCCAATATCCAACCACAATTTACCTGTACCCTCTACCTAACACTTACACTACCCGCCCCGGGTACTCGTGAAAAGGGTCCACTCTTCCCCCATCCACACCTTCGCACCATGCACACCACTCCGTACCACTTACTCCAACTCTCTCCACACACCTGTACTTGCACACCTGTGCTCTCACACCTGGTGCCACCTGCACCCTTCTCTCCCCAAGCGCATTCGCGCTGATCTTACAACACTCACTACTCACACACTGCTCCACACACCTGTCCAGTTGCACACCTGTGCAATCACACCTGTTCAATTCTCACACACACGGCATCATCTCAGCTAACTACTCCCTTCTGAAACTTGCGCTTCCCAGTCGTCCCTTTAAACTATTGCGCTCCCTCGTCATTATCATCCATACTAATCTACCTGCGTCCCCACTACAGGTATCAGTCACTAACTAAACTTAACGTTACCTAATGTCATCTTCTAGGGCCCTATCATATAACCTAACCCACCCGGGCTAGTTTTCACTGCCATACACCCCATAATCTATTGCGCATTTGCCCCCCTACTGGGAAGGGTGGCAGGGATGCCATCCCACCACATCGGGGGTCTCTCACTACCAATTTTGCACATCAAATTTCAACAAATCAAAAATTTGCCAATAACTGCCCATCATCTGCCAATCACTACTGCCAATCCTTTGCCAATCATCAAATTTTGTTTTTCTCTAATTTTGGGTCCAAAACACTAACCTCATCACCCAGTCTCCTCACTAATGCCTCTCGGTGCGCCAATTCCTGTCCAAAGCCCGGCTTCGTAAAGCCGAGCAATGAATGCTGGTTGTTTTGTGCCAGCGGCTGGATGCGTCCGGCACTCGGTGCAGGGACGGGGGCTTACCCGGGCCGAGATCCCACGCATCACCTCGGCGTGGAGCCATCCAATGTCCCGATCTCGACCTGCCGGCACGTCTCAACAAAACGTGGTCGCCATAACGACCCTTTCTATCGGGCTGCCCGCTCCGCCTAGTGGAGCACGGACGCGGCCGTTCAAAGCGAGGCCCAGCACGCACCGAGGGCCCGATTCGGCTATAAGTCGTTCTAAACTCTACCCCGTCTAACGTCGATGCTTCACCTGGACGCTTACACCCCGCAGCCCGTTCCTTGCTCACACATCCAGCCGTGCCCATGCTCCTCGTACCTTTCCTTACACACCCAGGTACCCTCATTCCACTCACAGCCTTGGTCACACACCTGACCACCGAACACTTTGGCACACATTCGTCGCTCGCACACCTCACCAATACACCGCTTCGCACCCCCTCCTCGGTCACCTCCTCTGTGACAATCACAGGTGTGCCCTCATTCGCACACCCAACCACGTGCCTCACCACCAACTCCAGCGTGCATTCCCACTCACGCTCTACCATTCCAGGTGTGCATCCTTCCATCCCAGGTGTACATCCTCGCTCACCTGTCACAACTAACTCACGCTCCATGTCACTCTCACTACTTTCACCTCCATTCCTGACAGCGCACTCACCCTTACTCTTGACAGCGCACTCTTTCCTCATGCACCTGTCCGTCACACACCTTTCTCGCGCACACTCTTGCGTGACACCCTCTGTAACACTCCCCACAGGTGTGCATTCTTCCTTGCCTTTGACAGCGCACTCTTTCCTCAGGCACCTGTCCGTCACACACCTTTCTCGCGCACACTCTTCCGTTACACCCTCTGTAACACTCACCACAGGTGTGCATTCTTCCTTGCCTTTGACAGCGCACTCTTTCCTCATGCACCTGTCCGTCACACACCTTTCTCGCGCACACTCTCCCGTCACACCCTCCGTAACACTTACCACACCGCGCTTCCATGTGCCCCCTCGCACACGCGCTACGACCGACTCACTCTCGCCAGCACCCTCACTACTCCTTGGCACGCACTTTTTCCTCACACACCCCAGAGTCGGACTTCCTCGCACACCTCCTTTTTCGCACACCAGACCTGTCGCACACTTCACCAGTGGCCTCTCACGAACACCCGGGTCCATCTCGACCCCCAAGCTTCTTAAATCCCCTGGCGCATCATACGCACGACCATATTGGTCACCACTTACACCGGGTCCTCTTCCTCTTCGCTTCTCCTCCATCACCTGCGAATCCCTCATCCGGTTAATGAGCACATCATCACGATCCAAACACAGACTTTGGACCAATTCTTTTATCTCCTCTTTTATCTCTTTCTTATCCCCTCTCCGTCGCTTCTTAATTTCGCTCATCCCTTCTTCCACTTCTTCTAATTTGTGCTTCACCTCTTTTATTCCCCGGTACGTCTCCTCAAGCTCGTCCTCCAAGGCTACCTTGACCGTTTCCATGTGCGTCCTCACCTGCCGGTCCTTCGTCTCCATTACCTCTATCACCTCGTCCAACCTCGTTGTCAGTCCCTCACGTACCATCTGACATTCCCTCTTCGTCGCCACCAAGTCATCTTTTAGTTCTCTCTGTGTCGCTTTTAAACCTCCCAATACCGCAGTGTTCCTTTGAACCTGCTCCACTAACTCCGTCTGTCCCACCGTCAGCTGCTCCACCTCCTGCGTCAGGTCCTCTATGCCCCCTTGTAACTTTACAGTCCCCTTTCTCACCTCCTTCTCCATGTGCTCCCTACAGTGCCTCACCTCCTCGCGCACTCCTCCGACCTCCTCACTCACTCCTCTTCTGATCTGCTCTCCCATCACTTGCATCTCCTGCCCAGATGCCATCCTCATCTGCTCCATTTCCTCCCTGTGAGCATCCAGTTTGGTTTCTACCCCCATTCTGACCCCCTCTATCTGCTGCCCCATTTGGTTAACTTCCCTTTCCGCTTGGTCCCTCATGTCCCTCAATTTGCCTTCCATGGTGTTTTCTAACCCCTCTAACCCCTTTTGCATCCCTTCCATTTGATTCTCTTGAGCGGCCATTCTGTTTTCTACCCCCATTAACCCATTTTTCACCTCTTTTATCCCGTTGTCTAGCCCCTCAAAATTATTGTCTAACTTCCCAAATTTCTTGTCTAATTCCTCAAAATTATTGTCTAACTTCCCAAATTTCTTGTCTAATTCCTCAAAATTATTGTCTAACTTCCCAAATTTCTTGTCTAATCCCTCACCGGTACCCCTCGCTTCGTCCCTCATTACCCCCATTTGGTTTCCCATTACCCCCAATTGCTCACTCCGAGCCCTCGCTTCGTCCCTCATTGCCCCCATTTGGCCCTCCAATCGCTCACTCAATCGCTCACCCAATCGCTTTCTATCAGCCCTCATTTGCTCACTATTAGCCCTCATATCGTCCTTCTGCAGGTTGAGGGACGCCTGCATTTGCGCCATAAATTGCTCCATGAGGGCCTGCATTTGGGCCATCCCTCCCACTTGTGCAGCGGGTGCGGCCGCCGTAGCTATGTGCGAGGCGCCATTTCGCGCGCCCGTTACCTCGTGCGTGACGACGTTATTTTGCGAATCTGCTACCCTCACTGCTTCGCTCTCCTCTTGTCCCTCAATTTGGTCCTGGACCGACCCTGCCTCACTCTCCCCTACCGGACCCCAGCTGTCTTGGTCTGCCATAGCGCGACTTTCAAAATTCGGGTTTTTATTTCCGTATAACAAAATCAAATTTCGCCGTTATACTTTCGCGCGGGAAACGCGCTCCGAATCGATTCTAATTGTTACAAATTTGGGCCTAATAAATTTAGTCCCGGGTCCGAATTCCACTCCTCGACACCAATTGTTACTGACGTGGCTTAGATGTTATTTACCGAGCGGTTTGGTATGACCACGTCTGCACAAGTTACCCGATTATACCCGAACGTTGACTAATCGCGCTACGCTAGGTCAATGAAGGAAAAGACACACAGCTGGGATTCAAATGACACGACACCAGGGTTCAGTTCTAAAGACCTCCGGAGGAGGTTATATTGTTACGGAAGGTTAGATTACAAGGACGAGAGGTACAGCATAGAAAGACAAGCACTTAGACACAATCTTATATTAACCCCAACAGACAGATAAACGGGACAAAAGGCTGACTCACACGGGGATTGATGGCTAGGAAAGGCAGGATCGATGGCTCCAGGTGCACCTGGGCTCAAAGGTCAGAATCGACTCGGTCCGGTCCAGAGATGCGGGGAGGTATTCAGCGCTCGTACGTGGCAACTTCTCTCTCCAAGCTGGGGGCGCATCTGACCTCACATCCGGCAAGTGGCTGCGTAGATCCGGCGGGGAGTGACACGCCCTCGGCTCGTTAGCTCCGCCCCAGATGGAATCGGCTCGTTGCTTCTCATTGGGTGCGTGCGGGGGGGTTACCGGCTCCGCCCTTGACGAGGAGCTGACAGCCAGCCCCTTCGTGGTAACCCCGTGGAGCGCATGGTCCGGCGCGCATTGTCAATGGCGGCTAACCGAGCCGGTGTGATGACGCACACTCCCCCGGTGCAGCGTCGTTGTTGTTGTAATTGTTGTTGTAGTTGTAGTTGTAGTTGTAGTTGTAGTTGTTGTTTGGGGAAGAAGATGGAAGGAGGTATGGGAAAGGTCCTAAACTCACTACTGGTGCCATATAATCACATTCTGGTGCAACGAAGAGTCAGAATTAATGGAAAGGAGTCCTTAACTGACATAGACTAAGAATAACTAGCAAGATGTCCGAAAGTTGTCTACGTGAGATGCGGTGGACCTGGGCACGACATTTAATGGGGGAAAAAGGGGAAGGTCGGCTCTACTGATTGTTGTTTACAGACAATGGGACTAGGGAATGGGGGATTGGGGATAGTTGGGGAGTATTGGGGAAATAGGGGAATATTTACAAGCGGATATGGAGGCCAAATTCCATATTCGCAACAATATATATATGTATATATATATATGTATATATATATATATATATATATATATATATATATATATATATATATATATATATATATATATATATATATATATATATATGTATATATATATATATATATATATATATATATATATATATACACATTATATACACATAAGTTCAAAACACACCTGGTCACAAGTGTGCTGCACTGACCGGGTCCTCAGTCGAGGTCCTCAGCATCATCCCGTTTCGGCCCTTCAACCTCGATACGGTCAGCTAAAGTGGGCCAGCAGGGGCACATACACATCCACATGCAGCAACTACACCTGGATGCGTCCATACCCCCACCCCCAGCCAGTGCGAATGCAGACAACAACAACAACAACAACAATACCTCCACATCCAGAATCCACAGCACCAAACAAACACAGTGGAACACTCAAACACCCACCTTTATACCCTTCACCACTCACCAACAAAACACACCAGATCATTCATACACACACATACACACACAACACCAACCAACCAACCACCTACCCTTACAACATACACCACTCAACATACAAAAACACACACTCATGCAAAAATTAATTCATGCAAAAAACACACACCCTCACCCACTCACTCATATACACAAAATAAGAAATAATAATAGTAACAAAAAAAACAAAAAACAACCAACCTACACCGTTCGACGTGCCTCCATAAACTTCCTCCATATCCAAAATGAGCCTTTCAAGGCAACCTGGGCCACCTTGTCACACATCCCCCTTCTTTCTGTCCAACACACTCCCAGCCTAGCAAGAAATGCAGAAAAGGAATTGCTAATATACCCTCTGCACCCCACCTCAAATGGCTGACACGAAACTCGCCAACCCTTCTCCCGGCACTCTGCCTCCAGCTCACTGAACTTTCCTCTCTTCCTCTCGTGCACCTCTTCCATGTTCTCTTCCCAAGGTACCGACAATTCCCCAAAGATGACCTATCTTGTTGCACCTGACCAAATGACAATGTCAGGCCACAACCTTGTCACACAGATCTCCTCTGGGAATACCAATTGTGGCTTTAGGTCTGCCACCACCTGCCAATCACAAGCATCTGACAGCCCTCTTGCTTTCCACCTCCTCCTCCTCCTCCTCCTCCTACTTGGCCCTCTTTGACAAACCACACCTCTCCCCCATCAGTCTCCTTCTCCACTCTTCTTTCTCTCGACTTCAGCACCTCTTGTTGTGTATATATATATATATATATATATATATATATATATATATATATACATATATATATATATATATATATATACATATATATATATATATATATATATATATATAAACGAGAGAGGTTCCAGGGAACCTGAACTCAACTGGTCTATATCAATATGGTTAGAATATGCATATTGGAACCACAAACTATATAGTTTATATGTGCTAAAAATATATGACAAAAATTGATTTTTCAATATGGCCGCCCTGCCGTCCCCAGTGCAACGCCCAAATGCAATCCCAAACTAGTTTATGTCTTAAAGATGCTGCATAACAAGTTTCATCAAATTTAATCAGTATTTGTGACTTTTAGAGTGTAGACGTCGAATTGTTTACAGACGACAGACAGACAGACGACGGACACTGGGTGTCGACAAAAACTCAGCTGGACATAGTCCAGTTGAGTTAAAAACAAATGACAATAGCATAATATTAATGTTTTTACAAAACAATATTAATACCAATAGTAATAATGTCCCACCTCCCCAAGGGATTTTTCCAAGTTGAACAAACGCCATGTCAACGTTTATAAATAGCTTATCATGGCGTTTGTGGGAGCAACGGCCCAACGGCCTCCACCAGAAGTAAAAATTAAACAAACCACAAACACATATCCAGCTTTTTAAACAGTTGCTAATGCTGTTTGTAACCAAACAAACAAATTTGGAGGAATCCTGACATCTGTGAGGCAGGTTTTACTTACAGAACTGAGTGAAAAATCTACTGTACTCTATATGCCCGACAAGAGTAGGGCTAATAACATGACCCATCCTGCCACCAACGTGGCGTTTTTTTGTGGTGGCCTTTTGAAACAGTTGCTCCTGCTTTTTAACACGAAACTGAAAGGGAGGAAGCCCAGGTTGAGCTCATTTATCAAGCAGCTGGATAGCGCTTTGCCAAGCCAGCTGTTCCTTAACGGTTTTGACTGGAGTGCTTGCTCGAATGCTTAAACCACTTGGTGATCTCTTCACAAGAAACTTGCAAAATTAACGCACACCCAATGTTCTTGAGACCGGATGACAGATCTACTGCAATCTATATACCCCAAAGAGGAATGACCCTTCCTGCTGCTCCCGTAGTGAGTGGGTGTTGTGTTTTTTTTTTTTGTTTTTTTTTGTATACAAGATCGAGGCTCGTGAAAGAGCTAACATTAAACACACAGAAAGAACACATAAAACATGGGGAGCGGTAGACAAGATGGGGAGAGAGGGGGAACGACACAAACACAACATTTGAGAGCAGGGACATCGAGAGATCTGTGGGAGGGAGAGGGCTTTGGGGGAGGGCATGGGAAGGGGAGGGGGGAGGTATAAAACATATGGACACTGCCAGAACTTCCAGGAAAGAAGTTGGAATTTCAAACAAGGTGGATCTGGGTTGAATTAGCGGGGGTAGAAAAGATCAAGGTTTTGGATTGGGGAAGATAAGAGATGTTGGTGAACAGCCGTTTTAAAGACCTGGAGGGAGGAGTGGGATTGAAGAGAGTGAGGGAGTTTGTTCCAGAGGCGGGAGAAAAGAGGAATGAAGGAGTGAAGGTGAGCATAGAGTCTTGATTTTGGCAGTTTAACCATAAGAGGGTTGCAGGCAGATCTTGTGCGACCTGCAGGAATATTTGGGGGACAGAGCCCAGAGAGCTGGGGGAGCAAGGCCGGAGAGGAGTCGGTAGAAGACGGAAAGACCACCAACCTGCCTGCAGTGAGTAAGTGAAAGGCCCTCGGAGATAGCGTCATCGCGGGAGATTCCAATGATTCTGGACGCTTTGGTTTCAACAGCGTGAAGACGAGCTAGGTGTGAGGCAGGAGCACCAGCCCAGAGGGGAGAGCAGTATTCCATTGAGCTGCGGATGAAAGCCTTGTATATGGTGAGGAGCTCAGGTGTGCCAAGGAAGGACTTCGCACAACAGAGGATGCCCAGTCGGCGACTGGCTTTGGAGGCCAGCTTGGAAATGTGGTTTTCCCCGGAAAGATCATGGCAGATAGTGAGACCCAAAAGCTTGAGTGACAGAACTTCTTGGAGAGAATTATTCAGAAAGTAGATGGGAGGGTTGTCCAGTCGGTCTTTTCACAGAGACATCGTAAGAGTGTGAGATTTGTCAGGATTGAAAGACATGTTCCACTTGTTTGCCCAGTCTGTGATTTTGTCCAGGTCTGCAGAGAGTGAGGAGGCTGCAGACTGCCGATCTGAGGGATGAGGAATGGAGCGGCAGAGAGTGGAGTCATCAGCAAAGAGATAGAGAGGATTTTCAAGAGAGTCAGAGAGATCATTGATGAAGACCAGAAAAAGCACAGGGCCCAGAACACTGCCTTAGGGAACTCCAGCCTGAACAGGCAGAGGAGATGAGAGAAACCCATTCAGGGCCACACGTTGACTACGACTAGAGAGGAAGTCCGCCAGCCATGCGTGGAGATTTCCATGGATACCAAAGGAGGAGAGTTTGGTGAGCAGAGCGCAGTCCCAGACCGTATCGAAGGCACGTGATATGTCGAGGGAGACAGCTCTAATTTCCTGTTTGGCATTGAGGACCTCCATCCATTGTTGAGACAGCTGAAGCAGCATGTCCAGAGTAGAGTGACCTGGTCTGAAACCAAATTGATGATCAGAGATCAAGCCATTGGAGAAGAGGAAAGATTTCATATCCGAAGCAATGATGGATTCCATGACTTTGCTGATAATTGGGAGAAGGCTGATTGGTCTGTAGTTGCTGAAGCTGAAGAGAGAGTTGCTGAAGTCAGCTCTTCATGGCTGAAGAGCCATGGCTGGTGAGAGAGGTACCCACACCCAGCCAACTGGCATGGTGACAATTGAAATCACCACATATGAGGAAGAGAGAGTTGGGATGGGTAGATAGAAGTTGGTCCATATTATCAGACAGCGAGATGTAGATGGAGTCATCACTGTTTGGTGAACGGTACAACACACATATGAACAAGAGGTGGGAGCGAAGGGGAAGCCGTAGCCAGAGGTATTCCTGGGGGTGAGGTGGAGAGAGTGAAGTGCAGGGCGAGTGAGGAAGAGAGTTTTTGATAAAGATAGCAACCCCACCTCCAGGACGAGGCTCCGGTCTATCATACCGGAAGAGGGAGTAACCCGGGAGAGATACTAAGGAATCAGAGACATCATGAAGGAGGAAAGTTTCTGTTAAGCAGATTACGTCTGGTTTGACAGAAGCAACCTGTATGGAGAGATCAGTTGAGTTTGAACGAAGGCCCCGGATGCTTGAGGTCCATACCGTTAATGAAGAGAGAGGGGGAGCATCGGGTACAGGACAGGGGAGGGGAGGGGTAGGGTAAGATGAAGGATGAGAGGGGGAGGTAGGGAGAGTAGTTGATAGTGTGTCAAAGATTACAAAAGAGTTACAAGAAAGGGAAGGATGAGGAGAACGAAAGGTTTGATGGTGAAGGGATGAGGCACAGTGAGGAGTTGTTTGAGGGGGGGCAGAGGAAAGTAGAAGGTTGGGGGAGGTGGAGGTATGAGATAGAAGGGAGACGAAGTGGGGAGGAGGCAGCTTTGAGGAGGAGGAGGGAGAATTGGAGAGGAATGGTATGGGGGGCAGATTTGAAGGGGAGGAGTGAGGGGGGAGTTTAGGAGGGGAGGGGCAAGGGGGGAGTTTAGGAGTGGAGGGGCAAGGGGAGGGGATTTGGAGGGGAGGGGCAAGGGGGGAGTTTAGGAGGGGAAGGGCAAGGGGGGAGTTTAGGAGTGGAGGGGCAAGGGGGGAGTTTATGAGTGTCGGGGCAAGGGGGGGATTTGGAGGGGAGGGGCAAGAGGGGAGTTTAGAAAGTGGATGATTAATGAAAGACGAACATTGATAACAAATTGGGTTTATTGTGATTTTCAAGTTAGCAATCCGATTAAGAACGATTGAGGAATGGAATGAATGTGAATTTAGAACATGTAGTGAGGGAGACGTATAAGAGATTGAATTTTTTTTTTTTTGAAGTAGAATGAGTTGGAGAGGAAATTGAAAAAAGCCTTTTAAAATAGGAAGAAAAACAGCGTGTTGTTATATACCACTGAATAAAACACTGAAGGGGAAAGTTTAAACATATTTAAATAATATTTAAACAGAACTGTGAACAATCTTATATGCAAAAAATACCAACGGGGGGAGGGCCGAGAGGGACAACCACGAGTCACGTGAACAGGGCAAAATGTGGATGGCAAGGAGATAATGGGGGCGGGGCGAACAGCACACCTGGACAGAAGTACAGGATGAGACAACAGCACACGTGTAGAAAGGAAAATAAATGTCTTTGGTTTTTTTGTTCTGGGTTTTTTTTGGGGGGGGGGTGGGGATTTAAAACGTTAGACAAAGAGTATTATGTTCGGGGTAGAAGGGAAAAATCTAAGAGCCAAGCAAAACACGAAGTAGGGGACTTAAGTTAACAAACACCGACGGAGGTACAAGGCCGCACACGCGGAGCAGAACACGATTAATTAATTACGAGTTATAGGAAATTCAAACCAAAACTAACTATAAACAAACAATAACGCATAGACGATAAAATAACGAGTTGAAATTTGACAAACACACAAATGAAAAAATAACTTCACTTTGGATGCCCGGAGAGAACCAAGCCTCAAGGTCAGAAACTTCAACAACTCGGCTGCGCGGCACGAAATACTCGACTATTTTATACAGGTATAAAAGATTAACACCGAGAATCTCCCGAGGGACACACTATAGGTACACACACGTAAGATAAATACAGTTTCGGAAAAAATTAAATTGTGAACAATTACTTAACTTTGAGCGTTCGTGAAGATCGTGGAACAGCTTCGAAAAACCGTGACCGCCCCGCCAAGATCTCGCGAGATCCGGGTGTACTTGTATATATAAATATAAATTTCTGTGTGGACAGTTCTAGGTGTACCCTACCTCCTGCCCCCCTCACCCCCCAACCCCCCCTCCCCCACTTATTCTTTACGTGCTCAATACATGCACCTCTTCACGACTCCTGCCTCTTCCTGACATTCTTCCCCTTCTTTATCTCTCACATATCATTTTCTCAATTTAGACCCACCCCTTCCAACCCCCAATGTGTATGAAAGAAATGGGAGTGGGGGCATCTTGGCAATTCTGTCAAGTTAAGTGTTACTTCTTTCAAATGTCATCCACAAGTGGGGTTTATACAATGTCTGTCTGTCTGTCTATCTGTCTGTCTGTCTCACCCTGAAACACAATAGTGCTCCTCAGGGTGAAAACATTATTTCGTAAAAGTTGCTTCAAAATCGTCCAAACCTATGGGAAAGTTATTTAAAAAATTAAATCAGCCAAAGAATCAGCCTTGAGTCCCTTCCCCCATTCTGCATGATCCCTGTGCTTGTAAATACCTGTACATAAATCCTCTGTTGACGTTTTCATTTCAATCTGTTTGTGTATGTCTTTTCTCTCATTGATCCAGTGCCGTTCGCATGTAGAGTAGGTTGGGAGGTCATCTCCCCACGTAATTGGCTCATTAAGCAGACCAGGTGGTAAGCTCAGGCCACCCTCATTAAAAGATCTGAACAAGATAAGGTTGGTGAATCGCCGAGGGCGTGTATCCCGGTCAGGACGTCATCCATCGTGGGCAGTTAAACGGAACCATTAGATGGAGGACACTGAAGCGCATGACTAATCGGTTGGCAGACATGGTTAAACAACTTACCACGCACAAATAACTTCGTGTATGGTAACCTCAGGCCCAGTAAGCTCGGGAAGGAACTGAGGCTAACCCCCTCGTAGTAGACCCGAAACCCACGGCCGTAACAATATCAATACAAACGATAAAGGTAATACAACACATTTTTGACTCACTGATGTTCTGAAGAGGTGCCACTCTCCATTTCGTTCAAAATCTTCTGTTTCTGCCCAATGGTGTCCACCACCTCCTGAACATCTTTGTCGAAGCGCAGGAACCCAGTAAGGAACTGTTCCTTCAGAACAATCCTGATGGCACACAAGCACGTAGCAAATTCTACAACTCGACTTGAACCTTCACAAATCAGGAAATTACACTGTTAATTGGAGGGTCAGGTGCACACTTCTGCTACAGTCACGTGAAAAAGTAAGTACACCCCAAGTAAAGTTTTGACTTTTTCAACATATTTTAAAATACAGCTATTTGATCTTCATTTCAACAATATTGATAGATGAAGGTGATATAATATAAGCCTGGTGTTGGCTTAGCGGTTAGGGTGCCGGTTTAGGATCCTAGGATCCTGAGTTCGAATCCCCATCAATCGCTGAATTAACACCAGGGGGGTCAGCTCAGCCTGTCATCCTGCCGAGGTCGGCAAATTGAGTACCAGCTTGCTGGGATGAATGATCCGGTGTGTACCCCGATTTAGAATAGGTACACCGTATCCCTGCGCATCGTAAGAGGCGACTAAGGGTTGGCGTCAGGAAGGGTATCCGGCCATAAAAACATCGCCTCAAACAGGGCCCCATGATGTCATGGGGCCCGCAAGGCCAACCCCCACTCCAGCGGGGAAAAATGGCCTTAAAACGATCATTCATTCATTCATATTCAAGGTGATATAATATAACAAATATCATGAAACATTTACATTTTGTCGTCCATTGTATAATTTAAATAAACATAAATGCAAATTTCACATGTGGAAAAAGTAAGTACACCCCTTCATTTATCACTACTTCAAATACCTAAAATTAGAATCAGGTGCACCTGCTCAGATGCAAATGATTAGAACATCGTTAGAGAGGATCTTGGAGGAACCTGTCTTATTTAAACCTCAGACATTTTGTTTGGTTTGCTCTTTGTTGTTGAAGTGTGCGGCGTCACCATGCCTAGATCAAAAGAGCTCTCTGAGGCCTTCAGAAAGAAGGTTAGAGATGCCTCCAAGTCTGGGAAGGGATTTGAAAAGATCTCCAAATAATTTGAAATCAATCATTCGACTGTCCGGAAGATCATCTACAAGTGGAGAAGCTCCCAAACAACTGCCAACTTGTTCAGGCCAGGCCGCCCCAGAAAGTTCAGCCCGAGAGCAGACCGCAAGATGCTGAAAGAAGTCTCTAAGAACCCCAGAATGTCATCACGGGACCTACAGGTAGCTCTTGCCACTGTTGATGTCAAAGTGCACGAGTTTACCATTAGAAAGAGGCTGCACAAATTTGATCTACATGGGAGGTGTGCCAGGAGGAAACCTTTGCTGTCCAGAAAGAACATCAGGGCAAGACTAAAGTTTGCCAATGAACACCGAGGCAAAGACCAGCACTTCTGGAACAATGTGCTCTGGACAGATGAGTCAAAGGTAGAGCTATTTGGCCACAGTACCAGAAGACATGTTTGGTGAAAACCAAAGACAGCATTTGACCACAAGAACCTGATACCAACTGTAAACCATGGTGGTGGAAATATTATGGTTTGGGGCAGCTTTGCTGCATCAGGGCCTGGACATCTCACCATCATAGAATCCACTATGAATTCTTCATTGTACCAGAGGGTGCTTGAGGATAATGTGAGGCCATCTGTCGGAAAGTTGAAGCTCAACCGAAGGTGGACCTTGCAACATGACAATGACCTTAAACATACCAGTAAATCCACCAAGGAATAGCTGAAAAGAAAGACATGGAGGGTTCTGGAATGGCCAAGTCAAAGCCCGGATCGAAATCGCATCGAGATGTTGTAGGGAGATTTGAAACGAGCTGTGCATGCAAGAAAACCCTCAAACATCGCACAGCTGAAAGAATTCTGCATGGAGAGGGCAAAAATTTCTCCCAGTCAATCTCAGAGACTGGTAGACAGTTACAAGAAATGCCTACTTGAGGTTGTTTCTGCCAAAGGGGGCAATACCACCTATTAGAGCCAAGGGTGTACTTTCTTTTTCCACATGCGAAATTTGCATTCATGTTTATTTAAATTATACAATGGACTACAAAATGTAAATGTTTCATGATATTTGTTACATTATATCACCTTTATCTGTCAATATTGTTGAAATGAAGATCAAATAGCTGTATGTTGAAATATGTTGAAAACGTCAAAACTTTACATGGGGTGTACTTACTTTTTCCACATGCGAAATTTGCATTCATGTTTATTTAAATTATACAATGGACTACAAAATGTAAATGTTTCATGATATTTGTTATATTATATCACCTTTATCTATCAATATTGCATTGATGAAATGAAGATCAAATAGCTGTATGTTGAAATATGTTGAAAAAGTTAAAACTTTACATGGGGTGTACTTACTTTTTCAGGTGACTGTATATCTCAATTGGACAGTCACCGCAGTGCCTTCTCATCAGCATCTCCACAAACCTGATGGTCGAGCACTCCAAAGTTTGTTTTCCATGTCACTCCAGGAGTCATCTTGCTTCAGTTTCAAGCATCATTGTATCATTGCCATTTTTTCCTCCCCTGTTCTTATCCGCTTGTGCGTTCTTATTTGTTCTTTCGTTCTTCGTTCTTTTGCTCTTTCGTTCTTCGTTATTTGTTCTTTCGTTCTTCGACCACGTTGTTCGAGATCACGTCATCAAGTTGTTAATACATGTTTCATCTGTCCCCTGAAGAACTTTATTATTATGTCATATTCTATAACACTTTTTTCTACTTCTTCTATAAAAGGATGCTTTTGACTTGCTCACCAATTCTATTCATTCAAAAAAAAAATTCCATCTCTTACAGTGCATCTTTCATTCATTCCCTAAACTCTCCAGAACTCCACCCATCCTTCAGCATCCTCAAACGTATTTTTGACTCGAATGTCTCAAGAAACTCATTTTGCAATAAATGTTCGTTTCCCATAAATCGTACACTTTTCAAAATCCAATCACACCCCTCCCCTCCAAATCTTCCCCATCACCCATCTCTGTCAAATCTTCCCCCTTGCCCCTCCCCCCAAAATCTTCCCAAACACCCATCCCTTTCAAATCTCACCCCCTGCCCCTTCCCTCCTAAACTCCCCCCACACCCCTCCCCTCCAAGACTCTCCCTCACTCCTCCCCTCCTAGACTCCCCTCTCACCCCTCCTCCTCCTCAAAGCGTCCTCCCCGCTTCTTCCCCCTTCCAACTTTCACCTTCATCTTCCTCAACCTTCTGCCTCACTCTTCCCCCTCCTCAAATAACACCTCACTGCGCCTCACCCAAACACCATCAAACCTTTTGTCCGCCCCATTCTTCCCTTTCTCCAAGCTATTCTGTAATCTCTGACACACCTGCAACAGCTCTCCCTACCTCTTCCTCCTCTTCCACATCCTGCCCTACCGCTCCCCCCCCCCCCCCCCCTGTTCTGTATCCGATGCTCCCCCTTCCTCTTCCTTAACAGTATGGACCTCAAACATCCGGGGCCTTCGCTCAAACTTAACTGATCTCTCCATAAAGGTTGCTTCTGACAAACCAGACGTGATCTGCTTAACAGAAACCTTCCTCCTTCATGATGTCTCTGATTCCTTGGTATCTCTCCCAGGTTACTCCCTCCTCCGGTATGATAGACCTGAGCCTCGTCCTGGAGGTGGGGTTGCTATCTTTATAAAAAACTCTTCCTCACTCGCCCTCCACTGCCCTCTCTCCACCTCACCCCCAGGAATACCTTTGGCTACGGCTTCCCCTTCGCTCCCACCTTTTGTTCATATGCGTGTTGTACCGTCCACCAAACAGTGATGACTCCATCTACATCTCGCTGTCTGATAATATGGACCAACTTCTATCTACCCATCCCAACTCTCTCTTCCTCATATGTGGTGATTTCAACTGTCACCATGCCAGTTGGCTGGGTGTGGGTACCTCTCTCACCAGCCATGGCTCTTCAGCAAAGGACTTCTGTGACTCACTGGGACTGACACAATCTGTCAATTTCCCAACCCGGATCTCAGTCAACGGAGAATCTTCTCTTCTGGACTTGGTTATGACTAACTTCCCTGAAAATGTCTGCTGCTCTTCTTCTGCTCCAATCGGCTCTTCTGATCATGTGCTTGTTAAAGTGGACATCTCTCTGACCATTTTCAGAGAGCCTCCTCAGCGTCGACGAGTCTGGCATTTCACTCAGGCCAACTGGCACGGTCTTCAACCAGCCATCAATCATCTGGACTGGTCTCCCATCTCTACTGCCTCTGACATCAACTCATCCTGGGAATTCTTCCAAAGTAAATTGCTCTCTCATGCACAGATTTATCCCTTCTCGTCTTCAGTTGTCATACCCTTCCTCCCGTCCATAGTACACGGAATCTTGTGGTGAGGCTATTGCCCAGAAACAACTTGCTTTCGTCTCCTGGAAAGCAAATCCAACGGAAGGAAATCTCATTTCCTTTCACAAAGCCCAAAACAAGTGTGTGTCCACCCTCAGGAGAGCCAGGAAACAATATCTCTCCGTCCTCAGGATCGAACTCTCTTATCTGTCTCCCTCTTCCAAATCCTGGTGGCGTCTGGTAAAATCTGTTTCTGGTGTTTGTTCCCCCTCCATCCCCTCCCTCACCTTAAATGGCCACACGGCTGACTCCGCACGTGAAAAAGCTGAATGCCGCAACTCTATGTTTGCCTCTAAATCTTGTGTCCCAAACCCATCCTTCTCTGTACCCACCATACCCAGTCGTACCCAGCTGCTCCTGGACTCTGTGTCCTTTCCTCCTGACAAGGTGGAAAAGTTTCTGTCAACCCTCGACTCTGATTCTGCAACTGGACCTGACGGCATCAGCCCACGGGTCCTAAAATCATGTTATCCGCTCTTTCACTCCCTCTCTCTGTTCTCTTCACCCTCTCTTTTTGCTCAAGGTCATCTTCCATCTGCTTGGAAATCTGCCAACATCACCGCTTTGCACAAAAAAGGTGCAAAAACAGATCCCAGCAACTACAGACCAATCAGCCTTCTCCCAATTATCAGCAAAGTCATGGAATCCATCATTGCTTCAGATATGAAATCTTTCCTCTTCTCCAATGGCTTGATCTCTGATCATCAATTTGGTTTCAGACCTGGACATTCCACTCTGGACATGCTGCTTCTGCTTTCTCAACAATGGATGGAGGTCCTCAATACCAAACAGGAAATTAGAGCAGTCTCCCTTGACATATCACGTGCCTTCGATACGGTCTGGCACCCCGCTCTGCTCACCAAACTCTCCTCTTTTGGTATCCATGGAAATCTCCACGCATGGCTGGCGGACTTCCTCTCTAGTCGTAGTCAACGTGTGGCCCTGAATGGGTTTCTCTCATCTCCTCTTCCTGTTCAGGCTGGAGTTCCCCAAGGCAGTGTTCTGGGCCCTGTGCTTTTTCTGGTCTTCATCAATGATCTCTCTGACTCTCTTGAAAATCCTCTCTATCTCTTTGCTGACGACTCTACTCTCTGTCGCTCCATTCTTCATCCCTCAGATCGGCAGTCTGCAGCCTCCTCACTCTCTGCAGACCTGGACAAAATCACAGACTGGGCAAACAAGTGGAACATGTCTTTCAATCCTGACAAATCTCACACTCTTACGATGTCTCTCCGAAAAGACCGACTGGACAACCCTCCCATCCACTTTCTGAATAATCCTCTCCAAGAAGTTCTGTCACTCAAGCTTTTGGGTCTCACTATCTGCCATGATCTTTCCTGGAAAAACCACATTTCAAATCTGGCCTCCAAAGCCAGTCGCCGACTGGGCATCCTCCATCGTGCGAAGTCCTTCCTTGGCACACCTGAGCTCCTCACCACATACAAGGCTTTCATCCACAGCTCAATGGAATACTGCTCTCCCCTCTGGGCTGGTGCTCCTGCCTCACACCTAGCTTGCCTTCGCGCTGTTGAAACCAAAGCATTCAGAATCATTGGAATCTCCCGCGATGAAGCTAACTCCAAGGGCCTCTCACTCACTCACCGCAGGCAGGTTGGTGGTCTTTCCGTCTTCTACCGACTCCTCTCTGGCCTTGCCCCCCCAGCTCTCTCTGGGCTCTGTCCCGCAAATATTCCTACAGGTCGCACAAGATCTGCCTGCAACCCTCTTTTGGTTAAACTGCCAAAATCAAGACTCTCTGCTCACCTTCACTCCTTCATTCCTATTTTCTCCCACCTCTGGAACAAACTCCCTCACTCTCTTCAATCCCACTCCACCCTCCAAGTCTTTAAAACAGCTGTTCACCACCATCTCTTATCTTCCCCCATCCAAAACCTTGATCTTTTCTACCCCCGCTAATTTCACCCCAATTCCACTTTTTGAAATACCAACTTCTGTCCTGGAAGTCCTTGGTGTCCTTGTGCTTTATACTTCGCCCTCCCCCCCCCCCCCCCCTTCCCATGCCTCCTCCCCCCGGGACCTCTCCCTTCCACACATCTCCCTGCTCTCGGATGTTGTGTTTGTGTGCTTCCCCTTTTCTCCCCATCTTGTCTTCCGCTCCCTCTTTTTGTGTATTTTGTTTGTCTGGTCGATTTGTTTGTGAAGTAAATGTTAGCTCTTTCACGAGCCTCGATTCAGTATACAAAAAAAAAAAAAAAAAAAAAAAAAAAATTGCCTTAACCAATCACCAAAAGCATACTAGTCCAATTTGTGGTACAAAGGGCTGCTCATTCCAGCCACAGATCGGCAGGGGGCTACTGGGTCCACTGTGCACCCCATCCCAACAAGACTGCTTCTCTGGTCTGGAGCCTTAGGATGTTCTGAGCATTAAATTAGAGGTTAGCATTGGAAATATTGGGATGCACTACTTCTATCGACCATGTGTATAGGTTAACAATGAGTGATCATTTGAGAATCAGAATATTTTCTCTCGCAGTTTGCCACACTCGAGTCCAAAAACCACAAGTTATGTCCCAAATGGATGGTTTATATGCTTAAATAGTTTGTATGATTATCAATTTATGAATAAGGGAACTCCAGGTGGACATACTAGAATAGTCCGTATCAATGTTATCGCGAAAAATCTAAAAATCGTTTTGTTTTGTTTTTAACCTTTTTTTGTGCTACCATTCACGAATTGTGAGATAAATCATTTACGTTACATATCATTTGCTTTTATTTGACACGGAAATGTTGATATCACATCAAACAATGGAGCTATCATGCATCAAACATGAGTTGAGTGTATCCACACCTCAAGCATGGCTGGAATCATGGCACGCATCCACTTCTCACACAGTATCAACTTTTCTGACAAAGGGGGGAGTGTCCCCATACTCTATGTTTGGTGATGGGCTGGCTGAGCTGATCAAATTTGGTGCACAACTCGTCTATTCGGACAAATCATAGGTGATCAACACAATTTACTCGTTGTCTCCCAATACAGCACATGTGAAGACAAACTCATCCATGAGGTCAGCAGCTACACTCCAAGTCTCCCAACTTGGAAAGTACTGGAACAAACATTTTATTGTTTTTGTATACAAGATCGAGGCTTGTGTAAGAGCCAACATTAATTAAAAAATAAAATAAAAAACGGACACATAAAAAACGTATAATAAAGGGAGCGGGAGACAATATGGGGAGAGAGAAGGAAGCACACAAGTACAACGGTAGAGAACAGGGACATCGGGAGATCTGTGGGAGGGAGAGGGCTTGGGGGGGAAGAGGCATGGGAAGGAGGGGGGTGGGAGAGGTTTTAAACACAAGGACACTGCCAGGACTTCAAGGAAAGAAGTTGGTATTTCGAAAAAGTGGATCTGGGGTGAATTTAACGGGGGTAGAAAAGATCAAGGTTTTGGATGGGGGAAGATAAGAGATGGTGGTGAACAACTGTTTTAAAGACCTGGAGGGAGGAGTGGGATTGAAGAGAGTGAGGGAGTTTGTTCCAGAGGTGGGAGAAAAGAGGAATGAAGGAGTGAAGGTGAGCAGAGAGTCTTGATTTTGGCAGTTTAACCATAAGAGGGTTGATGGCGGATCTTGTGCAACCTGTAGGTATATTTGGGGGACAAAGCACAGAGAGAGCTGGGGGAGCTAGGCCTGAGAGGAGTCGGTAGAAGACAGAAAGCCCACCAACCTGCCTGCAGCGAGTGAGTGAAAGGCCCTCGGAGTTAGCTTCATCATGGGAGATTCCAATGATTCTGAAAACTTTGGTTTCAACAGCGTGAAGCCGAGCTAGGTGTGAGGCAGGAGCACCGGCCCAGATGGGGGAACAGTATTCCATTGAGCTGTGGATGAAAGCCTTGTAAGTGGTGAGGAGCTCAGGTGTACCAAGGAAGGACCTCGCACGACGGAGGATGCCCAGTCGGCGACTGGCTTTGGAGGCCAGCTTGGAAATGTGGTTTTCCCAGGAAAGATCATGGCAGATAGAAGGACCAGGCATCTTCAGTCGAGTTTTCAATGGCTTCAACTTTCCGAGCCCTTCAAAGGCACTTGTCGTGTCCCAACCGGTATATGTGTATAGAGCCATTACCGCTGTGCAGTGTTGGTGGGTGGAACGCTGAGCAATTCCGCTGACATCAATCAATCTCATTATATTTCCTGTGCCAATATCAAACGAAATTCTAGCATCGGGTCGAAGGATGAAGAATACATCATGGTCATGGGTCTTGACTCGTATGTACTGATAGTTATTTGTATTGCCACACTTGCAATACAGGATGTCTCTGGGGTGTTTTTCCGTGTGGAGATTTCAGTCTTGCTTGTTATTTGGCCAATATAAGATGCCAGCAAGCATGCCGATCCCTCACATATGAGGTTTTCATTGGTCGGTTGCTGCCCCGCAGATGCCTGGCCCTATGGAAATTGGAATGCACAAGCCGATGTGCTTTTGTTGTTTTGGGGGTTGGTTTCTCAACTACCACGTAACTGAGGAACTTTTCCAGTTCAAAAAGTAACATGCCATCACTGTTCCCCAAATCTTGAGCGGTAAGTAGCCACTTCAGCTCATCCGGATTTTTGAAGCTGTCGAGAATTGCTCGATGGAGCTTTGTTCCTGCATGTTTAACCATGTCCTCGGGTCATAGTTAATATACATATTTCACTGCAATGTTGCTTTGTCAATATGCTGTAGATTATATATATGACTAATTTTCCTGCATTATCTAGCTTAGAGAGATAACTTGCCATTGTATTGTAGATCCTGCTCAAGTTTGACTTCGTTTTCCTCCTCGGTAATCTGGATTCGGGAACGTGCTCCTCTGCGAGCTTTAGAGGTACGTTTTACAAAGATCAGCCCATTTAACTACATTATGCCGATATAGAACATATATGTTGATAACTTGGCAGACATCCGAAAATGCCCAACTGTGCGCTTCCTGGTAACATCATAACCATTTTGCTAACAGGATCCCAACGTTCGTTTCCCCTCCCCCTCTCACGTGAATGTGTGCTGGGCGCCCTTGTTGTGTATATTTGTTGTAATTGTCATAAGGCATAGAATAAGCTAAGTTTCTGCCTCTTGTCCTTTTTTTCTTTCTTTCCTATCGATAAGTTTCACTGCATATACTTGTAAATAAATTGAATTGTTAAACCTTTCCTTTCCAACTGTCCGTGAATGTCCTTTCTTTCATTGGTCCTCCATTGTCCGCGACTAACAATTTTGGTGTTCAGGAGTAATTAGCATCAGCCCGGCGAGTACCAGCGGCGGCTCGGCCGTTCAAATTTCCATTCAGGAGCAAAAGTGGTACACCGCCAGAGACAGGTACGTTCCCCGATTGGAACCGTCACGTGGTACAGGTAAGCAGTGTCAGACGATTTGACCCTGCTATCATGCGACGGGCCAATTGGCGTTCGTAGTTGCTGGTTCGCAACCTGCCGAAGTACGAAGTTATTCGTGTGTGGCAGCCTCAGGTCCGGTAAGTTCGGGAGGGAATGGAGGCTAATCCCCTCGTTGGAGACCTGAACCCCACGACTGTAACAATATCAAGCTGTGTGTCGGTTGTTGGTGTTTTTCAGGAGCCTCCAGCGGTATAGTGGTCTTCGGAAGAAGAAATGCAGGTGAGTGATAATACAGCACACTCGAAGCAATATGGAATTTCTTCTTCTTTTGCATAACATGGTTGAAGGAACAAAGTATTCAACTTTGTACAAGGTTACCACCAACTGTACCAACACCACAGCAAAACATTTTAAATATAACAAGCGTTACGCCTAGGTCCCCCGTCGGTGAAGTGATGCGAGTTGACAAAGAGGAAGACGCACGGCAGCCATCTTGGATTTTGACGCGGCAACCCAATTTTCAATAGCGTCTCCCTTATGCGTACATGCACCCACACACCAGATTATAAGTTGGTACTTCGCTTATTTTTCAAGATATTCAGCTCACAAGGTTCAGACATACATGGCATCAGACATGCATGGTGGCGGCCATCTTGGAATTTGACGTGGCGACCCAATTTTAAACGGCGTTCTTCCTTGTGCCTAGATACACCCACACACCAGATTAGAAGTTGGTACTTCGCTTATTTTTCAAGATATTCAGCTCACAAGGTTCAGACATACATGGCATCAGACATGCATGGTGGCGGCCATCTTTGATTTTGACGTGCGTTGCACCCACACACCAAATTCGAATGCGGTCCTTCGCTTACGCACGCACGCACGCACGCCCGGACACAAGGACGGAGGGGAAAACCATAGTCCCCCTTTCGCTCCGCGGTGCGACGGGGGACAAAAACATAGGGGCAATACCCCTGGCGCTCACCTGGTAGAATAAACAGTATACTGCACAGACTAAAGGTATTTTTAAACCAATTTCAATCGTTGCTGGAAGATAGGGCAGCATGTAGAATCATACCAACATAATCACAAGACTTTAAACAAACAAAAAACCTATTTTGGGGGGCAATCCCTCCACCCCCCTCTCCCTGTATACCTCCTAAGATGCCAATTTTTCTAATGCCTTGAACAAACATTGGTACATCATGGGTAATTAAGGTTGTGGTGAAGTGTCATCGAAATTGCGTGTGTAGTTTCTGAGAAGAAAGCAAATAACTATTTTGGGGGGCAACCCCCCATAGACCCCAAAGGGGCAAATTTTCTTCGTGCCGTTAACAAACTTTGGTACATCATGGGCAATGAAGGTTGTCATGGGCAATGAAGGTTGTGGTCAAGTTTCATCGAAATAGTGTTTGTAGTTTCAGAGGAAAAAGCAAATTCCTATTTTGGGGGGTCAAACCTGGATCCACTTTGACCCCGGTAAATCCCCTTAGACCCCGATTTTTTTTAATGCCGTGAACAAACTTTAGTCACAACACAACAAATATAATTTGCGCCAAATTTGGTCGCAATCCCATCAGCGGTTTCGGAGAAGAAGTTTCAAGTGATTCCGGACTGACGGACGGACGGACAACGCGCCATCGCACAAGCTCCTCTGAACTTCGTTCCAGGCGAGCTAAAAACGTGTGCTGTGCCGCTCTCCGTTAGATTAGAGCTAGGCGATCATGATGTTGTACCATGGAGCTAACCATTGTAAAAAGTCAGAAGCCAAGGTCGTGTGAATTTTTTTTTTTAAACGGACCTGTTGAAACACCTACGACTCCTGAAATTAACTTTTTCTCCAGAATAAAAATAGGCAAAATAAATAAATTAATAAATAGCTACCAAAGTAGAATGTTGGTAGAATTTGAGAAAGATCCGTTATGAATCCCGTATTTGACTTCAATGGCCACTCCTGCTTTGCGAGGATCAACCTTTAAAGTTTCTAAGTCTTCCTCAACATGATACTCACTTGACATCAAGCTCTTCTTCCATCCTTGCAACTTCTGCTCCCTCCTTTTCCAACACTTTCTTCTCATCCGTCAGCTTAAATAAAAGCTCCTGTAGATGCACACAGTAGATCAACAAGGGTTTTTTTTTTTTTTCAAGGCAAGGCTCGTGGAAGAGCTAGAACACTGAATGGATCAGAATGCAGAAAAACAAATAAAATTGGGAGATTTGGACTAGCATGTACGTGAGGAGGAAAAAAGTGTAGGAGAGGACACATGGTGCAGAAAAGATGGACACCGAAGCAAACTCTCAAGGAAAACTGGAAATTTAGAAGGATATGGGATTGGGGGGTGAGGGGGTTAATGGGTGTGAAAAAAGAAAAAAAAAGAAAAGGTCATGGGTTTGGATGAAGGATGATCTGAGATGCTGCCGTGAAGACCTGGAGGGAAGAATGAGATTGAAGAGGATGAGGAAGTTGGCTCCACAGGTATAATGAAAGAGGAACAAATGCGTGGAGGTGAGCAGGGATCCTGGATTTAGGTCGTTTCACGAGAAGGGGGTTCATGGTAGACCGTGTTTACCCTACGGAAACATGGGGTTGAGGGAGGGGGGGGGGGTCAGGGGTGGTTTTTGTGAAAGGTACTGTGCAAGGTATTCAGACTGGGTACGTTTTTTTACCCGACAGAAACATGGGGTTGAGAGGGGAGGTCAGGGGTGTTTTTTGTGCAAGGTACTGTGCAAGGTATTCATGAACCGGCAGTCCATCACTGAAGTCAAAAAAGTGAATACATTATTTCCTAAGTGCTATTCCCACCCAGGTCACACTATCCACTTCAACTAAAGAATCAAACAAGTCCGGCGAAGCCATCGTTAGACCGTCGGTCTTGTTAATTGGGGGTGTTCAATGAATAAAGCCTCTGATGGCAACATTCTTACTATAATTCACCAAATATCTGTCTGTCTGTCTGTCCGTCCGCCTGTTCACAGGTACCGCAAAAACGGCTGAACCGATCGCAACGAAATTTTGGGTGGGTAATCCTGGGACCCCCTGGAGTAACAACAACAACAACAACAACAACAAGCATTTTAAGGCCATTTTCCCTGCTAGAGCGGGGGTTAGCCTTGCGGTCCCCATGACAATCTTCTCCATTTTGCCCTATTTTCTGCATCTCTCCTTGTTAACCCCCTTGCCCGCATTTCTTCTTCCACCATCTTTAGCCAAGTCTTTCTCGGTCTTCCCCGTCCTCTACTTCCTTCTACATTTATTCCCATCATTCTTCTCAACCAGTCACTTTCATCCTTCCTCAACACATGACGAAACCATCTCAACCTGTTCCACTTCACAGCATCAATCACAGGCTCTATTCCCATCATTTTTTGCAATTCTTCATTTGTCTTCCTCTCTCTCAACGATACTCCACACATCCACCGAACCATTCGCATTTCCACCCTTTCCAACCTTCGTTGCTGCTCTACGTTCATTACCCATGTCTTGCTCCCATAAATCATAACACTTCTCACACATGCAGCATACACCTTTCCCTTCAGCTTCAACGACACTCCCCTCCTCATCAGCACGCCACTCAGTTCCCGAAACTTATTCCATGCACATCTCACTCTAGCAACCGTTGCTGAGTCTGATCCACCTTCTCCATTCAGCATGTCTCTGAGGTAGCAAAAGCACGAGGTAGCAAATTAACAAGACTTGGTACGAGGTAGCAAAATGTTTTCACACCTTCCAGCTTCACGCCGTCTCCAAGATCCAACTCAACATTTCCTCCATCTGCAGCTCCCTCTATGCACACCTTACATTTGAATCTAGCTGCCACACTGGTTAATGACCCTCTCAGACCACTACATTTTTGATGAACCCACTCAGCGCACATTGTACATTGAATGGAGTTCATTCCGACACCCTTCCTGCACACAGCACATGGCCACTTCCCAGTTCTTTCCACTACTCCACATGCTTTACCACTTGCCATCACCTTCGTCTTTCCGATATTCACCTTCAGACCTTTTGTCTCCATACATTCCTTCCACTTGTTCATCTTTTCCTTCAGTCCATCCATACTTTCCGCAATCATCACCAGATCATCTGCATACAACAACTCCCACGGTAAACCCTCCTTTACATTCTGAGCCAGCACCTCCATCACAGCTACAAATAGTAGTGGACTTAGTACCGACCTGTGAGTGGACTTAGTAGCTGTGATGGAGGTGCTGGCTCAGACCGTAAAGGAGGGTTTACCGTGGGAGTTGTTGTATGCAGATGATCTGGTGTTGATTGCGGAAAGTATGGATGGACTGAAGGAAAAGATGAACAAGTGGAAGGAATGTATGGACACAAAAGGTCTGAAGGTGAATATCGGAAAGACAAAGGTGATGGCAAGTGGTAAAGCATGTGGTGAGGTGGAAAGAACTGGGAAGTGGCCGTGTGCTGTGTGCAGGAAGGGTGTCGGAGTGAACTCCATTCAATGTACAATGTGTGCTGAGTGGGTTCATCAAAAATGTAGTGGTCTGAGAGGGTCATTAACCAGTGTGGCAGCTACATTCAAATGTAAGGTGTGCACAGAGGGAGCTGCAGATGGAGGAAATGTTGAGTTGGATCTTGGAGACGGCGTGAAGCTGGAAGGTGTGAAAACATTTTGCTACCTCGGAGACATGCTGAATGGAGAAGGTGGATCAGACTCGGCAACGGTTGCTCGAGTGAGATGTGCATGGAAGAAGTTTCGGGAACTGAGTGGCGTGCTGATGAGGAGGAGCGTGTCGCTGAAGCTGAAGGGAAAGGTGTATGCTGCATGTGTGAGAAGTGTTATGATTTATGGGAGCGAGACATAGGTAATGAACGTAGAGCAGCAACGAAGGCTGGAAAGGGTGGAAATGCGAATGTTTCGATGGATGTGCGGAGTATCGTTGAGAGAGAGGAAGACAAATGATGCATTGCGAAAGATGATGGGAATATTGCCTGTGATTGATGCTGTGAAGAGGAACAGGTTGAGATGGTTTGGTCATGTATTGAGGAAGGATGAAAGTGACTGGTTGAGAAGAGTGATGGAAGTTAATGTAGAAGGAAGTAGAGGACGGGGAAGACCGAGAAAGACTTGGCTAAAGATGGTGGAAGAAGAAATGCGGGCAAGGGGGTTAACAAGGAGAGATGCAGAAAATAGGGCAAAATGGAGAAGATTGTCATGGGGACCGCAAGGCTAACCCCCGCTCTAGCAGGGAACATGGCCTTAAAATGCATGTTGTTGTTGTTGTTGTTAGTACCGACCGCTGATGCACTCCCACCTTCACCTCAAACTCACCACTGTTCCAGTCGTTCGTCCTTACAGCTGTGCGCGCTCTTTTGCACATTGCCATCACTACTCTGATCAACCATTCCTCCACTTCTAACTTCCTCAATGCCCATGTCAATACTTCCTCCAGATTAACAAACCCAAGAAACAACTTCTTCCTCTTCTCCATATACTTCTCCTGCAACTGCCTCACAATAAAAAGCACGTCTGTCGTTCCTCTTCCTGGCATCTATCCAGACTGCATTTTTTTTTTTTTTTTTTTTTTTGTATACTGAATCGAGGCTCGTGAAAGAGCTAACATTTATTTCACAAACAAATCAACCAGACAAACAAAATATATAAAAAGAGGGAGCGGAAGACAAGATGGGGAGAGAAGGGGAAGCACACAAACACAACATTTGAGAGCAGGGAGAAGTGTGGGAGGGAGAGGGCTTGGGGGGAGGAGGCATGGGAAGGGGGAAGGGGGGGGGGGGGAGGGAGAGGTATAAAACACAAGGGGACCGAAATTAGCGGGGGTAGAAAAGATCAAGGTTTTGGATGGGGGAGGATACGAGATGGTGGTGAACAGCTGTTTTAAAGACCTGGAGGGTGGAGTGGGATTGAAGAGAGTGAGGGAGTTTGTTCCAGAGGTGGGAGAAAAGAGGAATGAAGGAGTGAAGGTGAGCAGAAAGTCTTGATTTTGGCAGTTTAACCATAAGAGGGTTGCAGGCAGATCTTGTGCGACCTGTAGGAATATTTGGGGGACAGAGCCCAGAGAGAGCTGGGGGGGCAAGGCCAGAGAGGAGTCGGTAGAATACGGAAAGACCACCAACCTGCCTGCGGTGAGTGAGTGAAAGGCCCTTGGAGTTAGCTTCATCGCGGGAGATTCCAATGATTCTGAACACTTTGGTTTCAACAGCGGGAAGATGAGGTAGGTGTGAGGAAGGAGCACCAGACCAGAGGGGAGAGCAGTACTCCATTGAGCTGCGGATGAAAGCCTTGTAAGTGGTGAGGAGCTCAGGTGTACCAAGGAAGGACCTCGCACGACGGAGAAGGTGCCCAGATGCCCAGTCGGCAACTGGCTTTGGAGGCCAGATTTGAAATGTGGTTTTCCCAGGAAAGATCATGGCAGATAGTGAGACCCAAAAGATTGAGTGACAGAACTTCTTGGAGAGGATTATTCAGAAAGTGGATGGGAGGGTTGTCCAGTCGGTCTTTTCGGAGAGACATCGTAAGAGTGTGAGATTTGTCAGGATTGAAAGACATGTTCCATTTGTTTGCCCAGTCTGAGATTTTGTCCAGGTCTGCAGAGAGTGAGGAGGCTGAAGACTGCCGATCTGAGGGATGAGGAATGGAGCAACAGAGAGTAGGGTCATCAGCAAAGAGATAGAGAGGATTTTCAAGAGAGTCAGAGAGATCATTGATGAAGACGAGAAAAAGCACAGGGCCCAGAACACTGCCTTGGGGAACTCCAGCCTGAACAGGAACAGGAGATGAGAGAAACCCATTCAGGGCCACACGTTGACTACGACCAGAGAGGAAGTCCGCCAGCCATGCGTGGAGATTTCCATGGATACCAAAGGAGGAGAGTTTGGTGAGCAGAGCGGGGTGCCAGACCATATCGAAGGCACGTGATATGTCAAGGGAGACAGCTCTAATTTCCTGTTTGGCGTTGAGGACCTCCATCCATTGTTGAGAAAGCAGAAGCAGCATGTCCAGAGTAGAGTGACCTGGTCTGAAACCAAATTGATGGTCAGAGATCAAGCCATTGGAGAAGAGGAAAGATTTCATATCTGAAGCAATGATGGATTCCATGACTTTGCTGATAATTGGGAGAAGACTGGATTGGTCTGTAGTTGCTAGGATCTGTTTTTGCACCTTTTTTGTGCAAAGCGGTGATGTTGGCTGATTTCCAAGCAGATGGCAGATGACCTTGAGCAAAAGAGAGGGTGACGAGAACAGAAAGAGGGAGTGAAAGAGGGGAAGAACATGATTTTAGGACCCGTGGGCTGATGCCGTCAGGACCAGTTGCAGAATCAGAGTCGAGGGTTGACAGAAACTTTTCCACCTTGTCAGGAGGAAAGGACACAGAGTCCAGGAGCAGCTGGATACGACTGGGTATGGTGGGTACAGAGAGGGATGGGTTTGGGACACAAGATTTAGAGGCAAACACAGAGTTGAGGCATTCAGCTTTTTCACGTGCGGAGTCAGCCGTTAAGCCGTTTGAGGTGAGGGAGGGGATGGAGGGGGAACAAACACCAGAAACAGATTTGACCAGACGCCACCAGGATTTGGAAGAGGGAGACAGATAAGAGAGTTCTGTCTTGAGAACGGTGAGATATTGTTTCCTGGCTCTCCTGAGGGTGGACACACACTTGTTTCGGGCTTTGTGAAAGGAAATGAGATTTCCTTCCGTTGGATTTGCTTTCAAGGAGACGAAAGCAAGTTGTTGCTGGGCAACAGCCTCACCACAATATTCCGTGTACCATGGACGGGAGGAAGGGTATGACAACTGAAGACGAGATGGGATAAATCTGTGCATGAGAGAGAGCAATTTACTTTGAAAGAATTCCCAGGATGAGTTGATGTCAGAGGCGGTAGAGATGGGAGACCAGTCCAGATGATTGATGGCTGCTTGAAGACCGTGCCAGTTGGCCTGAGTGAAATGCCAGACTCGTCGACGCTGAGGAGGCTCTCTGAGAATGGTCAGAGAGATGTCCACTTTAACAAGCACATGATCAGAAGAGCCGATTGGAGCAGAAGAAGAGCAGCAGACATTTTCAGGGAAGTTAGTCATAACCAAGTCCAGAAGAGAAGATTCTCCGTTGACTGAGATCCGGGTTGGGAAATTGACAGATTGTGTCAGTCCCAGTGAGTCACAGAAGTCCTTTGCTGAAGAGCCATGGCTGGTGAGAGAGGTACCCACACCCAGCCAACTGGCATGGTGACAATTGAAATCACCACACATGAGGAAGAGAGAGTTGGGATGGGTAGATAGAAGTTGGTCCATATTATCAGACAGCGAGATGTAGATGGAGTCATCACTGTTTGGTGGACGGTACAACACATATGAACAAAAGGTGGGAGCGAAGGGGAACCCGTAGCCAAAGGTATTCCTGGGGGTGAGGTGGAGAGAGGGCAGTGCAGGGCGAGTGAGGAAGAGAGTTTTTTATAAAGATAGCAACCCCACCTCCGGGACGAGGCTCAGGTCTATCATACCGGAGGAGGGAGTAACCTGAGAGAGATACCAAGGCATCAGAGACATCATGAAGGAGGAAAGTTTCTGTTAAGCAGATCACATCTGGTTTGTCAGAAGCAACCTGTATGGAGAGATCAGTCAGGTTTGAGCGAAGGCCCCGTATGTTTGAGGTCCATACCGTTAATGAAGTGGAAGGGGGAGCATCGGATACAGAACAGGGGGGGGAGGGGTAGGGTAAGATGTGGAAGAGGAGGAAGAGGTAGGGAGAGCTGTTGAAGGTGTGTCAGAGATTTCAGAGATTTCAGAATAGCTTGGAGAAAGGGAAGAATGGGGCGGACAAAAGGTTTGATGGAGATTGGGTGAGGCACAGTGAGGTGTTATTTGAGGAGGGGGAAGAGCGAGGCAGAAGGTTGGGGGAGATTAAGGTGAAAGTTGGAAGGGGGAAGAAGCAGGGAGTATGCTTTGAGGAGGAGGGGTGAGAGGGGAGTCTAGGAGGGGAGGAGCGAGGGAGAGTCTCGGAGGGGAGGGGTGTGGGGATAGTATGGGAGGGAGGGAAGGGAAGGGGCAAGGGGGGAGATTTGAAAGGGATGGGTGATGGGGAAGATTTGGAGGGGAGGGGCAAGGGGGTAGATTTGGAGGGGAGGGGTGATTGGGAAGTTTTGGAGGGGAGGGGTGATGGGGAAGATTTGGAGGGGAGGTGCAAGGGGGAATATTTGAAAGAGATGGATGATGGGGAAGATTTCGAGGGGAGGGGTAAGGGGGTAGATTTGGAGGGGAGGGGTGATGGGGAAGTTTTGGAGGGGAGGGGGGATGGGGAAGTTTTGGAGGGGAGGGGGGATGGGGAAGATTTGGAGGGGAGGGGTGAGATTGGATTTTGAACAGTGTACGATTCATGGGAAACGAACATTTTTTGCAAAATGAGTTTGAGACCTTCGAGTCAAAAATACGTTTGAGGACGCTGAAGGAGGGGTGGAGTTCTGGAGAGTTTAGGGAATGTAGAAAAGAGGAACTGTAAGAGATGGTATTTTATTTTTTATTTTTTTCCCTTGGAATGAATAGATTTGGTGAGCAAGACGAAAGCATCTCCCTGTAGAAGAAGAAAAAGGTGTTATAATATATGACAAAAAACAGTTGTTCAGGGGAGAGATTATACATTTCTAACCACGTGATCGCGAACAACGTAAACGAAGAACGAACGAACAAATAAGAACAACAAATAAACGAATAAGAGCTGAGAGGGAAAAAAAAAATTTGGGTTTTTTTTTTTTGTTTGTTTTGTGAGAAGAGATATTAAACAAGGAAGTATGGGGTGAACGACCGGGACGAAACAGAGAACGAAAATAATTGCAGTGCATTCGACGAACCGCTGAGAGAAAACGAAACCACAAGGTTGGAGGCGGTAGCCTAAGCCTACTAGGCCTCAGAATACTCGACACGCATTAACCGACGATTGTGTATACATGTACGAAAAATTAACACCGAATATTTTCCTAAAGACACGCTATAGGTACACACACCGAAAGATAGATACAGTCTCGACAAAAACACAATTCTGAAAAATTACTTAGCTTCGAAAGCGTGAGTGCATGGAACAGCTTCGAAAAGACGTGACCTCGCCGACAAAGATCTCGCGAGATCGTCGATCTTCGTCGATTTCGTCGATCTTCACCTTCTTCCTTATCCTCCTCTCCAACACCCTTTCCAAAACCTTCATTCCATGCTCCAATAACTTTGTCGCTCGGTATGAGCCACACTCCAGAGGGTCACCTTTCCCCTTGTATGGAGGGACGAGGGTACTCAGTTCCCAATCCACTGGAATGCGGCCTTCTTTCACCACCAGATTACAGATCTCTGTCATTCTCTTCACACCCCGAACTTCCTGCTGCCTTCAACATATCTCCCACAACTCCCGTCGGCCCTCCCGCTTTTCTACTCTTCATTGCTTTTATCACTTCATCAACTTCCTTCTCAGTTATCTTCTCTGCCGGTCCTAAAACTGGGTTACTCTCTATGTTGCCATCCCACTCATTCTCTGTATTCAACAGCATTTCCATATATCTTTTCCATCTTCGTTTAATTCCATCTGGGTCCACAAGTATTTGCCCCACTTCATCCTTCAAGCAACTCACCCCCATCACATCACACCTCTCTTTCGCTATCTGCGTTGCAATCCTGAATACCGCTGTCTGACCCTCTTCCGAATCAAAGCGTTCTCCGAACATTTTCCGACATGCCTCCTGTGCCTTTGCTACCTCTTTCTTTGCAGCCTTCTTGGCTACCTTATAACTTTCATGCTCTGCTTTTTCTGCCCCCGTACCCTTCGCCTTCTGCCACTCCTTGAACTTCTTCCTCTTCTCGTCAATCCTCTTTCCAACTTCATCATCCCACCACCATGTTTCCGAGTGCCTCGGTGGTCCTTTTGTCCATCCACATACCTCACCAACGGCTCCCAACAGACTATCTTTCATTGACATCCAACCACGTTCAAGCTCAACCACATCATCCTCTACCTTACTCACCCTCTCTTTTAATGCCTCCCTTACTGTCACCTCTTTCAACCCCCACACCTTCATTCTCGGTTGGTACTTCACCCGCCGAGCTCTCCTCGCACCTTTCACCCTTATGTCGCAGACAACCAAGTGGTGCTGTGAAACAGCCTCCTCCCCCGGGATCACCTTTGTGTCCCGGAGGTGCCCCCTATCTCGCCTACGCACCATCAGGTAGTCAACGGTTGTTGTCGACCCACCTGACATGTATCTAACAAGCTTATTATCCTCTTTCTGGAACTGAGTATTACAAATCAACAAATCAGCTCCATCAGCGAACTCCAAAATCCTTTCACCTTGTCCATTTCTCACACCATATTCTTAACCCCCATGAACTCCCTCAAAACCGTACATACTCTTTCCCACATGTCCATTTAGGTCTAAAGGGTTTTTTGTTTTTTTTCAAGTCAAGGGTCGTGGAAGAGCTAGAACACTGAATGGATCAGGATGCAGAAAAACAAATGGAATCATAGAAAGAGGGGGGTGGGGGGGAAATCAACAGCACAGTTAATGGATAAAAATTGGGAGATTTGGACAAACATGTACGTGAGGAGGAAAAAAGTGCAGGAGAGGACACATGGTGTGGAAAAGATGGACACAGAAGCAAACTCTCAGCAAGGAAAACTGGAAATTTAGAAGGATATGGGATTGGGGGGGGGGGGGGTGAGGGGGTTAATGGGTGTAAAAAAAAAAAAAAAGGTCATGGGTTTGGATGAAGGATGATCTGAGATGGTGATGTAAAATTAAATAGAGTAAAATAAAATCCTGGAGTCCCCTGGAGTAAAAATCCCCTGGAGTAAAATAGGCTTTATTGTTTTCCCAATTTTCCAATTTCCAATTTTTCCAATTTTCCAGTTTTTCCAAACACGATGGAATAATATTTACCGATATGAACAGTGTACCGGTGTGTACCCCGGTTTAGAATAGGTACACCGTATCCCTGCGTGTCGTAAGATGCGACGAAAGGGGTTGGCGTCAGGAAGGGCATCCGGCCATAAACACATTGCCTCAAAAAGAGAACCATGACAATTACGACTACATATGGGCAGGGTACAGCCCGAAGTACCCCGTGGGGGACCCCACTCCCTGTCGTCAAAACTCAAGGTGGGGAACCCGATCGAAGCAAGGGTGGAAATAATTCCATTTATGACGACGAAACGTCTGATGCCCGACGTGGAGATCGGTTTCTGAGGTTTGGGACATGGAATGTAGGGACAATGACAGGAAGATCAGGAGAAGTGGTGGAAGTATTGGTCAGAAGAAGAGTGGACATATGTTGTGTGCAGGAGACGAGATGGAAGGGAAGTGGTGTGAGAATGGTGAAGGGTAGGCAGGGACAGAAATACAAGTTCGTGTGGCAAGGGTGCCCGGAGGGCATGAATGGTGTTGGTGTCCTGTTTTCTGAGGAGTTTATAGACAGTGTGGTGAGTGTGACTAGAGTGAGTGAAAGGTTAATGATGGTGAAAATGATGATTGGAAAGCTCTTGGTGAACGTCATCTCGGAATATGCTCCGCAGGTTGGTCGGAGCGATGAAGAGAAGGACAAGTTCTGGTGTGCTATAGAGAAGCTGACGGAAAACGTGAAAGATGAGGAAGTTGTTGTGGTAGGAGGAGACCTAAATGGACATGTGGGAAGGAGTATGGACGGTTTTGAGAGAGTTCATGGGGGTTACGGATATGGTGTGAGAAATGGAGAAGGTGAAAGGATTTTGGAGTTTGCTGATGGAGATGATTTGTTGATTTGTAATACTCAGTTCCAGAAAGAGGATAATAACCTTGTTACATACACATCAGGTGGGTCGACGACAACCGTTGACTACCTGCTGGTGCATAGGCGAGATAGGGGGCACCTCCGGGACACAAAGGTGGTCCCGGGGGAGGAGGCTGTTTCACAGCACCACTTGGTTGTCTGCGACATAAGGGTGAAAGGTGCGAGGAGAGCTCGGCGGGTGAAGTACCAACCGAGAATGAAGGTGTGGAGGTTGAAAGAGGCGACAGTGAGTGAGGCATTAAAAGAGAGGCTGAGTAGGGCAGAGGATGAAGTGGTTGAGCTTGAAAGTGGTTGGATGTCAATGAAAGATAGTCTGTTGGGAGCCGTTGGTGAGGTATGTGGATGGACAAAAGGACCACCGAGGCACTCGGAAACATGGTGGTGGGATGGTGAAGTTGGAAAGAAGATTGACGAGAAGAGGAAGAAGTTCAAGAAGTGGCAGAAGGCGAAGGGTATGGGGGCAGAAAAGGCAGAGCATGAAAGTTATAAGGCAGCCAAGAAGGCTGCAAAGAAAGAGGTGGCAAAGGCGCAGGAGGCATGTAGGAAAATGTTTTCAGGATTTCAGGATTTTCAGAGAGCGGTTTTCAGGATTGCAAAGCAGATAGCGAAAGAGAGGTGTGATGTGATGGGGGTGAGTTGCTTGAAGGATGAAGTGGGACAAATCGTTGTGGACCCAGATGGAATTAAAGGAAGATGGAAGAGATATATGGAAATGCTGTTGAATACAGAGAATGAATGGGATGGCAACATAGAGAGTAACCCAGTTTTAGGACCGGCAGAGAAGATAACCGAGAAGGAAGTTGAGGAAGGGATAAAAGCAATGAAGAGTAGAAAAGCGGGAGGGCCGACGGGAGTTGTGGGAGATATGTTGAAGGCAGCGGGAAATTGGGGTGTGAAGAGAATGACAGAGATCTGCAATCTGGTGGTGAAAGAAGGCAGCATTCCAGTGGATTGGGTACTGAGTACCCTCGACCCTCTATACAAGGGGAAAGGTGACCCTCTGGAGTGTGGCTCGTATCGAGCGATAAAGTTATTGGAGCATGGAATGAAGGTATTGGAAAGGGTGTTGGAGAGGAGGATAAGGAAGAAAGTGTAGATTGACAAAATGCAGTTTGGATTTATGCCAGGAAGAGGAACGACAGATAATAATAATAATAATAATGCATTTACTTTATATAGCGCTTTTCAGGAAGCCCAAAGACGCTTTGACAGAGTGCAAAACATAATGCATAGCAAAACATAAAAACAATTGCAAAAAAAGAAGAATCAACAGGGAAATATTCAAAGCACAAAGGAGGGAGAAGGAGAGGAGATAGTCAGGGGTTAGATGCTGTGGGTTAAATGTTGAATGCAGTGTTGAACAGGTGGGTCTTGAGTGATGTTTTGAATGTGGTGAGTGAGGAGGAGTCTCTGATGGTGTGAGGTAGCGAGTTCTAGAGGGTGGGAGCAGCGATGGAGAAGGCCCTGTCCCCCCAGGATCTAAATTTGGTCCGGATGGGGGGGGGGGGTCAGGAGGTTGGTACCAGCAGAGCGGAGGTTGTGGGTGGGAGTGTGTCTGGAGAGGAGGTCAGCCAGGTAGGATGGGGCCAGGTTATGGAGGGCTTTGTAGGTCAAGAGGAGGATTTTGTACTGGATTCTCTGGGAGATGGGGAGCCAGTGAAGCTTGTAAAGGACGGGGGTGATGTGGTCACGGGTCCGGGAATGGGTGAGTAGACGGGCAGCGGAGTTCTGAATGTATTGGAGTTTATTGGTGATTGTTGAGGGTGAACCATAAAGGAGGCTATTGCAGTAGTCCAGACGGGAAGTGATGAAAGCGTGGATGAGGGTTTCTGCAGCCACGGAGGAGAGGGATGGACGGAGACGGGCGATGTTTTTCAGGTGAAAGAAGGCTGTCTTTGTGATCTGTTTAGTGTATTTGTCGAAGGAGAGGGTTTGGTCAAAGATGATGCCAAGATTCCGGATGTGAGGGGAGGTGGATACTGGGAAACCGTCGATGTTGAGGGCAAAGTTATGGGTGGACTTGGTGAGCGTTTTTGGGCCAATGATGATTATTTCAGATTTATCACAGTTAAGTTTGAGGAAGTTGATTTGAAGCCAGGATTTTATTTCAGTGATGCAGTTTGTCAGGATAGAGTGGGTGGCGGTGGAGATGGACTTGGTGGAGATGAAAAGCTGGATGTCATCAGCGAAGCAGTGGAATTGGAGACCATGACGGCGGATTAAGTGACCGAGGGGGGACAGGTAAAGGATGAAGAGGAGGGGGCCAAGAACTGAACCTTGGGGGACACCTTGGGGGAGGGGAGCAGTGGGGGATTTGCAGTTATTGATGGAGATGAACTGACGTCTGTCAGAGAGGTATGATTTAATCCAAGAGAGGGCAGTGCCGGTAATGTTAAAGGTGGTTTCAAGTCGGGTGAGGAAGATGGTGTGATCGATGGTGTCAAAGGCGGCGCTGAGGTCGAGGAGGATGAGAATGTTGAGGTTGCCAGCGTCAGAGGAGAGGAGAAGGTCGTTGGTGATTTTGAGGAGAGCAGTTTCAGTACTGTGGTTGGAGCGGAATCCGGATTGGAATGTTTCATACAGGTTATTGGCAGAGAGGTGATGTTTGAGTTGAGTGGCTACAGCGCGTTCCAAAACCTTTGACAGAAAGGGTAGGTTGGAGATGGGTCTGAAGTTATTTAGGGTGTCAGGGTTTAGTCCAGGTTTTTTCAGAATGGGGGTAACAGCAGCAATTTTGAGGGATGGTGGGACGATGCCTGTAGACAGGGAGGAGTTTATTGTTGCAATGATAAGTGGAGAGAGAGCAGGGAGGGAGGCCTTGACAAAGCTGGAGGGGATGGGGTCAAGAGTGCAGGTGGCAGTTTTCATTCCGATGAGTTCAGAGAGGTCAGTAGGGGAGACTGGGGAGAATTGAGACAGGGGGTGGCAGGATAAGGGGGGGCAGGTGGTTTGAGGGGGAGCGGGTGCGGCGGTGGTCAAGCTGTTGTAGATGTTTTCAATTTTGCGTTGGAAGAATGAAAGGAAGGAGATGCAGTTGTCTATTGTGAATGACTGGGTGGTGGTGTTCAGGGGGCTGAGGAGTTTGTTTATTGTAGAGAAGAGTGCTTTTGGGTTTCCGGAGCCAGAGTGGATAATTTGAGAGTAGTAGGCGGAGCGGGCGCGGGAGAGGGCATCTTTATAGTGTTTTATGTGGTCCTTGTAGGCCTGGGAGTGAACTGTGAGACCTGTTTTATTGCGGAGTCTTTCAAGTTGGCGAGCACGAGTTTTCATCAGGCGGAGTTCAGGGGTAAACCAGGGAGCAGAATGGGTGAAAGAAACTGTTTTGGTTTTTATAGGCGCAAGTTGGTCAAGGCAGGAGGAGAGAGTGTGGTTGTCGTAGTCAGTGAGGTCAGAAGGGGTGTGGAGGTCAACGAAGGGAGAAGTGGACATTTTTTCAGAGAGGGTCGATGAGAATGAGGTAGGTGAAAGAGCGTTTAGCTTACGGAAGTTGATAGTGCAATAATGCCTTGGTGCTGGGGTGGGGATGTTGTTTGGTGGGGGTGCTGGGGTGGGTGGGGGTGCTGGTTACAGATGTGCTTTTTATTGTGAGGCAGTTGCAGAAGAGGTATATGGAGAAGAGGAAGAAGTTGTTTCTTGGGTTTGTTGATCTGGAGAAAGCATTCGATAGGGTTCCACATGAAGTAGTGACATGGGCATTGAGGAAGTTAGGAGTGGAGGGAGGGTTGATCAGAGTAGTGATGGCAATGTACAAAAGAGCGCACACAGCTGTAAGGACGAACGACTGGAACAGTGGTGAGTTTGAGGTGAAGGTGGGAGGCCATCAGGGGTCGGTACTAAGTCCACTACTATTTGTAGCTGTGATGGAGGTGCTGGCTCAGAACGTAAAGGAGGGTTTACCGTGGGAGTTGTTATCTGCAGATGATCTGGCGTTGATTGCAGAAAGTGTGGATGGACTGAAGGAGAAGATGAACAAGTGGAAGGAATGTATGGAGACAAAAGGTCTGAAGGTGAATATCGGAAAAACGAAGGTGATAGCAAGTGGTAAAGCATGTGGTGAGGTGGAAAGGACTGGGAAGTGGCCCTGTGCTGTGTGCAGGAAGGGTGTCGGAGTGAATTCCATTCAATGTATGGAATCTCGGCGATCTCGCGAGATCACGGCGAGGTCACGTCTTTTCGAAGCTGTTCCATGCGCTCACGCTTTCGAAGCTAAGTGATCCTTCTCAATTGTGTTTTTGTCGAGACTGTATCTATCTTTCGGTGTATGTACCTATAGCGTATCTTTTGGAAAATTTTCGGTGCTAATTTTTCGTACATGTATACACAATCGTCGGTTAATGCGTATCGAGTATTCTGCGGCCTAGTACTCGTAGGCTTGGCTACCGTACCGTCTCCGACCTTGTGGTTTTGTTTTTCTCTCAGCGATTCGTCGAATGCGCTGCATTTATTTTCGTTCTCTGGTTCGTCCCAGTCGTTCACCCCATACCTCCTTGTTTAATATCTCTACTCAAAAAAAAAAAAAACCCAAAAAAATATTTCCTTCCCAGGTGTTATTCGTTGATTTGTTGTTCTTTTTTGTTCGTTCGTTCTTCGTTCGCGATCACGCGATCACGTGATTAGAAATTTATAATCTCTCCTGTGAACAACTATTTTCTCTCATATATTATAACACAGTTTTCTTCTTTTCCTACAAAAGGATGCTTTCGTCTTGCTCACCAAATCTATTCATTCCAAAAAATATATATAATACCATCTCTTACAGTTCCTCCTTTCTACATTCCCTAAACTATCCAGAACTCCACCCCTCCTTCAGTGTCCTCAAACATATTTTTGACTCGAAGGTCTCAAACTCATTTTGCAAAAAATGTTCGTTTTCCATGAATCGTACACTTTTCAAAATCCAATCTCACCCCTCCCCTCCAAATCCTCCCCATCACCCATCCCTTTCAAATCTCCCCCCCTTGCCCCTTCCCTCCCCTCCCTCCTAAACTCCCCCCACACCCCTCCCCTCCGAGACTCTCCCTCGCTCCTCCCCTCCTAGACTCCCCTCTCACCCCTCCTCCTCAAAGCATCCTCCCTGCTTCTTCCCCCTTCCAACTTTCACCTTCAAATCCTTCATCTCCCCCAACCTTCTGCCTCGCTCTTCCTCCTCCTCAAATAACACCTCACTGTGCCTCACCCAATCTCCATCAAACCTTTTGTCCGCCCCATTCTTCCCTTTCTCCAAGCTATTCTGCAATCTCTGAAATCTCTGACACACCTTCAACAGCTCTCCCTACCTCTTCCTCCTCTTCCACATCTTACCCTACCCCTCCCCCCCCCCCCCCCCCCCGTTCTGGACCCGATGCTCCCCCTTCCTCTTCATTAACGGTATGGACCTCAAACATCCGGGGCCTTCGCTCAAACTTGACTAATCTCTCCATACAGGTTTGTTTTTTTTGTTTTTTTTTGTATACAAGATCGAGGCTCGTGAAAGAGCGAACATTAATCACACGGAAAGACAAACAGACACACAAAACAAATAACATCGGGAGCGGTAGACAAGATGGGGAGAGAGGGGGAAGGACACAAACACAACATTTGAGAGCAGGGACCGAGAGACATGGAGACATCGAGAGAACTGTGGGAGGGAGAGGGCTTTCGGGGGGAGGCATGGGAAGGGGGGGGGGGGGAGGGGGAGGTATAAAACATATGGACACTGCCAAGACTTCCAGGAAAGAAGTTGGAATTTCAAACAAGGTGGATCTGGGGTGAATTAGTGGGGGTAAAAAAGATCAAGGTTTTGGATGGGGGAAGATAAGAGATGGTGGTGAACAGCTGTTTTGAAGACCTGGAGGGAGGAGTGTGATTGAAGTGAGTGTGGGAGTTTGTTCCAGAGGCGGGAGAAAAGAGGAATGAAAGAGTGAAGGTGAGCAGAGAGCCGAGATTTCGGCAGTTTAACCATCAGAGGGTGGCTGGCAGATCTTGTGCGACCTGTAGGAATATTTGGGGGACAGAGCACAGAGAGAGCTGGGGGAGCAAGGCCGGAGAGGAGTCGGTAGAAGACAGAAAGACCACCTACCTGCCTGCGGTGAGTGAGTGAAAGGCCCTCAGAGATAGCTTCATCGCGGGAGATTCCAATGATTCTGAAAGCTTTAGATTCAACAGCGTGAAGCCGAGCCAGGTGTGAGGCAGGAGCACCAGCCCATAGGGGAGAACAGTATTCCATTGAGCTGCAGATGAAAGCCTTGTATGTGGTGAGGAGCTCAGGTGTGCCTAGGAAGGACTTCGCACGACGGAGGATGCCCAGTCGGCGACTGGCTTTGGAGGCCAGCTTGGAAATGTGGTTTTCCCAAGAAAGATCATGGCAGATGGTGAGACCCAAAAGCTTGAGCGACAGAACTTCTTGGAGAGGATTGTTGAGAAAGTAGATGGGAGGGTTGTCCAGTCGATCTTTTCGGAGAGACATAGTAAGAGTGTGAGATTTGTCAGGATTGAAAGACATGTTCCACATGTTTGACCAGTCTGTGATTTTGTCCAGGTCTTCAGAGAGTGAGGAGGCTGCAGACTGCCGATCTGAGGGAAGAGGAATGGAGCGGCAGCGAGTGGAGTCATCAGCAAAGAGATACAGAGGATTTTCCAGAGAGTCGGAGAGATCATTGATAAAGGCCAGAAAAAGCACAGGGCCCAGCACACTGCCTTGGGGAACTCCAGCCTGAATGGGAAGGGGAGATGAGAGAAATCCATTCAGGGCCACACGTTGACTACGACCAGAGAGGAAGTCCGCAAGCCATGCATGGAGATTTCCATGGATACCATAGGAGGAGAGTTTGGTGAGCAGAGCTGGGTGCCAGACCGTATCGAAGGCACGTGATATGTCAAGGGAGACAGCTCTGATTTCCTGTTTGGCATTGAGGACCTCCATCCATTGTTGAGACAGCAGAAGCAGCATGTCCAGAGTAGAGTGACCTGGTCTGAAACCAAATTGATGATCAGAGATCAAGCCATTGGAGAAGAGGAAAGATTTCATATCCGAAGCAATGATGGATTCCATGACTTTGCTGATAATTGGGAGCAGGCTGATTGGTCTGTAGTTGCAAGGATCTGTTTTTGCACCTTTTTTGTGTAAAGCGGTAATGTTTGCTGATTTCCAGGATGCTGGCAGATGACCTTGAGCAAAGGATAGGGTGAAAAGAACAGAGAGAGGGTGAGATAGAGCGGCAGAGCAGGATTTTAGGACCCGTGGGCTGATGCCATCTGGTCCAGTTGCAGAATCAGAGTCGAGGTTTGACAAAAACTCCTCCACCTTGTCAGGAGAGAAGGTCACAGAGTCCAGGAGCAGTTTGGTTCGACTGGGAAAGGTGGGAACAGAGAGAGATGGGTTTGAGACTAAGGATTTTGAGGCAAACACAGAGTTGAGGCATTCGGCTTTGTCACGTGCGATGTCAACTGTGTGGCCATTTGAGGTAAGGGAGGGGATGGAGGGGGAACAAACACCAGAAACGGAGTTGACCAGACGCCACCAGGATTTGGAGGAAGGAGACAGGTTTGAGAGTTCATTCTTGAGTGAGGAGAGATAGTGCTTCTTGGCACTCCTGAGGGTAGACACACACTTGTTCCGAGCTTGGTGGAAGGAACTGAGATTTCCTTCAGTTGGATTAGCCTTCCAAGAGGCAAAGGCAAGTTGTTTCAGGGCAACTGCCTCACCACAAGATTCAGTGTACCATGGACGGGAGGAAGGGTAAGACAACTGAAGGCGAGATGGGATAAATCTGTGCATGAGAGAGATCAGTTTGCTTTGGAAGAATTCCCAGGAGGAATTGATGTCAGAGGCAGTGGAGATGGGAGACCAATCCAGACGATTGATGGCTGCTTGAAGACCGTCCCAGTCGGCCTGAGTGAAATGCCAGGCTCGTCGACGCTGAGGAGGCTCTCTGAGAATGGCCAGAGAGATGTCCACTTTGACAAGCACATGATCAGAAGAACCGATTGGAGCAGAAGAAGAGCAGCAGACATTAGCAGGGAAGTTAGTCATAACCAAGTCTAGAAGAGAAGATACTCCATTGGCTGAGATCCGGGTCGGGAAATTGACAGATTGTGTCAATCCCAGTGAGTCACAGAAGTAAAGGTTGCTTCTGACAAACCAGATGTGATCTGCTTAACAGAAACTTTCCTCCTTCATGATGTCTCTGATGCCTTGGTATCTCTCCCAGGTTACTCCCTCTTCCGGTATGATAGACCTGAGCCTCGTCCTGGAGGTGGGGTTGCTATCTTTATAAAAAACTCTTCCTCACTCGCCCTCCACTGCCCTCTCTCCACCTCACCCCCAGGAATACCTTTGGCTACGGCTTCCCCTTCGCTCCCACCTTTTGTTCATATGTGTGTTGTACCGTCCACCAAACAGCGATGACTCCATCTACATCTCGCTGTCTGATAATATGGACCAACTTCTATCTACCCATCCCAACTCTCTCTTCCTCATATGTGGTGAATTCAATTGTCACCATGCCAGTTGGCTGGGTGTGGGTACCTCTCTCACCAGCCATGGCTCTTCAGCAAAGGACTTCTGCAACTCACTGGGACTGACACAATCTGTCAATTTCCTGACCCGGATCTCAGTCAACGGAGCATCTTCTCTTCTGGATTTGGTTTTGACAAACTTCCCTGAAAATGTCTACTGCTCTTCTTCTGCTCCAATCGGCTCATCTGATCATGTGCTTGTCAAAGTGGACATCTCTCTGACCATTCTCAGAGAGCCTCCTCAGCGTCGACGAGTCTGGCATTTCACTCAGGCCAACTGGCACGGTCTTCAAGCAGCCATCAATCATCTGGACTGGTCTCCCATCTCTACCGCCTCTGACATCAACTCATCCTGGGAATTCTTTCAAAGTAAATTGCTCTCTCTCATGCACAGATTTATCCCATCTCGTCTTCAGTTGTCATACCCTTCCTCCCATCCATGGTACACGGAATCTTGTGGTGAGGCTGTTGCCCTGAAACAACTTGCTTTAGTCTCCTGGAAAGCAAATCCAACGGAAGGAAATCTCATTTCCTTTCACAAAGCCCGAAACAAGTGTGTGTCCACCCTCAGGAGAGCCAGGAAACAATATCTCACCGTTCTCAAGACCGAACTCTCTTATCTCTCTCCCTCTTCCAAATCCTGGTGGCGTCTGGTCAAATCTGTTTCTGGTGTTTGTTCTCCCTCCATCCCCTCCCTCACCTCAAACGGCTTAACGGCTGACTCCGCACGTGAAAAAGCTGAATGCCTCAACTCTGTGTTTGCCTCTAAATCTTGTGTCCCAAACCCATCCCTCTCTGTACCCACCGTACCCAGTCGTACCCAGCTGCTCCTGGACTCTGTGTCCTTTCCTCCTGACAAGGTGGAAAAGTTTCTGTCAACCCTCGACTCTGATTCTGCAACTGGTCCTGACGGCATCAGCCCACGGGTCCTAAAATCATGTGCTTCCGCTCTTTCACTCCCTCTTTCTGTTATCTTCACCCTCTCCTTTGCTCAAGGTCATCTGCCATCTGCTTGGAAATCAGCCAACATCACCGCTTTGCACAAAAAAGGTGCAAAAACAGATCCCAGCAACTACAGACCAATCAGCCTTCTCCCAATTATCAGCACAGTCATGGAATCCATCATTGCTTCAGATATGAAATCTTTCCTCTTCTCCAATGGCTTGATCTCTGATCATCAATTTGGTTTCAGACCTTGTCACTCTACTCTGGACATGCTGCTTCTGCTTTCTCAACAATGGATGGAGGTCCTCAACGCCAAACAGGATATTAGAGCCGTCTCCCTTGACATTTCACGTGCCTTCGATACGGTCTGGCACCCTGCTCTGCTCACCAAACTCTCCTCCTTTGGTATCCATGGAAATCTCCACGCATGGCTGGCGGACTTCCTCTCTGGTCGTAGTCAACGTGTGGCCCTGAATGGGTTTCTCTCATCTCCTCTTCCTGTTCAGGCTGGAGTTCCCCAAGGCAGTGTTCTGGGCCCTGTGCTTTTTCTGGTCTTCATCAATGATCTCTGTGACTCTCTTGAAAATCCTCTCTATCTCTTTGCTGACGACTCTACTCTCTGTCGCTCCATTCCTCATCCCTCAGATCGGCAGTCTGCAGCCTCCTCACTCTCTGCAGACCTGGACAAAATCACAGACTGGGCAAACAAATGGAACATGTCTTTCAATCCTGATAAATCTCACACTCTTACGATGTCTCTCCGAAAAGACCGACTGGAAAACCCTCCCATCCACTTTCTGAATAATCCTCTCCAAGAGGTTCTGTCACTCAAGCTTTTGGGTCTCACTATTTGCCATGATCTTTCCTGGGAAAACCACATTTCAAATCTGGCCTCCAAAGCCAGTCGCCGACTGGGCATCCTCCGTCGTGCGAAGTCCTTCCTTGGCACACCTGAGCTCCTCACCACATACAAGGCTTTCATCCGCAGCTCTATGGAATACTGCTCTCCCCTCTGGTCTGGTGCTCCTGCCTCACACCTAGCCCGTCTTCACGCTGTTGAAACCAAAGCGTTCAGAATCATTGGAATCTCCCGCGATGAAGCTAACTCCAAGGGCCTTTCACTCACTCACCGCAGGCAGGTTGGTGGTCTTTCCGTCTTCTACCGACTCCTCTCTGGCCTTGCCCCCCCAGCCTTCTCTGGGCTCTGTCCCCCAGATATTCCTACAGGTCGCACAAGATCTGCCTGCAACCCTCTTATGGTTAAACTGCCAAAATCAAGACTTTCTGCTCACCTTCACTCCTTCATTCCTCTTGTCTCCCGCCTCTGGAACAAACTCCCTCACTCTCTTCAATCCCACTCCACCCTCCAGGTCTTTAAAACAGCTGTTCACCACCATCTCTTATCCTCCCCCATCCAAAACCTTGATCTTTTCTACCCCAGCTAATTTCGGTCCCCTTGTGTTTTATACTTCTCCCACCCCCCCCCCCCCCCCCCCTTCCCACGCCTCCTGCCCCCAAGCCCTCTCCCTCCCACACTTCTCCCTGCTCTCAAATGTTGTGGTTGTGTGCTTCCCCTTCTCTCCCCATCTTGTCTTCCGCTCCCTCTTTTTGTATATTTTGTTTGTCTGGTTGATTTGTTTGCGAAATAAATGTTAGCTCTTTCACGAGCCTCGATTCAGTATACAAAAAAAAAAAAAAAAAAAAAAAATGTACAATGTGCGCTGAGTGGGTTCATCACAAATGTAGTGGTTTGAGAGGGTCATTAACCAGTGTGACAGCTACATTCAAGTTAAGGTGTGCACAGAGGGAGCTGCAGATTGAGGAAATGTTGAGTTGGATCTTGGAGACGGCGTGAAGCTGGAAGGTGTGAAAACATTTTGTTACCTAGGAGACATGCTGAATGTAGAAGGTGGATCAGACTCGGCAACGGTTGCTCAAGTGAAATGTGCATGGAAGAAGTCTCGGGAACTGAGGGGTGTGCTGACGAGGAGGGGAGTGTCGTTGAAGCTGAAGGTAAAGGTGTATGCTGCATGCGTGAGAAGTGTTATGATTTATGGGAGCGAGACATGGGTAATGAACGTAGAGCAGCAACGAAGGCTGGAAAGGGTGGAAATGCGAATGGTTCGGTGGATGTGCGGAGTATCATTGAGAGCGAGGAAGACAAATGATGAATTGCGAAAGATGATGGGAATAGAGCCTGTGATTGATTCTGTGAAGAGGAACAGGTTGAGATGGTTTGGTCATGTGTTGAGGAAGGATGAAAGTGACTGGTTGAGAAGAGTGATGGAAATGAATGTGGAAGGAAGTAGAGGACGGGGAAGACCGAGAAAGACTTGGCTAAAGGTGGTGGAAGAAGAAATGCGGGTAACGGGGTTAATAAGGGGAGATGCAGAAAATAGCGCAAGATGGAGAAGATTGTCATGGGGACCGCAAGGCTAACCCCCGCTCTAGCAGGGAAAATGGCCTTGAAATGCCGGTTGTTGTTGTTGTTGTTGTTGTTGTTGTTGTTGTTGTATGAACAGTGATGTGGCTTTCATTGAAATTCTACAAATAGTTTAGATTTTGATGATTTGCGTGTGATATGATTTAACGGATGTTTATATAAATCGTTTAAAATAAAAAAACCCCTTCAATTTATGATATTTTTCCTTTTCATTTGGGCCTCCCAATTGAAGCCCCGCCCGTAGGGCGAGTACCGTTGCTAGTAACTATAATGTTCCATCACAAAACTGTATAAACAACCTCGGATTGGGTTGCTCAGTTGGGTTTTTGGTGGTTCGTCTGCAGCCTGTGGCCGCTGGTTGCATCAATTCCTCCTCCCCCTCAGCCGCTGATGCAGCCTCCTCCTCGAACTCGAACTCGAATATCGTAAGCCAACACCAGACTCATAGTCATAGTATACTAAACATACAAAATCAAAATGTCAACACCTCAACATGTGGAGCTTATACATGAATAACGGATATGGGATAAGAAAGAAACACACCTCTAACATCGCAGGATTCACGTCTTCCTCACACGAAACATCTCCATCAAGGATCCCATCCATACTGCAACCCATGAAATGTCAAGAAACGAGCGAGAACTCAGAAATGCAACATCCGAAGCGTGAACAGGAAACTCCAAAACAAGCGAACGTATCCAAATTGCGCTATTTCAAATTACCATGTGAGTTTTCTCTCAATTTTTAGTTTTCATACCAATTTCATGAGTTTCATGAACATACGTCAGAATTTATAAACTGGATTAGCCTTTTTGTGTTTTCAACATTTACTTTATTGACGTAAAATGTGAGCGGGAGGATTTACATGCCGAGCTTAACAAAAATAGAAGAGTACACCTCAGAATAACTTACAATTATTGTATCTTTACCTCCAAAGGTGGATGGAGATAATGGTTTCACCCCTGCTGTCTGTTTATCTGTTTGTCTATCAGTTTGTGAACAAAATATCTAAAAATGTTGTGGACCGATTCGGACGAAATTTGGCAGAGATGTGTGACAAGGACGAAATGATTAAGTTTTGGTGAAGATCCGGATTCAGATCCGACTACAAGAATTTTTTAAGTGATTCTTCACCATTGGGAGATAGGGCCAAAAAATGATATACCGAAGGATATCTCAAAAAATTGTTAACGGATTTGGACGAAACTTGGTGGAGAGGTAGAGTGTGTGTCAAGGAAGAATAGATTCGATTTTGGTGAAGATCTGAATATGGATTCGGATATAAGAATTATTTAATTTTTAAGTGACTTCACCATTGGGTGATAGGGCCAAAAACGATACATAGCAGGATATCTCAAAAAGTTATACATGGATTTGGACGAAACTTGTGGACAGGTTGAGTGTGTGTCAAGGAAGAATAGATTCGATTTTGGTGAAGATCTGAATATGGATTCGGATATGAGTTATTGAAGTGCGGTGCTACGCACACAACTTGTTTGCCAAAAAAGGTAAGCCACAACCGTAGGATCAAAACCAAAAGAGTCTTTATTGTAAAGCTCAAACTGTAGCACTGACTTGCTCGGGGCGCCGACTCCGAGCCCCGTGTATATCCCGAGGCCACGCCTACCCCTAGGACGTGGCCGACACCCCATTGGTGCGCGGAATGATGTCACCGCGCTAGCGAGCCATCGTGTCCGCCACACGCCCCCCCCCCCCCCCCCCCCCCAGAATTCCCGCGCACCTGAAGGGTCAGTTTGCGGGGCAAACGGATGACCCGGCTGGAGCGCCCTCTGGCGGCTGGCGGCGTTTGGGATGCCGGGATGCCATCTGGGATGCCTCTGGCGGCATCTGGGATGGGTGCAGGACAGGGGGGTGGCGCGCCGGCGGGGCTGGGGGTCCGCCCGCCGGGGGGCGGCCCCGACGCGGGGGCCGAGCCGCTTGCAGGGGGTGGTCCACGTCGAGGTGGGCCGGCTTGAGGCGGTCCACGGAAACGCGGTCAGGAGTACCGCCGATGTCCAGGGTGAAATGCTTTGCCCCGGTCTCCAGCACGGGGAAGGGCCCGTCGTACGGGGGTCGCAGCGGTGTCCGGTGGGCGTCGCGGCGGACGAAAACGTACTCCGCCGTACGAAGCTCCGGGGCGACGTGCGTTGGCGGGCACCCGTGGTGCGCCGTCCGCACCGGGGCGAACCTCTGGGCAGTCTCCTGCAGTGCGGAGCGCTGCAGCGCCGCGGACCATGGTGCCGTGGAGTCGGGGAGGAACTCGCCCGGCACCCGCAGCGGTTGTCCGCAGACCAACCCCGCCGTGGATGCGCGCAGGTCGTCCTTGGGCGCCGTCCTGAGGCCCAGCAGGACCCAGGGGAGCCTGTCGACCCAGCCGCCGTCGCGGAGGGTGGCCCGGAGCGCGGCCTTCAAGGAGCGATGGAAGCGCACGCACAGGCCGTTGGCCTGGGGGTGGTAGGCCGTGGTGCGGTGCAGCTGGACACCGAGCCCCCGCGCTACCACCCCCCAGAGCTCCGAGGTGAACTGGGGGCCGCGGTCAGATGAGATGTCCGAGGGGGCGCCGAACCGGGCAACCGAGGTGGCGATGAACGCCTGCGCGATGTCCGCCACCGTCGTCGCCGCCAAAGGCACCGCCTCCGGCCACCGGGTGGTGCGGTCCACCATGGTGAGGACGTGGGTGAAACCCCGCGAGGGGGGCAGAGGTCCCACCAAGTCCACGTGAACGTGGTCGAACCGACGTTCGGGCACAGTAAACGGGGCCAACGGGGCCTGGGTGTGGCGGTGCACCTTCGCACGCTGGCACGCGAGGCACGTCCTGGCCCAATCGCGGACGGCCTTCCGGAGGCCATGCCAGATGAACTTGTCGGCGACCAGCCTCTGGGAGGCCTTCGTGCCCGGGTGGGACAGGCCGTGGATGGCGTCAAAAACCCGGCGCTGCCAGCCCGCGGGCACGATGGGGTGAGGCCGGCCGAGGGAGACGTCGCACAAGAGGGCCGTGCCCGCGCCGTTGAATGGCACCTCGGTGACGCGGAGGCCCGTGACGGCGGTCCACAAGGCCTGGACGTCGGGGTCGGCGGTCTGGTTCCACCGCCATCCGGGCATAGTCGATCCCGAGGTGGACCGTGTGGGTGACGGACCGGGAAAGGCAATCCGCCACCGGGTTGTCCTTCCCCGCGATGTGCCGGATGTCCGTCGTGTACTCGGACACGGCCGAGAGGTGACGCTGCTGCCGGGCCGACCACGGCTCGGCGACCTTGGCCATCGCGAAGACCAGGGGCTTGTGGTCGACGAAGGCCGTGAACGAACGGCCCTCGAGCAGATGGCGGAAATGCCGGACCGCCAGGTGAAGCCCGAGGAGCTCGCGGTCGAAGGTACTGTACCGCCGTTCATGCGGGCGGAGCTGCCGGCTAAAAAACGCCAGCGGCTGCCAAGCTCCCTTCACCCATTGCTCGTGCACCGCGCCCACCGCGTAGTCCGACGCGTCGGTGGTGAGGGCGATCGGTGCATCGGGTGCCGGGTGCGCGAGCATGGTGGCGTCAGCCAAGGCGAGCTTTGCGCCCGCGAACGCCGCGTCCATCGGCTCGGTCCAAGCAATGTCACCTTTGCCCGGCTTCCCCCGGAGGCCCTCGTGCAGGCGGCGCAGGAGCTGGGCGACGCAGGGCAGGAAATGGTGGTAAAAGTTCACCATGCCCAGGAACTCCTGGAGCCCCTTGATCGTACGGGGGCGCGGAAACCCCCTGACTGCCTCCACCTTGGCCGGTAAGGGGATGGCCACGTGCCTGGTGAGGCGGTGCCCCAAAAAGTCGATTTCGGCGACGCCGAACCGGCACTTGGCGGGGTTGATGATCAGGCCATGCCGGCACAGGCGTTCGAAGAGCGTGCAGAGATGGCGGAGGTGCTCCTCACGGGACGCGCTTGTGACGAGGATGTCGTCCAGGTAGACGTAAACGAAGTCCAAGTCGCGCAAGACGCTGTCCATCAGCCGTTGGAACGCCTGAGCCACATTCTTCAACCCGAAGGGCATCCGCAGAAACTCGAAGAGGCCGAATGGTGTAATGACGGCCGTCTTCGGTATGTCCTCCGGCCTGACGGGGACCTGGTGGTATCCGCGGATGAGGTCCCCCTTGGAGAAGAGGGACATTTTCACCAACCGTGCGGAAAAGTCTTGGATGTGAGGGACCGGGTAGCGGTCGGGGGTGGTAGCATCGTTGAGGCGGTGGTAGTCTCCACACGGCCGCCATCCCCCGCCGGGCTTCGGCACGATGTGCAGCGGCGATGCCCAAGCGCTCTTGGAGCGCCGTACGATGCCCAGCCGCTCCAGCCTAGCGAACTCCACTTTCGCCACCGCGAGCTTCGTCGGCTCGAGGCGGCGAGCCCGGGCGTAGACCGGTGGCCCGACGGTGGGGATGTGATGCTCCACCCCGTGCTTGACGGCCACCGCTGAGAAGGTGGGCCGCGTGAGGGCCGGGAAACTGGCGAGGAGGCGTGTAAAGTCATCCGCTGCCGGAAGCGTAAAAACCAAACTCGCCAGGACGGAACCGTTTAGCAAGCCGCTTGGTGAGCCGCTCAACGAGCTGCTCAGCGAACAAGCGAGCGAGCTAAAGGTTTCGGCCTGGACGAGCCGTCTGTGCTTCACGTCCACCAACAACCCATTTGCACATAGGAAGTCCGCACCGAGCAATGCCATGGGCACGCTGGCCGTGACGAACGACCATTGAAAGCGCTGCCCTCCGAACCGCAGGGAGAGGCGGCGCTTCCCGAATGTGGGTATGGGTGTACCATTGGCTGCAAGCAACGCGGGGCCCCGGCCCACGGTTCGCTTGTCGGACGTGTGGGCTGGGATGACGCTTACCTGCGCTCCTGTATCGCAGAGGAAACGGCACCCGGACAAGGTGTCCGTGATGAATAAGAGGCTGCCGGAATTGCCGACGCTCAGGGCCGCTACCGAGCGCCGGCTCGGTCGTTTCCCGACTTTCCAAATGAGCACGGCGGGCAACACTTCTTAGCCCTGTGGCCGAACCTGGCATGGAAACGGCACCAGGCTTGCGGCGGGAGCAGCGGAGGCCGCGGCTTTCGCAGCTGCGGTGGTGGTGGGCGGGGCGTGGCGGCGGCCACGAGGTGTGCATCAGCCTCGGGATCCACGAGGTGTGCAGCCGCATCAGCCTCGGGATCCACGACGGCCGCACCGAAGCTCGCCCGCGTGTCACAAGCCGCGAAAAACTTGTCGGCCTCGATGGCCAGAGCCCGGGGTTCCCCTATTTTGGAACCGGCCAACGCGAGGCGTACCTGTGCCGGTAGCTGGCACAGAAAAAGCGCCCGGAATAAAAAATCCGTGGCTTTGTCACCCAGCAACGACAGCATGTAATCCATCCGCACCGATGGTCGTGTGTCACCGAGTTTGGGAAGGTCCAGGAGGCGGTCCGCCCGTTCGAACTCCGTGAGGCCGAACGTGGTGATGAGGAGACGTTTGAGCGCCTTGTACTTGTGCTCTGCCGGTGGGTGCTGCAGGATGGACACGACTCGGGCGGCTGTGCCGGGCCCGAGGGCGGCGATCACGTGGCAGTAACGCGTCTTGTCCGCCGTTATTCCTCGAAGCTGGAACTGTGCTTCGGCCTGCACAAACCATACCTCGGCCTGTGCTTCCCAAAACTCAGGGAGCTTTACCGCGACCGCGTTGCTGGCCATGGCGCGTTCTGTGGTCAGCGACGGCTGAACCAATCGAGGTCACCAGTGAAGTGCGGTGCTACGCACACAACTTGTTTGCCAAAAAAGGTAAGCCACAACCGTAGGATCAAAACCAAAAGAGTCTTTATTGTAAAGCTCAAACTGTAGCACTGACTTGCTCGGGGCGCCGACTCCGAGCCCCGTGTATATCCCGAGGCCACGCCTACCCCTAGGACGTGGCCGACACCCCATTGGTGCGCGGAATGATGTCACCACGCTAGCGAGCCATCGTGTCCGCCACACGCGCCCCCCCCCCCCCCCCCCCCAGAATTCCCGCGCACCTGAAGGGTCAGTTTGCGGGGCAAATGGATGACCCGGCTGAATCGCCCTTTGGCGGCTGGCGGCGTTTGGGATGCCGGGATGCCATCTGGGATGCCTCTGGCGGCATCTGGGATGGGTGCAGGACAGGGGGGTGGCGCGCCGGCGGGGCTGGGGGTCCGCCCGCCGGGGGGCGGCCCCGACGCGGGGGCCGAGCCGCTTGCAGGGGGTGGTCCACGTCGAGGTGGGCCGGCTTGAGGCGGTCCACGGAAACGCGGTCAGGAGTACCGCCGATGTCCAGGGTGAAATGCTTTGCCCCGGTCTCCAGCACGGGGAAGGGCCCGTCGTACGGGGGTCGCAGCGGTGTCCGGTGGGCGTCGCGGCGGACGAAAACGTACTCCGCCGTACGAAGCTCCGGGGCGACGTGCGTTGGCGGGCACCCGTGGTGCGCCGTCCGCACCGGGGCGAACCTCTGGGCAGTCTCCTGCAGTGCGGAGCGCTGCAGCGCCGCGGACCATGGTGCCGTGGAGTCGGGGAGGAACTCGCCCGGCACCCGCAGCGGTTGTCCGCAGACCAACCCCGCCGTGGATGCGCGCAGGTCGTCCTTGGGCGCCGTCCTGAGGCCCAGCAGGACCCAGGGGAGCCTGTCGACCCAGCCGCCGTCGCGGAGGGTGGCCCGGAGCGCGGCCTTCAAGGAGCGATGGAAGCGCACGCACAGGCCGTTGGCCTGGGGGTGGTAGGCCGTGGTGCGGTGCAGCTGGACACCGAGCCCCCGCGCTACCACCCCCCAGAGCTCCGAGGTGAACTGGGGGCCGCGGTCAGATGAGATGTCCGAGGGGGCGCCGAACCGGGCAACCGAGGTGGCGATGAACGCCTGCGCGATGTCCGCCACCGTCGTCGCCGCCAAAGGCACCGCCTCCGGCCACCGGGTGGTGCGGTCCACCATGGTGAGGACGTGGGTGAAACCCCGCGAGGGGGGCAGAGGTCCCACCAAGTCCACGTGAACGTGGTCGAACCGACGTTCGGGCACAGTAAACGGGGCCAACGGGGCCTGGGTGTGGCGGTGCACCTTCGCACGCTGGCACGCGAGGCACGTCCTGGCCCAATCGCGGACGGCCTTCCGGAGGCCATGCCAGATGAACTTGTCGGCGACCAGCCTCTGGGAGGCCTTCGTGCCCGGGTGGGACAGGCCGTGGATGGCGTCAAAAACCCGGCGCTGCCAGCCCGCGGGCACGATGGGGTGAGGCCGGCCGAGGGAGACGTCGCACAAGAGGGCCGTGCCCGCGCCGTTGAATGGCACCTCGGTGACGCGGAGGCCCGTGACGGCGGTCCACAAGGCCTGGACGTCGGGGTCGGCGGTCTGGTTCCACCGCCATCCGGGCATAGTCGATCCCGAGGTGGACCGTGTGGGTGACGGACCGGGAAAGGCAATCCGCCACCGGGTTGTCCTTCCCCGCGATGTGCCGGATGTCCGTCGTGTACTCGGACACGGCCGAGAGGTGACGCTGCTGCCGGGCCGACCACGGCTCGGCGACCTTGGCCATCGCGAAGACCAGGGGCTTGTGGTCGACGAAGGCCGTGAACGAACGGCCCTCGAGCAGATGGCGGAAATGCCGGACCGCCAGGTGAAGCCCGAGGAGCTCGCGGTCGAAGGTACTGTACCGCCGTTCGTGCGGGCGGAGCTGCCGGCTAAAAAACGCCAGCGGCTGCCAAGCTCCCTTCACCCATTGCTCGTGCACCGCGCCCACCGCGTAGTCCGACGCGTCGGTGGTGAGGGCGATCGGTGCATCGGGTGCCGGGTGCGCGAGCATGGTGGCGTCAGCCAAGGCGAGCTTTGCGCCCGCGAACGCCGCGTCCATCGGCTCGGTCCAAGCAATGTCACCTTTGCCCGGCTTCCCCCGGAGGCCCTCGTGCAGGCGGCGCAGGAGCTGGGCGACGCAGGGCAGGAAATGGTGGTAAAAGTTCACCATGCCCAGGAACTCCTGGAGCCCCTTGATCGTACGGGGGCGCGGAAACCCCCTGACTGCCTCCACCTTGGCCGGTAAGGGGATGGCCACGTGCCTGGTGAGGCGGTGCCCCAAAAAGTCGATTTCGGCGACGCCGAACCGGCACTTGGCGGGGTTGATGATCAGGCCATGCCGGCACAGGCGTTCGAAGAGCGTGCAGAGATGGCGGAGGTGCTCCTCACGGGACGCGCTTGTGACGAGGATGTCGTCCAGGTAGACGTAAACGAAGTCCAAGTCGCGCAAGACGCTGTCCATCAGCCGTTGGAACGCCTGAGCCACATTCTTCAACCCGAAGGGCATCCGCAGAAACTCGAAGAGGCCGAATGGTGTAATGACGGCCGTCTTCGGTATGTCCTCTGGCCTGACGGGGACCTGGTGGTATCCGCGGATGAGGTCCCCCTTGGAGAAGAGGGACATTTTCACCAACCGTGCGGAAAAGTCTTGGATGTGAGGGACCGGGTAGCGGTCGGGGGTGGTAGCATCGTTGAGGCGGTGGTAGTCTCCACACGGCCGCCATCCCCCGCCGGGCTTCGGCACGATGTGCAGCGGCGATGCCCAAGCGCTCTTGGAGCGCCGTACGATGCCCAGCCGCTCCAGCCTAGCGAACTCCACTTTCGCCACCGCGAGCTTCGTCGGCTCGAGGCGGCGAGCCCGGGCGTAGACCGGTGGCCCGACGGTGGGGATGTGATGCTCCACCCCGTGCTTGACGGCCACCGCTGAGAAGGTGGGCCGCGTGAGGGCCGGGAAACTGGCGAGGAGGCGTGTAAAGTCATCCGCTGCCGGAAGCGTAAAAACCAAACTCGCCAGGACGGAACCGTTTAGCAAGCCGCTTGGTGAGCCGCTCAGTGAGCCGCTCAACGAGCTGCTCAGCGAACAAGCGAGCGAGCTAAAGGTTTCGGCCTGGACGAGCCGTCTGTGCTTCACGTCCACCAACAACCCATTTGCACATAGGAAGTCCACACCGAGCAATGCCATGGGCACGCTGGCCGTGACGAACGACCATTGAAAGCGCTGCCCTCCGAACCGCAGGGAGAGGCGGCGCTTCCCGAATGTGGGTATGGGTGTACCATTGGCTGCAAGCAACGCGGGGCCCCGGCCCACGGTTCGCTTGTCGGACGTGTGGGCTGGGATGACGCTTACCTGCGCTCCTGTATCGCAGAGGAAACGGCACCCGGACAAGGTGTCCGTGATGAATAAGAGGCTGCCGGAATTGCCGACGCTCAGGGCCGCTACCGAGCGCCGGCTCGGTCGTTTCCCGACTTTCCAAATGAGCACGGCGGGCAACACTTCTTAGCCCTGTGGCCGAACCTGGCATGGAAACGGCACCAGGCTTGCGGCGGGAGCAGCGGAGGCCGCGGCTTTCGCAGCTGCGGTGGTGGTGGGCGGGGCGTGGCGGCGGCCACGAGGTGTGCATCAGCCTCGGGATCCACGAGGTGTGCAGCCGCATCAGCCTCGGGATCCACGACGGCCGCACCGAAGCTCGCCCGCGTGTCACAAGCCGCGAAAAACTTGTCGGCCTCGATGGCCAGAGCCCGGGGTTCCCCTATTTTGGAACCGGCCAACGCGAGGCGTACCTGTGCCGGTAGCTGGCACAGAAAAAGCGCCCGGAATAAAAAATCCGTGGCTTTGTCACCCAGCAACGACAGCATGTAATCCATCCGCACCGATGGTCGTGTGTCACCGAGTTTGGGAAGGTCCAGGAGGCGGTCCGCCCGTTCGAACTCCGTGAGGCCGAACGTGGTGATGAGGAGACGTTTGAGCGCCTTGTACTTGTGCTCTGCCGGTGGGTGCTGCAGGATGGACACGACTCGGGCGGCTGTGCCGGGCCCGAGGGCGGCGATCACGTGGCAGTAACGCGTCTTGTCCGCCGTTATTCCTCGAAGCTGGAACTGTGCTTCGGCCTGCACAAACCATACCTCGGCCTGTGCTTCCCAAAACTCAGGGAGCTTTACCGCGACCGCGTTGCTGGCCATGGCGCGTTCTGTGGTCAGCGACGGCTGAACCAATCGAGGTCACCAGTGAAGTGCGGTGCTACGCACACAACTTGTTTGCCAAAAAAGGTAAGCCACAACGCGTAGGATCAAAACCAAAAGAGTCTTTATTGTAAAGCTCAAACTGTAGCACTGACTTGCTCGGGGCTGCGAGCCCCGTGTATATCCCGAGGCCACGCCTACCCTCGGGCGTGGCCGACACCCCATTGGTGCGCGGAATGATGTCACCGCGCCAGCGAGCCATCGTGTCCGCCACATTATTTAATTTTTAACTGACTTCACCATTGGGAGATAGGGCCAAAACGATACATAGCAGGATATCTCAAAAAGTTATAAATGGATTTGGACGAAACTTGTGGACAGGTTGTGTGTGTGACAAGGAAGAATCGATTCGATTTTGGTGAAGATCCGGATCCGGATCCAGCTCGTAGAATTTTTAAAGTGATTCTTCACCATTGAGTGATATGGCCAAAAATGATATATAAACAGGATATCTCAAAAAGTTAAACATGGATTTGGACGAAACTTGGTGGACAGGTTGTGTGTGTGACAAGGAATAATCGATTCGATTTTGGTTCAGGTCCGAATCCAGATCCGGCCTATCAGTGGGATACAAAACGTAAACTGTTCACCGGGCGGAGGTGTGCTCTCTACTTCTACCTGGTGCACATGATGCTCAAAATGTGATGGGTCTTCTGGTATGTCATCCAGGAAGAAACTGTTTATGTCTCCTGGTCGCCCTGTTCAACCGGTACGCCTCAGAAAGTGTCTTCAGCATTTGGAGGATTTTGTCTGTTAACTCCAGCTATTTGGTGGGGGAGGAGGTCCACTCCATATAGATATATGTAGATTATTGAATGCAGATGCTTGAGCGCCACCTGCTGGGCTAGGTGTGTTCAGAGCCACTGAAATATAGCACATTGCATGCTTTCGCTTCCGGCCTCATCTTGTCGCTCCGCCCGTTACTCATTTTGACTGTGAACACCACAGTATCCACCATTTGGAAACCTCAGAAGGCTCCAGGGGCGGATCCAGGGGGGGCGCAGGGGGTGCGCACCCCCCCCCCCCTACGATGCAGGATGAGGGTGCAGGCGGTGCGAATCTGCTGAACTGTTGGACCAGGGAAGAACACAAGGAACTGCAGAAACTTTCAAGAACGCACAAAATGCCGTTTCTGACGATCAATTTTTAAAAATCTCCTAGGGGAGATCTCCTTTTAAACCCCCCCCCCCCCTTTCATACCCCCCACCCCAGCGCTATAGTTTCATGCACTCCCCCCGTCTTGAAATTCCTGGATCCGCCCCTGGGCTCCATTCTGACTTCATCATTTGGATGTAATGGTGGAAGATATTTGAGTGTGTAGCGATCATGGTGGAACTTCTGTTTTGCTTTTTCCACGTCAAAGTGTCTTTTCAAAACGATATAAACTAACCACAGATGAGGAATTCGGAACTTTGGCATGGAGCACGGCCCAATGGGATGCCACAACCCAGACGGGGTTATGGCCCAGGCCTTTGTGGAAGGATTTGGATGTTGGCATGGGACTCTGGAAGAGCTGCACACAGACCAGGGATGAAATTTTGAGAGACAATTGCTGAAAGAAGTGTGCAGTCTCTTGTCATCAATTCGAAAAACCAGGACACCGCCCTTAAGGCCACAATCTGACAGGATGGTAGAAAGGTTCAATAAGACCACCTTGATCCAAGAATTGGCCTTATTTACAACCATCCGTCAGGATGACTGGAACGAACATCTCCCGTGTTTGCTGATGGCCTTCCTGACCAGTCAGCATGGAGCCACAGCATGCAGCCCAGTGCTGCTCATGTATGGGTGGAAGTTATGGACTCCCGTCATTCTGTTGTACGGTCCAGTACCAGAGAACCATGATGGACCACCTGGGGAGGGTTACGCACGTCATTTGGAGGAAGGCATGATCCATGCCTTTGCATGCCACCAACTCCATCTGGCGGGCGTGAAGATGAAGCCAAGGTATGACCACAGTAGCCAGGCAAGTGGTTATTCTCCGGGGATGAAGATTTAGTTATTCAATCCCCGGAGGAGGAAGGCAAAATGCCCTAAGCTCACCTTTTCTTGGCAGGGCCCAGGGGTCGTCCTTGGACAAATCTGTGACGTGGTGTTTGACACCAAAATGGATCCTCATAACCTAACTGTTCCCTCCCCTTTAATCCCATGGACCTATCCTCGTCACGGTCCATGCCCCCCTGTCCCTATATGTGCCTGCTCTAAACATAGCCCCCCTCTTTAAATTGTCCCAATGTCTCCTAACTATAATATCTGTCTTTTGAATTCATCTCCAACGGTGCCAAAGTTCTTATAAAATCCATCTAATCCCCTAAGGATCCCTTATGAAGAAAATGTGGATCTGTGGGAACCTCAGTGCAGGTATGTCTGCAGGTCCCATGGCTTCTCCAAGTAAGGGGTGGGTGGAGTGAAGGGGCATACACAACATTCCTAACTACCCTACCCATTATCACATCAACAATTAAACTTCCCCAGGACATACGAATGGGTCTCTTTAAGTATGTGGTTCTAACAACAGAATTCACCCATCACTACGCGTGTTGGTGCTCACACTTGTTTAGGCCTTGCCCTCAGTTTTTCATCAGTGTCTCCGCACAATTTCCCAGTTGGGCAGCGTGGCTCCATTTGCAGGTCCGCCCACCAGCGTACTCACACAAAGCATCCCAGGGATGCTGAGGCCACCAACGATCTACCTGCTCCATTCTGAATTGTGGGGGGAGCTCTCCAGAGGGTCCAGCGACAGAGCTATCTGACATGGGAACAGAAAAGCAAAGGTGTCCAAAGACGGAATAAGAAGATATAAGGAAGAGAGTAAAAGGGTGGAGCCAAAAGCCACAGGAAAGAGAAGGAAGGGCAAGAGAAAACTTGTGTTGTGTGAATAAAAAAATAATCAATCGAGCCCTGAACAAAGTCTGTGAAAACTTCAAATATGCCCTTCTTTCCCTCTGTCTCTGAGATTGCATCACGCAACCTCCTTTATAGCTCTCTGAATTTCCTCACTCTTTGCTTCGCCTCCTCTCCTCGTTCATGGGCAGAGGTGCTCTCTTGTCGTGATCTTCTTCGGGAAGCACTCAGGAAACGTACCTGATAACGGCCCACCGGGCACTCATGAGGAAAATCGGTCCACGAGCATCTGATTATCACGCGATCTTAAGCCAGAGACACTCGTGAAGTGGTTACGAGGAAGAGGGGGGCTGCGGGGATAATGTGTTTGTGGTTGAGGAAAATATGAGGCAGACAGTCTACAAAAAAGAATGTGGAATGACGATATTTGGCGTTTTTCACAGATATATCAACACGGACTTGAGACAATTAAACTAAATAATATAACTATGAAATAACTGCTTAAGTATTGGAGGATTTATTTGGAACTCATAATGTATTTATTTATTTAGCCTGGTTGTTGGCTCAGTGGTTCGGGTGCCGGCTTAGGATCCTAGGATCCTGGGTTTGAATCCCGGTCGATCGCTGAATTAACGCCAGGGGGGTTGACTCAGCCTGTAATCCTTCCAAGGTTGGCAAATTGAGTACCAGCTCACTGGTAATTCCCTGTGTGTCACAAGAGGTGACTAATAGGGTTGGTGGCGGGAAGGGCATCCGGCCATAAATCATTGCTTCAAAAAGGGGACCACGGTGCCCAAAAAAGGACCAACACCTGCTCTGCGGGGAAAAATAGCCTCTAAAGGTGGTTCAATCTATTTATTTATTTATTCGGAACTATGGGAGGATTTATCCCTTCAGCCGTTTTTAGGTTGTCATGGTAACGAACACCGATTACAGACTCTGACCTTTGACCTATTGACTCCATAATCTAATCAGTCCATCTTTGCATCATAATATATATTTATACAAAGTGTGGTCAAAATGCCTGTTTTCAGAGACACCATCTTGCATCACGTAATCCCTATTTTCATTGTTCTTAAACATCCCTAGCACCTTTATATTTCCCATATTAAACTACCTCTGCCAATCTTCTGCACAATTTATGCAGGCCGTGTCACATCGGCAGGTATGACCAGCGTCGTCTGTCGCGCGACAGGAGCTTTTGGTACTCCTGAAATCGCCAAGATTACCATATTTACAGTGCATTCAATTAACTGTTCTTTAGTATTTACAAAACCCCGAGGGTCGCTCCAATTCAAGGCCGAACCGGGTGGATCAACGTGAGGGAGGTAAAAGGTGGGAAAACATCTGAGCTAAAAAGGTTTATTATAATGAAATACAACAGTAGTCGAGTTGCCAGAGAGGGGTACCTAGAAATGTTTTATAGTATAAGGTTTTTTGATGGATTTGTCATCCCATGGGGTTAATAAAGTATTTCAGCTTGGTTGTCCTCCGGACAACCTCGGGGAATTTTTTTAATATGCAAATTAAGGCGGCCATTACTGGAAATGATACTTTCTTCAATATCTCCAAAACTATTCATGATAATTTCATGAAAATGATGTCTAGACCTATGTTTTCAGGGTCAAGGATTATGTTAAATATATTTTAAATGTCATCAGATGAAAAAAACATTATGTATTTTGACATATCATGCGAATTGGTCCATTTTTTGATGTAAAATTGTGGATCTTAATGGTTCAATTTCAGATCATTGATTTCAACGAACAGACATTGGGATGATGATAAATACCTGCATGTACATTTGAAATGATCAAAATTATGCACTTTGTTGTAAATCTTGTTTTATATCAATGTAGGGTTTTCTTTTGACAGGCCACAAGTGTACGAGTACCCGTTAGAATCAAGTTCTGACCGGAGAAAATCTCAATCATGATAGGCATTGTAGCACAGTAGAGGTAAAGCACATAGTATTTAAGATTTATGTTCAAGCATCTCAAACAATTCCTAATCAATTTAATTGTATGAATATAAACACTGATTCATCATTATTTTGATATGATTGTCATGAAACATATATTATAGCATGTTGATTTGATATTTTGTTTTGCACCTTATTTAATGCACTTAGTTTGTTGAAACTTTATACCATACGTTTGGTGATGGTGCTTTGCATAATATAATCTTTTTTCTTAGATGGATTGTGGGATGTGCTTTTTCCACTGCACCATTACAAGATATATATATCTCCCAATGGCCAAGGTAAAGCATGTGATATGAATGAGCACCCAATTGCAGTGGAAAGAGGACAACAGTAGAGGTACATTTTTCAACCATAACATCAATTATAGATTTTATTCTTTGTATGTCATTTGCTCTTTTGCACTTGTCTGGCTTGCTTTATAGTTTTAGGTTTTTAGTGTGATAGAGTAGTCACTTGCTTTGTTAACTGCACCTATCTTGCTGTAGTTTGCGGTGATGGTGTCTTGCATGGTATTGTTTTTTCACAGATGGCCAGCTCAAGGTGCATATTCCCATCCTGCTGTGAGAAGGGATCCTTACAAGTCTTCAAGGTTGCAGCAATCAAGAAAATAATCCAAAGCAGTAAAGATAGGGGGGATGATATCCATCAGAAGTTGGAGATGTTACTTGAAACAGGAGATAGTGCAACCATAGAGTGTCATAAAAACTGTTATTGTTCATACACCTCAAAGCAAAACATCGCAAAGTATTTGGCCAAGAAAAGAAGAGATGGTTTCCCCTCTTCAGTGAATGAAGAACCTCGTACCAGAGTCAGAAGGTCACAACTTCCCACATTTCAGTTCCAAAAGCATTGTTTAATATGTGTAGAGGAGTGTGTAGCTATAGACCCTAGACACCCAGAACGATGGAACCGAGTTATCCAGTGTGAGACCAAAGATCGCCCTGGATATCAAGCATTCAAAGATGTACTTCTAGATGCATGTGAACAGAGAAATGATGAATGGGGTAGACAGGTTGAAATCCGCATCAAGGGTGCCCTTACAGATTTGCCAGCTGCAGATGCACAATACCACAAGAAATGCTATGATTTGTTCATGATAATGCCCAAACACACTAACTTGCTACGCCAGTGTAGAGTAAATGATGATGATGCCCTGGAGATGGTAATTAATCACTTATATGACAATCAAAAGTTGTGTACATGGACATCCATTGAACTGTATGATATGTACTGCAGTTTTGGTGGTGAATTATCTTGTAAACAAATGTTCTCAAAATTAGTGACCACTTTAGGGGATGATATTGTTGTGGTGCATTTGGAGGGGTGTGCATCTGTTGTAGGATTCAGAGATTTAGTTGGCAAGTCTTTGAAATTGGTAAAGGTAGATTCAGTTAATGAAGAACGTGTAGATGCTGTGGTAAGACAGGTCAGATGTGAAGCAGAATCAGTAGAGTATAACAATGCTGTCTTTGATCTTGGAGACTTTACATACAACAATACACTGAAACAAACTAGTGCAACATTGCTAAATATGATTTCAGAACTTGTCTCAAATGGCAAGATAACACAGAAGTCGCTCAGTTTAGCTCAAGCTATACAGAGCCACATCACAGGTACTAGAAATCAGACTACACTTGGGCTTGCAGCAAAACTGCACCATAGATATGGCAGTTCTGAGTTGATTAAACTCCTGCATGACTATGGATTCACTGTGTCATATGATGAGGTCATACGTTTCCGCAAGTCAGCGGCAAAATTTGTGGGAGATAACACTACTCTGCTTCATCAGGCAATGGGAGTGACCCGAAGAGTTGGACCAATATTTGGTTGGTTTGATAACTTTGACCTCCAAGTGTCAACTCCCAATGGATGTCGTGAAACACATGTCATGGCTCATGAGTTTCAAATGAACCCTGCAGGTATCATTGAAAAAGGAAGTGCAATGCAATTGAACATCAATGAAAGTTGTATGCAGCTGGGCACTAAATGCATGCAGTTGTTAGGAATGCATGCTCTAAGTGGCTGTGACACTGTATCTTATCCTTTTAACAAAGGGAAACTTGGTGCTCTCAAGACATTACAGGCACAGGACTTTCCTGGGCTGTCCGATGTACTTGGTGAAAAAGATGCCACACATGATGACTTAATGGAAACAGGGCAACATTTCTTTGCTGCAATCTATGCCCAACCTCCTGGCACCTCCATGAATATTGCCCGTTACAGGATCTATGCAAGAAGGAAAGGTAAACCAGCTCGTATCATGGCATTACCACCCACAGATGCCAATCTTCTACATCATGTGCTGCGGGCACATCTTCAGATGATCTTGTGGAAGGCAGCTGACCAACAATGTCCACCAACGGTAGATATTAGTGAGTTTGGATGGACTGTGAAGGATGGCATTCCATCTCCCAGCTATAACATTGGTCCTCCAGCTCCACCAGGACTAATTGATGTCCTTAGCTGTGGGTGCAAGATAGAAGGCAAATTCTGTAGCTCTGCAACTTGTAGCTGCTGCAAAAATCAACTATCTTGCACCATTTACTGCAAATGTGGGGGTGGTGAGGGGTGTTTGAACCCTTATTCCCAAGCAAATGATCCTGATCATCGCAATGATGAGGACAGTGAGGAGCAAGAAGTGGATGAAGATTGAATATCTTGGCCTTTCAAAACCTCAAGTTTAATAATTCATTATGTTTAATCTACTATAAATCAATGCAAATGTTCTCTGCATGAGGTTAATAAGTGTGGATATACTGAGAATCAGTCGATTTGATTCGTTAAGAAACCTTGATATTGAGAAATACATGTCAAGTTTTGTTTGGTAACAAAATAAGTATCAAATGGAATACATAATACAAGCATGTTTACCTTTTGATAAATGTTTTTGAAGCCAGGGACCTGGTGTACCTTTTCCTTTAAATCTGACTAAGAAAATCAAATGGAATTTGCATTGTTAGCACGTAATCATATGGATATTTACATGATCAATGTATCTTGTGTAGGTATCATAACAATACATGTAAATACACACTATTTCACATGTTTACCTTAATCCTTGACCCTGAAAACATAGGTATAGACACCATTTTCATGAACATTTCATGGATAGTATTGGAGATATTGAAGAAAATAGGATTTCCGGTAATGGTCGCCTTAATTAGCATATAAAAAAATTTCCCCGAGGTTGTCCGGAGGACAACCAAGCTGAAATACTTTATTAACCCCATGGGATGACAAATCCATCAAAAAACCTTATACTATAAAACATTTCTAGGTTCACAATAGAAATGATAGAGGCTGCAAATAGACTACAGGGGGGTAGAGAAGACAGGAGATCCCGGACAGATCTGGCGCACGAGGAAAACAAATGTGGAGGTGAGGGATGAAAAACCAAACTTGTGTATAATAGGAAATAAATAAAACATAACACCTAAGGGCGCCGTTTACCAGACTCACACACAATGAACAATAGGGACAGGTGAGGGCTTGTCGCTGACACGAGCTGGTTGGTGTGGTCGTGCTGAGCAGCGTTTACCTGACTCACACACAATGAACAATAGGGACAGGCGAGGTCTGGTCGCTGGCACGAGCTGGTTGGTGTGGTCGTGCTGGGCGCCGTTTACCAGACTCAAACACAATGAACAATGGGGACAGGTGAGGGCATGGTGCTGGCAGGAGCTGGTTGGTGTGGTCGTGCTGGGCGCCGTTTACCAGACTCACACACAATGAACAATAGGGACAGGCGAGGGCTTGTCGCTGGCACGAGCTGGTTGGTGTGGTCGTGCTGGGCGGCGTTTACCTGACTCACACACGATGAACTATAGGGACAGGCTGGGGCTTGTCGCTGGCATGGGCTGGTTGGTGTGGTCGTGCTGGGTGCCGTTTACCAGACTCACACACAATGAACAATAGGGACAGGCGAGGGCTTGTCGCTGGCAAGAGCTGGTTGGTGTGGTCGTGCTGGGCGGCGTTTACCAGACTCACACACGATGAACAATAGGGACAGGCGAGGTCTTGTCGCTGGCAAGAGCTGGTTAGTGTGGTCGTGCTGGGCGGCGTTTACCGGACTCACACACAATGAGCAATAGGGACAGGTGAGGGCATGTCGCTGGCACGAGCTGGCTGGTGTGGTCGTGCTGGGGGGCATTTACCAGACTCACACACGATGAACAATAGGGACAGACGAGGGCTTGTCGCTGGCACGAGCTGGTTGGTGTGGTCATGCTGGGTGGCGTTTACCAGACTCACACACGATGAACAATAGGGACAGGCGAGGTCTTGTCGCTGGCACGAGGTGGTTGGTGTGGTCGTGCTGGGTGGCGTTTACCAGACTCACACACGATGAACAATAGGGACAGACGAGGGCTTGTCGCTGGCACGAGCTGGTTGGTGTGGTCATGCTGGGTGGCGTTTACCAGACTCACACACGATGAACAATAGGGACAGGCGAGGTCTTGTCGCTGGCACGAGCTGGTTGGTGTGGTCGTGCTGGACGGCGTTGCATGGACGGACTGTGGACCAGGGAGTGATGGACCTGTGGAAATGGTGATGAGGGAGGCGAGATGAGAGGGACGTCTCTTCCTCTGAGGACGAAGCAAAGAGGATATAGGGTCGTATATGCAGGGCCGGCGCTACCATTAGGCCAACTAGGCAGCCGCCTAGGGCGCAGACATCAGAGGGGCGCATTACTGAACCTTAAAGGGTCACTGTTTTATACAAATTATTTTATACAGTATCAGTGGCAATTGGTGAACCTAGTTTCTAAAAGCTCAAACTTATAAAAACTTACATACGCTCTACAATGTTGGAAAAGAGATGAGTTGGCTTGGCAACTATATCAATTGAACATGCCCAGGCATCAGCACTTGATCTGGTTGAATTTGTAACAAAATTTGCAAAGGAAAAGGCACGCAAAGTGAGATGTTGATGTGTCTGAAATTGAAACTTTTATGACATTTTAAACTCTGTTTGTCTGTTTTTTTGTTTGTTTCTCTGTCTGACTGAAAGCGAAATATTGTGGTGACATGACGGGTTGGTTACGCCAAGTATCCTTTAATGGTATATTGTGGCGGACACGAAAGCCCACTGGCGTGGTGACATCATTCCGCGCACCAAGTGGGCGGCGGCCACGCCCTAGGGGTAGGCGTGGCCTCAGGATATACACCGGGCGCGCAGCCCGGAGCGCGCCAGTGCTACAGTGACCTCTTTGAATAAAGAACATTAAACTTACCGCGTTGTCTGCTTCCTGCTTGGTAGCAAGTCGCGCGCGTAGCACCGCGTGCTTCATTGGTGACCTCCGACATTCGAGTCAGCCGTCGCTGACCACCTGAAACCGCCGCAACAATGGCTACCAACGCGGTCTCCATCAAGCTCCCCGAATTCTGGGAGTCACAAGCCGAAGTTTGGTTCCTGCAGGCAGAAGCCCAGTTCCGACTTCGAGGCATCACGGTGGACGAGACCATGTACTGCCACGTGGTCGCCGCCCTCGGGCCCGGCACGGCCACCCGTGTCGTATCGGTCCTAAGGGATCCACCTGCCGACGGCAATTACGAGGCGGTCAAGCATCTCCTCCTCGCCACGTTCGGCCTTACGGTGGACGCACGGGCCGATCGCCTCTTGGACTTCCCCGAGATCGGGGACACGTGACCGTCGGTCCGTATGGACCATATGCTGGCGCTCATGGGCGACGAAACCCCGAACGCTCTATTCCGGGCGTTATTTCGACGCCAGCTGCCAGCACGAGTCCGCCTCGCTTTGGCTGGTTCCGCGTTAACGGAACCCCGTGCACTCGCTGCCGAGGCCGACAAATACTACGCGGCTTTGGACACGCAGGCAGGTCTTGGTGCGGTTTCCGCTCCCGAGGCTCCCGAGGCTTTCCCCGATGCACAGCACCTCATGTCCGCCGCCACGCCCCGCCCACCACCACCGCCGCCGCCGCGAAGAAAACCGCGGCCTCCGACGCCGCAGCTGCCCACCTGGTGTTTCTTCCATGCCAAGTTCGGCCACGAGGCTCGGCAGTGTGCCCGCCGTGCTCATTCGGCAGGTCGGGAAACGGGCGAGCCGGCGCTCGGTGGCAACGGTGAGCGTCGGCAATTCAAATAGCCTTCTGTACATAACGGACACCTTGTCCGGGCGCCGTTACCTGTGCGACACGGGGGCACAGGTGAGTGTCGTTCCTGCCGGTACGTCCGACAAGCACACCGCGGGCCGAGGTCCCGCGCTGCTTGCGGCCAATGGTACGTCTATATGCACGTACGGAAAACGCTGTCTCTCTCTGCGGTTCGGAGGGCAGGTTTTCCGTTGGTCGTTCGTTACGGCCGACATGCCCATGGCACTGCTCGGCGTGGACTTCTTATGTGCTAATGGATTACTGGTCGATGTAAAGCGCAGAAGGCCTGTCCAGGCTGAGACGTTCAGCTCGCTCGCGTGCGCGCTGCCTGCCTCGTTGAGCAGCTCACAGAGCGGCTCATCGAGCGGCTCGCTGAGCGGCTTGCTGAGCGGTTCCGTTCCGGCCAGGTTCATCTGTACGCTTCCGGCAGCGGACGAATTCGCCCGCCTCCTCGCGGGTTTCCCGGCCCTCACGCGGCCCACCTTCTCGGCGGGGACCGTCAAGCACGGGGTGGAACATCACATCCCTACGCCCAGGCACGCCGCCTCGAGCCGACGAAGCTCGCCGTAGCTAAAGCGGAGTTCGCTACGCTGGAGCGGCTCGGCATCGTGCGGCGCTCCGAGAGCGCGTGGGCGTCCCCGCTCCACATCGTGCCCAAGCCCGGCGGGGGATGGTGACCGTGCGGGGACTACCGGCGCCTCAACGACGCCACCACCCCCGACCGCTACCCCGTCCCCAACATCCAGGATTTCTCCGCCCGGTTGGCGGGGATGTCCTTCTTTTCAAAGGTGGACCTCGTACGCGGCTACCATCAGGTCCCTGTCAGGCCGGAGGACATCCCGAAGACGGCTGTCAGCACGCCATTCAGGCTTTTCGAATTTCTTCGGATGCCCTTCGGTTTGAAAAATGCGGCCCAGGCATTCCAGCTCCTCATGGACAGCGTCTTGCGCGGCTTGGATTTTTTGTATGTCTACCTGGACGACATCCTCGTCACCAGCGCTTCCCGCGAAGATCACCTTCGTCACCTCCGCACGCTCTTCGAACGTCTGGGCCAGCATGGCCTGATCGTGAACCCCGCCAAGTGCCGGTTCGGTGTCGCTGAAATCGACTTTTTGGGGCACCGCGTCACCAGGCACGGGGCCGTCCCCCTACCGGCCAAGGTGGAGGCGGTGAAGGGGTTTCCGCGCCCCCGCACGATCAAGGGGCTCCATGAGTTCCTGGGCATGGTAAACTTTTACCATCGGTTCCTGACCCGCATAGCCCAGCTCCTGCGCCCCTTACACGAGGCCCTTCGAGGGAAGCCGGGCAAATGTGACGTTACCTGGACCGAGCAGATGGACGCGGCGTTCTCGGGCACGAAGCTCGCCTTGGCCAACGCCACCATGCTCGCGCACCCGGCGCCCGATGCCCCGATCGCCCTCACCACCGACGCCTCGGACTACGCGGTGGGCGCGGTGCACGAGCAATGGGTGCGTGGTGCTTGGCAACCGCTGGCGTTCTTCAGCCGGCAGCTTCGCCCGCCCGAACGCCGTTACAGTACCTTCGACCACGAGTTTCTTGGGCTTCACCTGGCGGTCAGGCACTTCCGCTATCTGCTCGAGGGCCGTGCGTTCACGGCCTTCGTCGACCACAAGCCGCTGGTTTTCGCGATGGGCAAGGTCGCCGAGCCGTGATCGGCCCGGCAACAGCGTCACCTCGCGGCCGTGTCCGAGTACACGACGGACATCCGACACGTCGCGGGAAAGGACAACCCAGTGGCCGAATGCCTTTCTCGGGCCGTCGCCCACGCAGTCCACCTTGGCATCGACTATGCCCGGATGGCGGCGGACCAGGCCGCCGACCCCGGGGTCCAGGCCTTGCGGACTGCCGTCACGGGCCTCCGCATCACCGAGGTGCCCTTCGACGGCGCGGGCACGGCCCTCGTTTGCGACGTCTCCCTCGGGCGGCCTCGCCCCATCGTGCCCGCAGGCTGGCAGTGCCAGGTTTTTGACGCCATCCACGGCCTGTCCCACCCGGGCACGAAGGCCTCCCAGAGGTTGGTCGCTGACAAGTTTGTCTGGCATGGCCTCCGGAAGGCCGTCCGCAGCTGGACCAGGACGTGCCTCGCGTGCCAGCGCGCGAAGGTGCACCGGCATACCCAGGCCCCATTGGCCCCGTTTACGGTGCCGGCACGTAGGTTCGACCACTTGCACGTGGACTTAGTGGGACCTCTGCCCCCCTCGCGGGGTTTCACCCATGTCCTTACCATGGTGGACCGCACCACCCGGTGGCCGGAGGCCGTGCCTTTGGCGGCGATGACGGCGGCAGACGTCGCGCAGGCGTTCATCGCCACCTGGGTCGCCCGGTTCGGCACTCCCTCGGACATCTCATCCGACCGCGGCCCCCAGTTCACCTCGGAGCTCTGGGGGGCGGTAGCGCGGGGGCTCGGGGTCCAGCTGCACCGAACCACGGCCTACCACCCCTAGGCCAACGGCCTGTGCGAGCGGTTCCACCGCTCGTTGAAGGCCGTGCTCCGGGCCACCCTCCGCGACGGCGGCTGGGTCGACATGCTCCCCTGGGTCCTGCTGGGCCTCCGGACGGCGCCCAAGGAGGACCTGCGTGCATCCGCGGCGGAGTTGGTCTTTGGACAACTGCTGCGCATGCCGGGCGGGTTCCTCCCCGACCCCACGGCACCTTGGTCTGCGGCGCAGGAGCGTACTGCGCTGCTGGAGACCGCCTCCTACACACGTCGCCCCGGAGCTTCGCACCGCGGAGTACGTCTTCGTCCCGGCACGACGCCCACCGGACACCACTGCGGCCCCCGTACGACGGGCCTTTCCGCGTGCTGGAGACCGGGGTGAAACATTTCACCCTGCACATCGGCGGCACTCCTGACCGGGTCTCCATAGACCGCCTCAAGCCGGTCCACCTCGACGTGGACCACCCACCGCCGGTGGCTCGGCCCCCGCGTCAGGGCCGCCCCCCTGCGGGTGGACCCCCGGCACCGCCCAGCACTGCAGGCACGCCGCCCCCCGGTCCGGCACCCATCCCGGGTACAGCCGGGGGCATCCCACCTGGCATCCCTGCACCCCGGACGCCGCCGGTCGCCAGAGGGCGCTTCGGCCAGGTCATCCGTTTGCCCCGCAAACTGGCCCTCCAGGTGCGCGGGAATTCTGGGGGGGGGGCGCGTGTGGCGGACACGAAAGCCCACTGGCGTGGTGACATCATTCCGCGCACCAAGTGGGCGGCGGCCACGCCCGAGGGGTAGGCGTGGCCTCAGGATATACACCGGGCGCGCAGCCCGGAGCGTGCCAGTGCTACAGTGACTTCTTTGAATAAAGAACATTAAACTGACCGCGTTGTCCGCTTCCCCCTTGGTAGCAAGTCGTGCGCGTAGCACCGCGTGCTTCAATATATAGTTAAAGGTGTGTTTTTTTTTTTTTTTTTTTTGTTCAATGTTCAATATATAGTTAAAGGTGTGTGAAGTAAAAGGTTTGAATGTTGTGTTGCCAATGGCTGAGGTATGCATTATACCGAGTGCCCTTTAGTTCAAAATGATTTGTGTGCCAAAATATTTTATTTTGTGTTTGCGAAAGATAAATCAAAGATTGATTATTTAAAATTTTGATTTTGCATATCTAAAACTTCTTGCTCAAACCAAAAACTGTTTTGTTTATGTGTAATTTCCATTCACACACTCATAAAGGGACCACTTTCTTTATTTTGCATTGCAAACCACATGTAGTGTCATATTTTTTTGAGTGAAAGCCCATTTTAAGTGAAAAGCCCAACCCTAACAGGGCGGGCCACTGCCATATTAATGGTTATTGCGCCTTTAATATTGGTGCTGTTGGCATCTTACGGTACGTATTCTTGCAATTTTAATTTTTTTTAGCAGTTTCAACTTTTCTGCTTTTTATTTTTTTCTACAAAACATCTTTTTTTAATAATCGAAGTTGGCCAAAAAATTTTTTGGGGGATGGGGGTGGGGACTGGGGGGGTGCAAGTAGCTGGCCTTGCCTAGGGCGCAAAATAGTCTGGCGCCGGCCCTGCGTATATGTGTGGTGAGATCGTTTTACCATTGCTTGATAATAATTGAATGCGCGATTCTTGTTTAATTACCTGGTGTGTTAAATTGGTGTTTTGGAGGGAAAAAAAGAAAGAGGGTCGGTGAAACTGGATGAGCTGTTTGGCTTTCTCCAACCAAGGACGACCACCACAGATTCGCAATACAGCACGGTCACTGTGATCATGTTCCAGTGGCGCAGCGCCAAGACTGAGACGAAGAAGAAGAAGAGCCATTGGCGAGTGCAATCGAGAGCGTTTGACATGAGAATGTTCTTGTGGCGGGGACGCCAAGACAGAGACGAAGAAGAAGTGTAATTTTGCGAGTTCAATCGAAAACGTTCGACATTACGAGAATGTTCTAGTGGAGGAGCGCCAAGACTGAGACGAAGAAGAAGATCCCTTTAGCGCGCATTTTGTGCTATCAAGGCGTTCGACATGTCATTCCTCTCACAAAAGAAACCTGAGGTATCCGCCGTGTCCCGCGATGGAATTTACATGTTAAACGTGATCGCACTGTGATTTATCTGGTTATGCACCGTCTATAAATATAATTAGTTCGTGAGACGTTTAGGTCTAAAACGATTTTTCTGTTAACAGTCGTCGTTCCGTCAGGTAAATATTTGGCTGTATTCGTGTATTTATTCGTGGTTGTGACGTGAATTTAATTTAGATGGCGGGGATGTTATCGACTTCACTTGAAGTTGGCCGTGTGGCCGACAAGATGCCCGTGAGGGTTGAGAGCGCGGAGCCGATCTTGCTGAGCCTCAGGTGGGGTTGTCATTTTACCTCAGATATTAATTGTACCTGCAGTTTACCACAGGTCATCCAGGTTGTGACTTCGAAGGAATGACGTATTATTATTAAACCCCACGTAGATCGTACTGATGTGTTGCACTTTATTTCTCTCCTCCACACACAGCAAGTACCAGGAGGAAGATGGTGCTCAAGCTGCCCAAGCTAAAGATAAAGGCAAATGGAGTGGAACGGTACGGGTGGGCGGTGGGGTGTGTGGAGGGGGGGGGGGAGGTGAGTTGCATCCTCTCGTGCGCATGCGCACGTCTGTCAGCGAAAAGCAAGGTTAAGCGAGCGATGCGTGCATTCTTTAAATTCTTCTCGGCAATCTTTGGTCCGATTGACACTAAATTTTCACAATAGCAGCGCCTCCTCCTGTATAATTTTAGTGATAATTATGACGACATACGTCACGTGGTATGGGCGCCATCTTGGAAAAAACAAAAAACGTTTCACTTCTATATCTCCAAAACCACTCCATGGAATTTTTTTTGAACGTTGCTCATTGAAAAGAACTCCGCATGGGGAATAACTGTTAACGATGACGTCACTGGTGCCTTAATTTATGACGTCATAATTTGACAAGTACAACACTTCGATCAGCTTGAAATTTATTGACTGTGATCCACACAACATGATATTGGAAAATATAAATTGATGTCATCGGTCGTGGTCTGTCCGCCATATTGAATCAGAGAAAAAAATATATAGAAGAGTTAGCTTGCACCTTGTCCTTCTCCAGACTGCGTGGGGTACGTATTCTATGAATAACATCTAGTTTTTCTTTTTTAACCATCTGAGCTTTTGTCATAAAATGTTCAACAAACCTTTATTATGAGAATATGAAAAAAAAAAAAAAAGGGTCAGAATGTGAAGGGGCAAAGTCATAGTGGCTATACATAGCTCAAATACGCCTCACCACAGCGCGTCAAGCATGAGATTCCCCGTTAAAAAAAAAAATTGGGTCAGAATCTGAAGGGGCAGTCATAGTGGCTATAAATAGCTCAAATACGCCTCACCGCAGCGCGTCAAGCATGAGATTCCCCATTAAAAAAAAAATTGGGTCAGAATCTGAAGGGGCAGTCATAGTGGCTATAAATAGCTCAAATACGCCTCACCGCAGCGCGTCAAGCATGAGATTCCCCGTTAAAAAAAAAATTGGGTCAGAATCTGAAGGGGCAGTCATAGTGGCTATAAATAGCTCAAATACGCCTCACCGCAGCGCGTCAAGCATGAGATTCCCCGTTAAAAAAAAAATTGGGTCAGAATCTGAAGGGGCAGTCATAGTGGCTATAAATAGCTCAAATACGCCTCACCGCAGCGCGTCAAGCATGAGATTCCCCGTTAAAAAAAAAATTGGGTCAGAATCTGAAGGGGCAGTCATAGTGGCTATAAATAGCTCAAATACGCCTCACCGCAGCGCGTCAAGCATGAGATTCCCCGTTAAAAAAAAATTGGGTCAGAATCTGAAGGGGCAGTCATAGTGGCTATAAATAGCTCAAATACGCCTCACCGCAGCGCGTCAAGCATGAGATTCCCCGTTAAAAAAAAAATTGGGTCAGAATCTGAAGGGGCAGTCATAGTGGCTATAAATAGCTCAAATACGCCTCACCGCAGCGCGTCAAGCATGAGATTCCCCGTTAAAAAAAAAATTGGGTCAGAATCTGAAGGGGCAGTCATAGTGGCTATAAATAGCTCAAATACGCCTCACCGCAGCGCGTCAAGCATGAGATTCCCCGTTAAAAAAAAAATTGGGTCAGAATCTGAAGGGGCAGTCATAGTGGCTATAAATAGCTCAAATACGCCTCACCGCAGCGCGTCAAGCATGAGATTCCCCGTTAAAAAAAAAATTGGGTCAGAATCTGAAGGGGCAGTCATAGTGGCTATAAATAGCTCAAATATGCCTCACCGCAGCGCGTCAAGCATGAGATTCCCCGTTAAAAAAAAAATTGGGTCAGAATCTGAAGGGGCAGTCATAGTGGCTATAAATAGCTCAAATACGCCTCACCGCAGCGCGTCAAGCATGAGATTCCCCGTTAAAAAAAAAATTGGGTCAGAATCTGAAGGGGCAGTCATAGTGGCTATAAATAGCTCAAATACGCCTCACCGCAGCGCGTCAAGCATGGGATTCCCCGTTAAAAAAAAAATTGGGTCAGAATCTGAAGGGGCAGTCATAGTGGCTATAAATAGCTCAAATACGCCTCACCGCAGCGCGTCAAGCATGAGATTCCCCGTTAAAAAAAAAATTGGGTCAGAATCTGAAGGGGCAGTCATAGTGGCTATAAATAGCTCAAATACGCCTCACCGCAGCGCGTCAAGCATGAGATTCCCCGTTAAAAAAAAAATTGGGTCAGAATCTGAAGGGGCAGTCATAGTGGCTATAAATAGCTCAAATACGCCTCACCGCAGCGCGTCAAGCATGAGATTCCCCGTTAAAAAAAAAATTGGGTCAGAATCTGAAGGGGCAGTCATAGTGGCTATAAATAGCTCAAATACGCCTCACCGCAGCGCGTCAAGCATGAGATTCCCCGTTAAAAAAAAAATTGGGTCAGAATCTGAAGGGGCAGTCATAGTGGCTATAAATAGCTCAAATACGCCTCACCGCAGCGCGTCAAGCATGAGATTCCCCGTTAAAAAAAAAATTGGGTCAGAATCTGAAGGGGCAGTCATAGTGGCTATAAATAGCTCAAATACGCCTCACCGCAGCGCGTCAAGCATGGGATTCCCCGTTAAAAAAAAAATTGGGTCAGAATCTGAAGGGGCAGTCATAGTGGCTATAAATAGCTCAAATATGCCTCACCGCAGCGCGTCAAGCATGAGATTCACCGTTAAAAAAAAAAAATTGGGTCAGAATCTGAAGGGGCAGTCATAGTGGCTATAAATAGCTCAAATACGCCTCACCGCAGCGCGTCAAGCATGAGATTCCCCGTAAAAAAAAAAATTGGGTCAGAATCTGAAGGGGCAGTCATAGTGGCTATAAATAGCTCAAATACGCCTCACCGCAGCGCGTCAAGCATGAGATTCCCCGTAAAAAAAAAAATTGGGTCAGAATCTGAAGGGGCAGTCATAGTGGCTATAAATAGCTCAAATACGCCTCACCGCAGCGCGTCAAGCATGAGATTCCCCGTAAAAAAAAAAATTGGGTCAGAATCTGAAGGGGCAGTCATAGTGGCTATAAATAGCTCAAATACGCCTCACCGCAGCGCGTCAAGCATGAGATTCCCCGTTAAAAAAAAAATTGGGTCAGAATCTGAAGGGGCAGTCATAGTGGCTATAAATAGCTCAAATACGCCTCACCGCAGCGCGTCAAGCATGAGATTCCCCGTTAAAAAAAAAATTGGGTCAGAATCTGAAGGGGCAGTCATAGTGGCTATAAATAGCTCAAATACGCCTCACCGCAGCGCGTCAAGCATGAGATTCCCCGTTAAAAAAAAAATTGGGTCAGAATCTGAAGGGGCAGTCATAGTGGCTATAAATAGCTCAAATACGCCTCACCGCAGCGCGTCAAGCATGAGATTCCCCGTTAAAAAAAAAATTGGGTCAGAATCTGAAGGGGCAGTCATAGTGGCTATAAATAGCTCAAATACGCCTCACCGCAGCGCGTCAAGCATGAGATTCCCCGTTAAAAAAAAAATTGGGTCAGAATCTGAAGGGGCAGTCATAGTGGCTATAAATAGCTCAAATACGCCTCACCGCAGCGCGTCAAGCATGAGATTCCCCGTTAAAAAAAAAATTGGGTCAGAATCTGAAGGGGCAGTCATAGTGGCTATAAATAGCTCAAATACGCCTCACCGCAGCGCGTCAACCATGAGATTCCCCGTTAAAAAAAAAATTGGGTCAGAATCTGAAGGAGCAGTCATAGTGGCTATAAATAGCTCAAATACGCCTCACCGCAGCGCGTCAAGCATGAGATTCCCCGTTAAAAAAAAAATTGGGTCAGAATCTGAAGGGGCAGTCATAGTGGCTATAAATAGCTCAAATACGCCTCACCGCAGCGCGTCAACCATGAGATTCCCCGTTAAAAAAAAAATTGGGTCAGAATCTGAAGGAGCAGTCATAGTGGCTATAAATAGCTCAAATACGCCTCACCGCAGCGCGTCAAGCATGAGATTCCCCGTTAAAAAAAAAATTGGGTCAGAATCTGAAGGAGCAGTCATAGTGGCTATAAATAGCTCAAATACGCCTCACCGCAGCGCGTCAAGCATGAGATTCCCCGTTAAAAAAAAAATTGGGTCAGAATCTGAAGGAGCAGTCATAGTGGCTATAAATAGGTGTTTTGGAGGGAAAAAAAAGAAAGAGGGTCGGTGAAACTGGATGAGCTGTTTGGCTTTCTCCAACCAAGGACGACCACCACAGATTCGCAATACAGCACGGTCACTGTGATCATGTTCCAGTGGCGCAGCGCCAAGACTGAGACGAAGAAGAAGAAGAGCCACTTGGCGAGTGCAATCGAGAGCGTTTGACATGAGAATGTTCTTGTGGCGGGGACGCCAAGACAGAGACGAAGAAGAAGTGTAATTTTGCGAGTTCAATCGAAAACGTTCGACATTACGAGAATGTTCTAGTGGAGGAGCGCCAAGACCGAGACGAAGAAGAAGATCCCTTTAGCGCGCATTTTGTGCTATCAAGGCGTTCGACATGTCATTCCTCTCACAAAAGAAACCTGAGGTATCCGCCGTGTCCCGCGATGGAATTTACATGTTAAACGTGATCGCACTGTGATTTATCTGGTTATGCACCGTCTATAAATATAATTAGTTCGTGAGACGTTTAGGTCTAAAACGATTTTTCTGTTAACAGTCGTCGTTCCGTCAGGTAAATATTTGGCTGTATTCGTGTATTTATTCGTGGTTGTGACGTGAATTTAATTTAGATGGCGGGGATGTTATCGACTTCACTTGAAGTTGGCCGTGTGGCCGACAAGATGCCCGTGAGGGTTGAGAGCGCGGAGCCGATCTTGCTGAGCCTCAGGTGGGGTTGTCATTTTACCTCAGATATTAATTGTACCTGCAGTTTACCACAGGTCATCCAGGTTATGACTTCGAAGGAATGACGTATTATTATTAAACCCCACGTAGATCGTACTGATGTGTTGCACTTTATTTCTCTCCTCCACACACAGCAAGTACCAGGAGGAAGATGGTGCTCAAGCTGCCCAAGCTAAAGATAAAGGCAAATGGAGTGGAACGGTACGGGTGGGGTGTGTGGAGGGGGGGGGGGGGCGGGGAGGTGAGTTTCATCCTCTCGTGCGCATGCGCACGTCTGTCAGCAAAAAGCAAAGTTAAGCGAGCGATGCGTGCATTCTTTAAACTAGGGCATTGCCCGTACTATATCTATATCTAAAATTATATCCCCCCCCTCTATTTACATGAAATGGTTTGGTCCAAAGCGAACGGCTTCCGGTGTTTGGTAAAGAAATCGCCATCGCGTGCACAAACGCGCAGGAAAGCGAATGAATCGCAAATTCGTTTTTATTAGTTTTAAAACATAGTTTAACGCCAACATAGTTTGCAAACGTGAAATAAATGAATACGCTCTCAAATGTGCCATCCGAGGCAGAGTGTGTCCGCCACGTTCGGCACACGCGATAGTTCGCTGCTCTCTGATTGGTTGAATCGTTTTTTGGACATAGCTCGGTAAGTAATTGTCCGATTAATATGAAACCTTGAAAAGGCACATCCTCGGGTCCCCAGCAATATACCTGGCAAGTTAAAAGTATATCGGACCCGTGGTTGTCGAGAAACAGCGGTCACAGACAAACGTACAAACAGAGATTACTGGAATTATAGATAGATTCTTCTCGGCAATCTTTGGTCCGATTGACACTAAATTTTCACAATAGCAGCGCCTCCTCCTGTATAATTTTAGTGATAATTATGACGACATACGTCACGTGGTATGGGCGCCATCTTGGAAAAAACAAAAAACGTTTCACTTCTATATCTCCAAAACCACTCCAGGGAATTTTTTTTGAACGTTGCTCATTGAAAAGAACTCCGCATGGGGAATAACTGTTAACGATGACGTCACTGGTGCCTTAATTTATGACGTCATAATTTGACAAGTACAACACTTCGATCAGCTTGAAATTTATTGACTGTGATCCACACAACATGATATTGGAAAATATAAATTGATGTCATCGGTCGTGGTCTGTCCGCCATATTGAATCAGAGAAAAAAATATATAGAAGAGTTAGCTTGCACCTTGTCCTTCTCCAGACTGCGTGGGGTACGTATTCTATGAATAACATCTAGTTTTTCTTTTTTAACCATCTGAGCTTTTGTCATAAAATGTTCAACAAACCTTTATTATGAGAATATGGAAAAAAAAAGAAAAAAAAAAAGGGTCAGAATGTGAAGGGGCAAAGTCATAGTGGCTATACATAGCTCAAATACGCCTCACCGCAGCGCGTCAAGCATGAGATTCCCCGTTAAAAAAAAAATTGGGTCAGAATCTGAAGGGGCAGTCATAGTGGCTATAAATAGCTCAAATACGCCTCACCGCAGCGCGTCAAGCATGAGATTCCCCGTTAAAAAAAAAATTGGGTCAGAATCTGAAGGGGCAGTCATAGTGGCTATAAATAGCTCAAATACGCCTCACCGCAGCGCGTCAAGCATGAGATTCCCCGTTAAAAAAAAAATTGGGTCAGAATCTGAAGGGGCAGTCATAGTGGCTATAAATAGCTCAAATACGCCTCACCGCAGCGCGTCAAGCATGAGATTCCCCGTTAAAAAAAAAATTGGGTCAGAATCTGAAGGGGCAGTCATAGTGGCTATAAATAGCTCAAATACGCCTCACCGCAGCGCGTCAAGCATGAGATTCCCCGTTAAAAAAAAAATTGGGTCAGAATCTGAAGGGGCAGTCATAGTGGCTATAAATAGTTCAAATACGCCTCACCGCAGCGCGTCAAGCATGAGATTCCCCGTTAAAAAAAAAATTGGGTCAGAATCTGAAGGGGCAGTCATAGTGGCTATAAATAGCTCAAATACGCCTCACCGCAGCGCGTCAAGCATGGGATTCCCCGTTAAAAAAAAAATTGGGTCAGAATCTGAAGGGGCAGTCATAGTGGCTATAAATAGCTCAAATACGCCTCACCGCAGCGCGTCAAGCATGAGATTCCCCGTTAAAAAAAAAATTGGGTCAGAATCTGAAGGGGCAGTCATAGTGGCTATAAATAGCTCAAATACGCCTCACCGCAGCGCGTCAAGCATGAGATTCCCCGTTAAAAAAAAAATTGGGTCAGAATCTGAAGGGGCAGTCATAGTGGCTATAAATAGCTCAAATACGCCTCACCGCAGCGCGTCAAGCATGGGATTCCCCGTTAAAAAAAAAATTGGGTCAGAATCTGAAGGGGCAGTCATAGTGGCTATAAATAGCTCAAATACGCCTCACCGCAGCGCGTCAAGCATGAGATTCCCCGTTAAAAAAAAAATTGGGTCAGAATCTGAAGGGGCAGTCATAGTGGCTATAAATAGCTCAAATACGCCTCACCGCAGCGCGTCAAGCATGAGATTCCCCGTTAAAAAAAAAATTGGGTCAGAATCTGAAGGGGCAGTCATAGTGGCTATAAATAGCTCAAATACGCCTCACCGCAGCGCGTCAACCATGAGATTCCCCGTTAAAAAAAAAAAATTGCTTCCGTGTTTATTTATTTACCTTTGAGCTTCAATGTGCCATCCAGGCCATGACATTTTTAGTATTCGAGCTTTCATCATCAAATCTTCAAGAAACCTTTTGAGAATAGGAAAAACACTACTTCATAAAATGTACAATTTTTTTTTACGCTGTTGTTGTTTACAAGTTTAGTTTGAGTACAAAACGGATCAGAGCCGGGTTTACAATGGCACCTCGGCACCAGTCCCACAATCAGAAGGGGCCCATAATGACCGAGACATATATATATATATATTTAAGTGTGCACTGCGATAGATTTCAATAAAAACTGGAAAGAATTTAGTGCTACTTAAAAATTTAAATTGAAAAAACACTACCATTTCCTGGTGTGTGACGTCACTACACTGATAATAGTGTACATTCCAGTTCCAATACGGTGAGCTCGCTTTTTAAGTGTGTTCTGTTTGCGCGTTTTTGGAATAGTGCACACCTGTCATTTACACCATTTTTTTTAAAATTTACGTTCACGAGCGATTGGAATTACACGACTTGAGCACGTGAGTAACGTTGTAATAAAATGTTCGCACTGAACCAGACCAACATGAAGACGTGTGAGCGGTGACACCCGCATTGATTGCCTTCCCTCACCCTCCCGCTCCCTCAGTTTCCGGAAAGCCTCCATGTTAGCGTCATGCGTGTAGTGAAGTGTTTCCCATTTTGCGAAATGTGCCACTGTAATAAGGTGTAACCCTTGCAATCATGACTAGAAAGCATCCGTGGCGTAGCAAGGTTAGTAGTGCGAGCAAAAGATAGAGGAAGGCCGTCACTATAACAACAAAGAACAGGCATTTTAAGGCCATTTTCCCTGCGAGAGCGGGGGTTAGCCTTGCGGTCCCCATGACAATCTTCTCCATTTTGCCCTATTTTCTGCATCTCCCCTTGTTAACCCCCTTGCCCGTATTTCTTCTTCCACCATCTTTAGCCAAGTCTTTCTCGGTCTTCCCCGTCCTCTACTTCCTTCTACATTTATTTCCATCACTCTTCTCAACCAGCCACTTTCATCCTTCCTCAACACATGACCAAACCATCTCAACCTGTTCCTCTTCACAGCATCAATCACAGGCAATATTCCCATCATCTTTCGCAATTCATCATTTGTCTTCCTCTCTCTCAACGATACTCCGCACATCCATCGAACCATTCGCATTTCCACCCTTTCCAACCTTCCTTGCTGCTCTACGTTCATTACCCATGTCTTGCTCCCATAAATCATAACACTTCTCACACATGCAGCATACACTTTTCCCTTCAGCTTCAACGACACTCCCCTCCTCATCAGCACGCCACTCAGTTCCCGAAAGTCGTCACTATTGAAGTAAAAATGGATGTTTTAGGATTGTATGAAAGAGGTGATTGTACAGGTGATATGAGGACCAGGGAGTGATTGCTACATTCAAGGTGTATTATCTCCGAAGAACATTTGCAAACCTGTTGAAATCAACTGATCATAATCCAGATGACGAATTTCTGGAAGGCCTTTGCAATAAGGGATTGGCTATGTAATGTTGAGGAATGCTGGAGGGAAAGTCACCTGTTCCTGTATGAATGGTGTATGGGGCAGACTTTGCCCTCAATTTGTTCACGACTTTAAGGGTTTCTGTGTGAATAATGTTGAGTCGAATGCACGACCTAACATCTACGAAATGGCCAAGACTGTCGGCTTTGATGAGGTGGAGGGTGATGTACAAGAGTTGCTGGACTCGTACCAGGAGGGACTCTCAAATGAGGACCTTGTACTGCTGGAGATGGAATGCCAGGTGGATCTTAAATATTATAATTTAAATAAAATAAAGTACTGTTATAGTAAAAAATAGGACAATAATAAATGAGGATTGAGGCAGCACTCACCCTAACCTCCGCCTCTTACATTATTTCTGATGGGAAATTCGTTTCAATTTACACGACTATCTTGAAGAACTATGGTGTAAATCAGAGGCTGCTGTACCACAAGCAGATTTTTTTTTGCAATGGTTCCTCAAATGGGGCCCACAAAAGATTAATCCAGCCCTGAAGAGGATGCAGGCAGTCTTTGTATTCTGAGATGCTTTTGTTACGGGGTCAACCTCGAGGGGAGCCCCGGCAGAAAGATGTATGGTCCTTGGGTGAAAATAAGTCAATCAATAACGAGTCCACACCAAGGGTTACGAACAAACCCCAATATATTCCCAACTCCCGCACAGGAATCACAATGCGTTTACAGCACTTCCATACAATCCTTATCTATAGTATAGGTGGCGCCACCTTAACCCACAACAGTGTTGGCAACACTCACGGCCCTTGCCCCCAATGTCTCTGCACGCCTCCCAGGTGACGTCGAGTCGATCCAGCGATCGGGGAAGCAATGTCCGAATCCTGCACGCCTCCCAGGTGACGTCGAGTCGATCCAGCGATCGGGGAATCTATGTCCGATTCCAATCCGGGGCTGGGAGTGAGGATACTCGACAACCTCAGCGAGGATACCCGACTTCGCAGGTTCCGCAGTAATCTGGCGCTCTCCTGACGCGTGGACTTCGGTTCACAGAGGCACGGTTCCCTTGTCCTTCACGTTCGGCGGCTCGGTCTCGAGCTGCAGTCTCAACTCTCAACCGTCTCCTTCCAATCTCTTTCGCGCGCCAGGCCCAAGGTGCGACCCGTACACGCCCTCGTAGGCGTCGAGGCGAACAGCGCCGGGCGCTTGGTTCCTTCCAGGACCACACGGCACCTTGACACGTAACCGGCAATCAATCACCCCGCGCAGGTAACTCCTCTCGCCAGACGGGCTTTTCCAACTCCGTTCCAAAGTAGGTAACGATCGCCTCTGCTCGCGTCGGAGCTCTCGAAGCTTAAGATGGCCGCCCTTTCTTCTTCTCCTCCTCTTCTTCACGATCCCGTTTCTGATCTCGTTTTTCCCAGAAGGGCTCCTGGCCCTTTAATCACAACAACCTTTAATAGAATATACATTAATAAGAAATGACCTGAATTGTAACCCCCTTAAACCCGGAATTCGTAACCCTTTCCAGTTATTATTAGTCCCCTACCGGTGTACACCGGAGGGGACTATAGGTTTGCACGCCGTCCCTCCGTCTGTCAGTCCGTCAGTCAGTCCGTCACGCTAAGAACAGTTTTCCGGACTTTTTTTTCTAAACGCTTAATGCTAATGATTTTAAACTTGGCACATGGTTTCTTCATGATAGGTTACAGGTCAAGTTCGAACTTCACGACGTTTCGATCATTTTTAACAAAGTTATGGCACTTTGAACTTTGGTAATTCTGATGATTCTGATGATCCTTAACTCAGTGCCATTTTAAGTTTTAATTTCCTTTAAAAACCAATTTCTCTGCAATAATTGGACCGATTGAGATAAAATTTTCACCAAATGATGGACTCGGTCTGTAGAATATTTTAATGGTAATTATGACGTCACAGGTCACGTGGTTCGGCCGCCATATTGTTTTTCGTGAAAACACGAAAACCCCTTTTTCTCTGCAACCGCTGAACAGATCGAGGCCAAACTTTGCAGGCAGAATCGCATACCCATGACGAACAAAAAAGTCAGCGAGCATGACGTCATGCATCACATGGTTTCAGAGTTATGACGTTTTTAAGCATGAACCTTTAAAACCGAGCCCCTCCCTCATTTTTGATCCAATCGAGGGGAAACTTCACTAATCTGTTCAGCATGTCAATCTACTAAAATGTCCTTTTGGAATTTGCGATAGGGCACGTGGTTTGGCAGATATCGTTAATTAAACGGAAAAAAAAAAAAAAGGATATCTCTTGAATCGCTAGTACCTCAGACAGTGAGTTGGTAATTATATAATTCACACACTGCAATACGTGCAGGCCGCTCCACGGAGTGACCTTGCGGGCTTATCAACGAGGCGAGGCGTGACACACGTGTCTCAGCATACCTCAGATCAAGTTTGAAAACCAGCATCAACCGTGCATAAATTTGCATATTCGATCATTTTTGACAAAGTTATGGCACTTTGAACTTTGGTAGGGGACATGTATTGCAGCGCAATACTCAGAATGCTTGTTTTAATTAGGGAGACGTCTATAAAGTAGGAATGCAAAATATGTTGGAGCTTTTTATCTTCTCTCTTAAGCAATCTTTTTTTAATGCAAAGAATGCGTCCATGGTTTGAAACTACACTCCCAAGTATTAACACTTTGGTCAAAACAAAGTATTCATTTCCAATAACAGCATTAATATGAATTGAATTGTGTACTCTTCATACGAATCCAACAACAAAATTCCATATCTCAGTTGAAGAAGGAGGGACAAGCACATTGAAAATGTGTACACGCTATAAACAAACATGGCGTCAGTTGAAATCAAGATCAAGTTGATACGGACATGGCACCGGTCTCTGATGGCTTCGTTGATGTCTCAACTCAAGCGAGCAATTTTTTGGAGTGTGTATTGGTAGAAACGGGAATTCAACGTAAAGTGTTGATACGGACCATGACACGTGGTACAATGGTGGTCCGCTCAGAACTATTGTTTGTGTTTAAATTTGCAAACGGCTGTTATTTCATGTCAGATCATTTTGCAAATGGTATCGTGCACAGCCTTGTTTTTTTTCTTCTTCTTCTTTTTCGGATACAAGATCGATGCTCGGGTAAAAGCTAACAGACAAAAAAAAAAAAACCGACACAAGACGAAATAAAGGGAGTGGGAGACACTATGGGGAGGAAGAGGGAAGCACACAAGTACAACATTTGAGAGCAGGGAGATCTGTGGGAGGGAGAGGGCTTGGGGGGAGGAGGTGTGGGAGAAAAAAGGCATGGGTGGGAGAGGTAAAAAAACAAAAAAACATGGACACAGCTAGGGCTTCCAGGAAAGAAGTCGGTGTTTCAGAAAAATGGATCTGGGGTGAATTAACGGGGGTAGAAAAGATCAAGGTTTTGGATGGGGGAAGATAAGAGATGGTGGTGAACTGCTGTTTTAAAGACCTGGAGGGAGGAGAGGGATTGAAGAGAGTGAGGGAGTTTGTTCCAGAGGTGGGAAAAAAGAGGAAAATCATTGCAATATCACAATATTTTATCATCTACAATAGAGGAAAGAGGCCATATTAGATTAGCTATATTAGAAAAGAGGCTACAATATTTTGTCATCAGTGTGACAATGGCAATGTAAGCGTTTGTAAAGGTTAAATGCCCTGATTACCTCATGTGAGAATGCCCCAAATCAGTATTTAAGTACAAGATTCATGACGTCGGTCTACAAACGATCACACCATCAAGATTTATCAACTGAACATGGACAGAGGTTTGCTAACTGCTGTGGGGAATCTACACTTCATAAGCAAGCGTGATCTCGGTGCAAGTCAAGGGCATGTAGATATGTGAAAATATGGCTGTCTACAATTGTCCAATAGGAACGTAGGGTGCAAGTACATTTGCCTTCGAGTTGTCTGCTCTGGCTGTGCTCGACTCCCGACCCGACTGTCGGATTGGTGCTTTTGTGTACAAAGCATTCCATCACAAAGTGTACTGTCCCTCGGATGGATGGGTTTCCCATCTGTCGACATTAATTGGTTAAGGATCCCATGTTGTCCTTCATGAAAAGCAGACGAGCTATCTCTGGCACTCTGAACAAATTGCAGTACTAATTTGCACCACCTTAAATCGAACATTAAGCCTGGCCAGCTGGTTCGTGAAAGACTTTGGCCAGACGTTCCCCGGCCGACACCACAAGAGGGTGGGAAAAATTGGAGGGGGATGATGTGTCCAAAGAGACATGATGAGGATAAGTACTGCATTGGCAATGACGTCAGTCTACAAACGATCACATGACCAAGTTTTATCAACCAAATGTGGACATATGTGTACAAACCTCTGGGAAAAGTGAAGCTGATGTTTTGGGTATTCGTTCTGCAGTCAAATTGAATGACGAAAAGATCAGTTCTGCAGTCAAATTGAATGTCAGGTCACACCGTCAGGGATCATGGTGATTCGGATTCTTGGCATGAACAGGACTCATGACAGCTCATGCCATCAGAGACCCCTTGCCTCACCAAACCCCTTGGTGCTTCAGATAGACCCCATCAGAGACGCCTTGCCTCAACAAACCACTTGGTGCTTCAGATAGACCCCATCAGAGACCCCTTGCCTCACCAAACCCCTTGGTGCTTCAGATAGACCCCATCAGAGACGCCTTGCCTCAACAAACCCCTTGGTGCTTCAGATAGACCCCATCAGAGACCACTTGCCTCACGAAACCCCTTGGTGCTTCAGATAGACCCCATCAGAGACCCCTTGCCTCACCAAACAGATCATGATGCTCGAGTGGCCCAATTAGCAAATCACTTCCCATCTTGCTTCACGACTCTATCTATCACAGTTTCTCAAACAGTGGGTCGTGCCCCCCAATGGGGCTGTGAGTGGGTTTCCGGATGGATCATGAGCTGTCTGCATCAAGTAGTTACTCAAGTCCGAGTGATGTTCCCAATGATTTACCGACGTGAACTTGCATTCTCAATCTTAGTAGTGATCAAAACTAAAGCCAGAAACAGGCTGATCGATGTCGTGAGCGAGCTATGATATATGTGTGTGTGTGTGTGTGTGTGTGTGTGTGTGTGTGTGTGTGTGTGTGTGTGTGTGTTTGCTCGTTCTTAACTTACCGATGATTCTACAGAGAAATGAATGATTTTTATCAGTTATATATAGTGAAGCCCTTGTGACCGGGTCATTCTCTGCTGTTGTGTCAGCAGGAAGGTGATGGCAAGCTTATGGGATCAAACGCAAAACAAACATCTCTCAATTTCCCAGAAGAGTTCCTGGATTCTTTATTAAAAGGTAAGGCTCTTAGTATATGAATTTGAATTAGGAAATTGTACACAAACACTCCAAACTGTATACGGTGAATCATTTCGCTGCCAAGTATATTTTTCCCCTCATAAACTTTTTAAAACCAAATGCCATCGTATTGTTGCGGGTGAGTTTACAATCTGCTGCTGAAGAACATCATGATACTCCATCCCACCAGATTGAAGCTGCCATCTACGCGATGAATATCTAGTATGAGGACTGAAATGGTCACAACACATTATGAACAACAACAACAACAGGCATTTTAAAGCCATTTTCCCTGCTAGAGCAGGGTTTAGCCTTGTGGTCCCCATGACAATCTTCTCCATTTTGCCCTATTTTCTGAATCTCTCCTTGTTAACCCCCTTGCCCGCATTTCTTCTTCCACCATCTTTAGCCAAGTCTTTCTCGGTCTTCCCCGTCCTCTACTTCCTTCGACATTCATTTCCATCACTCTTCTCAACCAGTCACTTTCATCCTTCCTCAACACATGACCAAACCATCTCAACCTGTTTCTCTTCACAGCATCAATCACAGGCTCTATTCCCATCATCTTTCGCAATTCATCATTTGTCTTCCTCTCTCTCAACGATACTCCGCACATCCATCAAACCATTCGCATTTCCACCCTTTCCAGCCTTCATTGCTGCTCTACGTTCATTACCTATGTCTCGCTCCCATAAATCATAACACTTCTCACACATGCAGCATACACCTTTCCCTTCAGCTTCAACGACACTCCCCTCCTCGTCAGCACGCCACTCAGTTCCCGAAACTTCTTCCATGCACATCTCACTCGAGCAACCGTTGCCGAGTTTGATCCACCTTCTCCATTCAGCATTTCTCCGAGGTAACAAAATGTTTTCACACCTTCCAGCTTCACGCCGTCTCCAAGATCCAACTCAACATTTCCTTCATCTGCAGCTCCCTCTGTGCACACCTTACATTTGAATGTCGCTGCCACACTGGTTAATGACCCTCTCAAACCACTACATTTTTGATGAACCCACTCAGCGCACATTGTACATTGAATGGAATTTACTCCGACACCCTTCCTGCACACGGCCACTTCCCAGTTCTTTCCACCTCACCACATGCTTCACCACTTACCATCACCTTCGTTTTTCCGATATTCACCTTCAGACCTTTTGTCTCCATACATTCCTTCCACTTGTTCATCTTCTCCTTCAGTCCATCCATACTTTCTGCAATCAACACCAGATCATCTGCATACAACAACTCCCACGGTAAACCCTCCTTTACGTTCTGAGCCAGCACCTCCATCACAGCTACAAATAGTAGTGGACTTAGTACCGACCCCTGATGCACTCTCACCTTCACCTCAAACTCACCACTGTTCCCGTCCTTCGTCCTTACAGCTGTGCGCGCTCTTTTGTACATTGCCATCACTACTCTGATCAACCATTCCTCCACTCCTAACTTCCTCAATGCCCATGTCACTACTTCACGTGGAACCCTATCGAATGCTTTCTCCAGATCAACAAACCCAAGAAACAACTTCTCCCTCTTCTCCTGCAACTGCCTCACAATAAAAAGCGCGTCTGTCGTTCCTCTTCCTGGCATAAATCCAAACTGCATTTCGTCAATCTTCACTTTCTTCCTTATCCTCCTCTCCAACACCCTTTCCAATACCTTCATTCCATGCTCCAATAACTTTATCGCTCGATACGAGCCACAGTCCAGAGGGTCACCTTTCCCCTTGTATAAAGGGACGAGGGTACTCAGTTCCCAATCCACTGGAATGCGGCCTTCTTTCACCACCAGATTGCAGATCTCTGTCATTCTCTTCACACCCCAATTTCCCGCTGCCTTCAACATATATCCCACAACTCCCGTCGGCCCTCCCGCTTTTCTACTCTTCATTGCTTTTATCGCTTCCTCAACTTCCTTCTCAGTTATCTTCTCTGCCGGTCCTAAAACTGGGTTACTCTCTATGTTGCCATCCCATTCATTCTCTGTATTCAACAGTATTTCCATATATCTTTTCCATCTTCCTTTAATTCAATCTGGGTCCACAACGATTTGTCCCACTTCATCCTTCAAGCAACTCACCCCCATCACATCACACCTCTCTTTCACTATCTGCTTTGCAATCGTGAATACCGCTCTCTGACCCTCTTCCAAATCCAAGCGTTCTCCGAACATTTTCCTACATGCCTCCTGTGCCTTTGCTACCTCTTTCTTTGCAGCCTTCTTGGCTACCTTATAACTTTCATGCTCTGCTTTGTCTGCCCCCGTACCCTTCGCCTTCTGCCACTCCTTGAACTTCTTCCTCTTCTCGTCAATCCTCTTTCCAACTTCCTCATCCCACCACCATGTTTCCGAGTGCCTCGGTGGTCCTTTTGTCCATCCACATACCTCACCAACGGCTCCCAACAGACTATCTTTCATTGACATCCAACCACTTTCAAGCTCAACCACATCATCCTCTACCCTACTCAGCCTCGCTTTTAATGCCTCCCAGTGACTTCACCCGCCGAGCTCTCCTCGCACCTTTCACCCTTATGTCGCAGACAACCAAGTGATGCTGTGAAACAGCCTCCTCCCCCGGGATCACCTTTTTGTCCGGGAGGTGCCCCCTATCTCGCCTACGCACCATCAGGTAGTCAACGGTTGTCGTCGACCCACCTGACGTGTATGTAACAAGCTTATTATCCTCTTTCTGGAACTGAGTATTACAAATCAATAAATCAGCTCCATCCTCAAACTCCAAAATCCTTTCACCTTCTCCATTTCTCACACCATATCCGTAACCCCCATGAACTCCCTCAAAACTGTCCATACTCCTTCCCACATGTCCATTTAGGTCTCCTCCTACCACAACAACTTCCTCATCTTTCACGTTTTCCATCAGCTTCTCTATCGCACACCTGAACTGGTCCTTCTCTTCATTGCTCCGACCAACCTGCGGAGCATATCCCGAGATGACGTTCACCAAGAGCTTTCCAATCATAATTTTCACCATCATCAACCTATCACTCACTCTAGTCGCACTCACCACACTGTCTACAAACTCCTCAGAAAACAGGACACCAACACCATTCACGCCCTCCGGGCACCCTTGCCACATAAACTTGTATTTCTGTCCCTGCCTACCCTTCACCATTCTCACACCACTTCCCTTCCATCTTGTCTTCTGCACACAACATATGTCCACTCTTCCTCTGACCAATACTTCCACCACTTCTCCTGATCTCCCTGTCATTGTCCCTACATTCCATGTCCCAAACCTCAGAAACCGATCTCCACGTCGGGCATCAGACGTTTCGTCGTCATAAATGGAATGATTTCCACCCTTGCTTCGATCGGGTTCCCCACCTTGAGTTTTGACGAGAGGGAGTGGGGTCCCCCACGGGGTACTTCGGGCTGTACCCTACCCATATGTAGTCGTAATTGTCATGGTTCTCTTTTTGAGGCAATGTTTTTATGGCTAGATGCCCTTCCTGACGCCAACCCCTTTATAGTTAGGTGGCTTCGTGGAAATATCGTTACAGGTTGGATAAAAGCGCCATTTTTGGTACAGAGCTTCCTTTTAGCCTAACTTTTGATTTTAGAAGGGGTGCCACCTGAACGGGGTCATGGATCCGGGTCAGGGGGCCAGGGGCACTACTCCCATCCCATATTGCTGAAATACGGGTTTTACACCAATCTTATATTGTCTATGACCACAATTTTTTGGTACATACCATTTTTAAGCACTCCGTTTCATCTTAGAATGTGAGGTTCCTGAGAACAGGGGCAAATGGTCGGGCGATTGGGGTGGGGAGCCCCCCCCCCCCCATACCATAATATTATTTTTCTTTGCTTGTGATAATTATGAGGCACATTTTGGCAGAGCTCATCTTGTGTCCCAACTTTTGATTTTAGATTTTCCTATTTTTGAAATGAAGCACATGCGAGATCTTCAGCATTGGCCCTGGAACCGGGGGGAGGGGGCTGGGGGCTGCAGCCCCCCCCCAATTTTCTAGCAAAAAAAACAAAAACAGAAATGAGACAGATGTATCTTGCAATGCAGTAGTTCATAGTCTATTTCTTTCAGCTGCACTTGCAGAGTGGAGAGCAATCCAGATTTGCATTGCTACATTTGCAGGTAGAACAGTTTCCTCTGCAGGAACATTTGATCAGTTCTCGGCATGCTCTGGAGACCTCTGGAACTGTCATCCACACCGGCACCCAGGATCCTGATTCCTTGGTCCAGCCATAGTCTTCTGGAGATGGAATCACTTGCAGAGACTGAGTACTTGTTGTCCAGATTCCTGCCTGATATATTGCCCTTCTTACAAGCTGCAGCAGTGCATCCTGTGTTGGGGGCAGGTTCTCCATTGTTCGATTCTCGCGGCAGAAGAGTTTTCTCCTCATCTCATTGACAGAACTCAGTGGACTGGATTTGTCATATAGGATTACAGTCAGTCTCTCCAAGATTTGGAATATCTCAGAGCCAACATGCAGCTTTTAGAAAGGATGCTTTGCTAGGTAGGTGAATGCCTCTGTAGCATCATCATACGCCTGCCAAGCCCGCCAGGCTAACTTTTTGCCCTTGCCACGGAATGCTGATGTTGTGTCACATCCAGAGAATGAATGAAACACAGGCAGGGATTGTGATTTCGATGTCCCAAGACTCTGGCAGATTGAATTGATGTGGTAGTATCTGTATTTCCTTCCCATTCCAATGGCCACCCAGATATCAGTCGACTGTTGGGTCTTGAGGAGCTCATGGAATTGGCCTACAATGATTACTACAACATCTGTATCTACTGTTCGCACTAACACTTGCTTTGCTCCTTGTTGAAGAGCATGGACAATGTGGACAACGATCCTGGTGTCGGCTTCCTCGTGATTACATTTTTCCATGTTGTCTGATCCTGAAGATGACACACTTTCCTCTGAAGTGACATTGATATTTTTGCAGTGTGGCCAGTTGAATCTTTCGATCTTGGCTGTAAGAAAGGCAAACAGCTCCTTCTTGTCTGTTGGATCAGTTTCTTGCTTCGAGTCTGTGCATGTACATTGATGCCAATGTAGATAGGGAGCGGTAGCTCGCTGTCAAGGGAATGTCTCGGATTCATTGAAGACGATGATGGTCCAGGTGATGGTCGTTTCTTCGTATTAAACACAATTTCCTGCCCAATTGTGAGGCAAGTTTGAGAGTCACGCTTATCTTGCTCACCAAACTGAGGGCCTGTCAAAATCAGAGAGATGAGATATTTCAAGCTTGATGGAAGTGAATTTTCCTGACATTCTAGAGGAAAGGAACCAGAGAACTTGAAGCACTCGTGTTTCAAAATGTCCCTTCGTATTATGGATGCAGTTTTCCCAATTGTCTCAGCATCTTCATCAAAGTCTCGCTTTTCAAGTGTTTCTTTCAAGATTTTTCTCATTCCTTCTTTGAAAACAAGAACTATGTTTTTCCCATCAGATTGTTCTTGTGCTTCTGGAAAGTCTATCAGCAAATGTTCTTTCAGCCTTGTCTTGTTCACGCTTTTTTCGATACCTAATTCAACGAGACGATTTACGTACAGAGTATGAATTTCACTTAACTTGAAGAAGAATATTCCTGAGTCTACTTGGCATTTGATGTAGCTTTCTAGTTCAGCAAATGCACGTGCTTCATTCATTTTTTCATCATCATTATCCAGCGTTTGAGATGCCCTCATGTGAGAACGGTACCGGTTTCTTAAGCTCACTAGACACAGTAGATGATACTTTGCTTCAAGTGCTATGAGATCACCTCCAACTATTCTAGTCATGAGTTTTGTGTCATTCAGTTCGGTTATCATTTCCCTGATATTGTTGTCTGCTTCTAGGGTGCTAACTTCATGTAGGGCATCTTCCTCTTTTCCCTTTTCACAGAAGATGCATTTCTCAACATCAAATGATCGGCGCTTTATAGGTTTCTTGCTTACAGCATCACTGGAATCTTTCATTTTTCTTTTTCTGGCCCTTTCAATCTTAGAGTTACTGAATTTCAAATGACAGGACTTGTGCCAAGAAGCAGCATGTGAAGCGAAACTGTCAGCAGTTTCTTCTCCAAAGTAGAGCTCAGTAGGAAGAGCATCAATGGCTCGAAATGCTTCCACAATTAACAAAAATTATTTATAGGCATCTGCTCCATCAATGCCTTTATTTAAGGACTTCATGGGACACTTTAACGGTTCATCCTTGTCTTTCTGACAAATGATGCAGCGGCTCCAGTTGAAATCCATGGTGATACGTCGAAGCTGTAAGCACAAAATTGAAATGGATGGATTCAACATCAAAGGGCATCAACATCAAACATCAAATGATTCAACATCATCATCATGATTCAACATCAAAAAAATTCAGATGTCTGTATTTTATGCTACGTTGAAATTTTACCTGACACAAGCAGAAAGATAACTTGGAGAATTAATGTTGCAACAAAGTGTCGCTGATTTTGTGTGGGCAACAAACGACAGACCTAATCCAAGTGCACCCATCATGAAACCAAAACAACAACACATGTTAACTCAGAAATAAATCTCTAATAACTGCGAACAAAGCCCATATTTTTGACATTGAGAAGTGGGGAAGGGGAGTGCTCCCCCTAGATAGAAACTAGATAGTATTTTCATTTCAAGGAAATGCCAAATCCATAGGGATAATGAGGTGTATCCTGGCAGGATATAAGTAAAGGGCATTTAAAAGGGTTAAATATATACAAAAACAAGTTGGCAAGCCTCAAATTTTGAAAGACCTCTCAATTTGATGCAAAACTTTGATGCAAAACAATTTGATGTTTGAAATCTCAAACCAAGCAGCAAAGCTGATCGCAAACACTCCAGAAACTATTTATTTAATATAACTGGTGTCCAGATTTAAGAAGATTGAAAGTTGAGTTTACCTGCAATATCACCTTGGTGTGTGGTCTATTTCAGAGCAGCAAGCAATGGTTGAGAACACCTTCAACGAGATCTATCAGCAGTTTGAGTGAGTAATGGTTCATGTGCAAGTGGAGCGGAACTCAGGGGGGGGGGGGGGGGGCGGGAGGGGGGGGCAGTAAAATAACCAGACAGCAATCCGGGTTAGGTTAAGCTTTGTCCACAACAATAACATCCGTTTCTGCTACAATAACAAACACTTCAAATGAAACATCTCTGAAATCAGGTCAGCTCGGCGTCATTTTGTAAAAGATAGTCGAATCTTGATTATTCAAACGGACGGACGTTAAAAACTGGGTGTCCCGTCTGCTGGCATTTGCTGGTGGACAATGAGGATCCCACGGTCTCTCGCAGATTAGGTGAGTTATCGCCGGCACCATGAACAAAGATCCTGCACCTACATCTGAGTATCCCGTATCATGTGATGACTGGTCCACAGTTGCAACACTTGCCAAGAAACTGCTTCAGTAGAACCAACACTGTGTGGAGCATGTTGCTTCATCGACATTGTGCACACAGATCTGTCTGCACTTTCCACTCAACGGCTCCATCTCTCTCTTTCAAATCTAGTTTTAGTTTCGTTCGTCATATACATCATGCTACCGCAGTACAAATGCCACTCATGACATGGCTCCGATGTAGGCCAAATTCACCCACGCCAGACACACTCGGGTGCAAATCTCTCCTGCACACGTGCCACACGCGAGGATACAAGGACTTGTCGATATGAGTGGTGATAATACAATGGTCGTGAAGGACTTCGGAAAAATTGACACATGGTATATGGGATGTCGCTACAAGTGAGGGCAACCTGTATAATAGGGTGGCCCAAAAAATTAAATTTTTGAATTTCATATCGCACACCCTCTCATTTGATGAAAAAATAGCACAGTAAAAATCTTAGGGCAATCCAACAAGAGTAAGTGGTCTCCCACAACCCTCTAAAAGTACTCTGCGAGACCGGATTCGTTGATATTTTTGGTGTCCATAACTTTTTTTTCTCTGGGCCAATTATTTTCAAATGTACACCAGCCTCCATGTGGACCCAAATTTTAGCTTGATCTAATAAGTCCTTTCATATAAAAAAAAAATACATCATCCCCATTGACCCACAAATGGCCCCCAAAGTCCCCCATGAACAACATCATCGAGTCCAAAATCAAACACTTTGTTTAAATAATTTTGAATGTGAAACTGCATTATTTTAACACAAACGAAAACAAAAACAGTGTTTAAAAACAAAATCCGTTTAGTAACAAAACAATGGTGCCAGGGCAGTCAGGCTATCAGTGTTACTTGGTGCTCTTGACCAGCTGATTTTTAGTGGCACTGGTTGGCAGAAGCTTCCGGTGATGCTCAACGACCTGGTAGAGGAGCTGGCGCTGCTGGTTATTCTTGGTAAGGACTTCATTAAAGTCAGTAGCCAATTAGACTGCACGTTCTGCACAGTAGTTCACCACCTTCAGCGCACGAACAGTCTTGCACGCTGCAATGTAGTCATCACGCTCGAACCATGTGTCTACTGCGGCCGTCAGGAATTCCTGTGACAAATGAAGTGACTCAAAGAGGTTGAGCGAGCGCTGTGTGACAAACTGTGCCACGGAAAGGTTCCGGAACTCAGGGATCTCGTTTGGAGCCATACGTCGAACATCTTCTGGGAGAGGATCTCTCTGCAGAGCATTGACGATAGCCCCCTTATCTTCATCAGTGATGTCATCGCTGAACAAAGGCAGTGCTGCAAGGTCCTCACTTAGGTACCACAAGTGCAGCCGCATTTTATTTTCTGTGACTCTGGCAATTTTGCTGTCAACTTGTTGGTAATCTTCGATCAGCTGTCGCATTAATAAGTCATTTGTATGAGCAGCTGTCGCCAAAGGTGCTGCAAACCAGAAGCTTCCATAGATTGTACTAATAAACAAACAAATTCGTTGCAATTCGCAGAATTGTCTGAGAAGAAACAAAGTTATGGACACCAGAAATTTCACCGAAAGCTGTCACACAGAGTACTTTTAGAGGGTTCTGGGAGACCGCTTAATCTTGTTGGATTGCCCTAAAAATTTTACTGTTATTTTTCATCTAACCCCCTAAAATGGGAGGGTGTGCGATATTTAAAAAAAAAACAAAAAAACTATATAAAAATTGGCCACCCTACTGTATAAGGATAATTAACACATTCATTTATATACGATATGTAACACCAGCATTCCAGTCTGGCTGTTTATCAAGGTGCTACACGATTAATTATTAAAACTAGATGGTATTCATAGAATACTTAACCTGCGCAGTCAACTTGGTGTGAGCCAACTCTTCTGTTGTTGGACGTTTTTTTTTTTTTTTTTTGATCCAATACCCACAGATCCAGAAATTTTGATCCAGAGCCAGGTTTTTTGAAGGCCAGGCCACATGACCAATGACATCATAAATTTACATTCTCTAATATAATTGTTGCATAGATCACGCTCAATTAATTTTAAACTGATCAGACCAAGCGTTGTTCCTGTCGAATTATGACGTCATAATTACGGCACCGTTGACGTAATCGTTAACACCTATTCCCCATATGGAGTTCTTTACAATGAGCCACATTTCTATTTTTTCCATGGTGCTGTTTTGGAGATGGAGGTGCAACGTTTTTTGGTTTTTCCAAGATGGTGCCTGTACCACATGACCTATGACGTCATGATTATCATTAAAATATTCTGCAGGAGGAGGCGCTCCAATGGTGACAATTTCGTGTCCATCAGACCAACAGTTACTGAGGAAAAAAAAATTCATAATGATTGGAAAAGTGTTGTACTTGTCGAATTATGACGTCATAACGAAGGCACCGATGACATCATTAACATATCTTATTCCCAATGGGAAGTAGTTGACAGAGCCAGGTCTCCATTTTTTTCCATCGAGTGGTTTCAGAGATATAGAGGTGCAAAGTTTTTCCAAGATGGAGTCTTTACCACATGACCTATGATGTCATAATTATCATTAAATTATAATACAGGAGGAAGCGCTCCTTTGGTGAAAATTTCGTGTCAATCGCGCCAAGAATTGCAGAGAAAAAAAAATTCATACTGATCGAATCAAGCGTTGTACTTGTCAAATTATGACGTCATAATTAAGGTACCAATAAAAAAACCACCTTTAGAGGCCATTTTTCCCCGCAAGCGGGGGTTGGCCAATGACCATCACCAATGACCATCATTAACATATCTTATTCCCCAAGGGCAGTACTTGACAATGAGCAATGTTTCAATTTTTTCCATGGACCTTTCTGATATAGATGTGCAACCTTTTTTCGATTTTTTTTCCAAGATGGCACCTGCACCACGTGACCTATGACGTCATAACTAAAAAATTCTACAGGAGTCGCCGCTCATATTCTGAAATTTTCGTGTCCATCGGACTAACAGTTGCAGAGGAATTTTTTTTTTTCATACTTATCAGATCAAGCGTTGTACTTCTCGAATTATGACGTCATAATGAAGGCACCGATGACATCATCAACATGTCTTATTCCCCATGGGGATTACTTGCCAATAAGCCATATTTAATTATTTTCCATTGAGCGATTTGGGAGATATAGAAGTGTAACGTTTTTCCAAGATGGCGTCCATACCACGTGAATTATGATGTCATAATTATGAATAAAATTTTTTTACAGGCGGAGGTGCTCCTATGGCAAAATTTCGTGTCAATCGAACCAGTAGTTGCCGAGAAAATTAATTTTAAAAATGTAGACACGTACGTACGCCACACATACGCAACCGAATGCCGAACCCTGATTTTCGCTTCACGAGCGCAGAGTAATAATTTTGGGAACTTAACGTTGGTGTGACTTGAGAGGTTGAGGAGAACCTGGAGTGCCAATGTAGTTATTTACAGGGGTGTTCACACTGCATTTTCCCAGAACCACAAAGGAACGTGTCGAGATGATCCACTCAAAAACTGGCGAGCTGCTCAACACCACTGTTCAAATGGAGCACTACTGGATGGAGCAGAAGAACGAATTGAAGGGCAGGCTGCTGCAACTCAGCAACGTCATGGATCTCAACAACTAGCATTCTTTCATGTATGTGCACAGGTTGGGGGTCAGAAATTGTTACACACATACACATTTAAATGAGCAGCACTATTGCTGCTTCGTTTTGTCATCTACCACAGCATAATGGTTGCCTTTCAACTCCTTCAGATCACATTTATCACACCTCATACGATATAAATCGTACAATTGAATCGGACAGACATTGTGATGTGCCTTGTACAACCGTACTAATAAAATTGCCTTCGTTCAAGGTTAACTAACTAACTTCAGAAGGGCCTTTTCCATTTTAGAAACTTACTTTACTAAAAAATAAAAAAATTGGGTATACATGTACATGGATCCGTTTTCAGCAGCGCTGACTCCACCCCACTGCTTTACACCCATTGGCTGGACAGCTGGCCTGACTGCACCCAAATGAAGCAGCACAGATAGGCAGGCCTTAGGCCTGGGTGTTAGTCCATGGCCCAGTGCAATTGCAATGGTCCGAGGTATATAACCACAATGTATTGTTACGGAATCCGAGTACGGCACTCCCCTTACCGAGGGGGGTTTAATCCTGTCGTTAAGCTGGCCGTCTCCGTTCCTGGACCCACACCGCTCCTTTGTGGGATAGGATTGGCCAAGGTGATTGGTCAAGGGATTCCCGGACACCTCCGCCAATCCCTCCACAAAGCAGGTGGGTGGCCCCGCTCGAATCTCGGACAAGATGGTAATTGCCGAGCGGTTTAGCAATCCAGAATCCGAGCCGTTAGCAATTGACTAACCCGATTCATAAGCGGTTCTGCCGAAATCGTGCCACCGGTACTCAATTGAAAGAAATCACGAAATCAATCGGACGAGAATGAAAACCAAACGGGTAAGAAAGAACAGGGATTTATTAATTAATTATTTACACAAAAACCAAAACCAAGGAAGAAACGAAGGTAATTTACAGAAGAGAAGACACAGTGCAATCCTTATACAAGCTTACTTATTCCCACAGGACAACACAAACAGACTCACACGAATAGGGAATTGCAGGCAGGCACGAATGGCTGGAAGGAGAAGGTTCAGGTGGGATACAGGGCAGGAAGGTCCGGGCAAAAGGCGCAGCAAAGAGGTCCGCTCCAGGTTAGCAGTTCGGAAGCGAACAGCCGGCGGCTCCACACGGCAGGGCTTTCTGCAGCAGCCGGTCTCTCCTTACTCGCCGCACCTCCTTGATGGTTACGGAATCGGAGAATGCCACAAAATGCCACAAATGAAAATGCGCCTCCATCCACAGAACTCTCGATTCGTGCTCCCTCACTCAACTGCCGTGGGGGCTTTGCGCAACGGGTTTTATAACCCCGCCCTTGGAACCCTCGCGAACCTGCCAGATCTTTCGCTCTACGCCCTCTCAAGCCATGCCCACTGATTCCTGGTTGGTCGTAAGGGCTGGCTGACCACACCTTTGGTGACGAGGTGGGGCCACGCCTGTGCTTCTGGTAGCTCCTTTTTTTCTTTTCTTTTTTTTTGTATACAAGATCGAGGCTCGTGAAAGAGCGAACATTAATCACACAGAAAGACAAACCGACACATAAAACATATAACATCGGGAGCGGTAGACAAGATGGGGAGAGAGGGGGAAGGACACAAACACAACATTTGAGAGCAGGGACCGAGAGACATGGAGACATCGAGAGATCTGAGAGAGGGCGAGGGCTTTGGGGGGGGGACATGGGAAGGGGGCGGTGGGAGAGGTATAAAACATATGGACACTGCCAGGACTTCCAGGAAAGAAGTTGGAATTTCAAACAAGGTGAATCTGGGGTGAATTAGCGGGGGTAGAAAAGATCAAGGTTTTGGATGGGGGAAGATAAGAGATGGTGGTGAACAGCTGTTTTAAAGACCTGGAGGGAGGAGTGGGATTGAAGGGAGTGAGGGAGTTTGTTCCAGAGGTGGGAGAAAAGAGGAATGAAAGAGTGAAGGTGAGCAGAGAGCCGAGATTTCGGCAGTTTAACCATCAGAGGGTTGCTGGCAGATCTTGTGCGACCTGTAGGAATATTTGGGGGACAGAGCACAGAGAGAGCTGGGGGTGCAAGGCCGGAGAGGAGTCGGTAGAAGACAGAAAGACCACCTACCTGCCTGCGGTGAGTGAGTGAAAGGCCCTCAGAGATAGCTTCATCGCGGGAGATTCCAATAATTCTGAAAGCTTTGGTTTCAACAGCGTGAAGCCGAGCTAGGTGTGAGGCAGGAGCACCGGCCCATAGGGGAGAACAGTATTCCATTGAGCTGCGGATGAAAGCCTTGTATGTGGTGAGGAGCTCAGGTGTGCCGAGGAAGGACTTCGCACGACGGAGGATGCCCAGTCGGCGACTGGCTTTGGAGGCCAGCTTGGAAATGTGGTTTTCCCAAGAAAGATCATGGCAGATAGTGAGACCCAAAAGCTTGAGCGACAGAACTTCTTGGAGAGGATTGTTGAGAAAGTAGATGGGAGGGTTGTCCAGTCGATCTTTTCGGAGAGACATAGTAAGAGTGTGAGATTTGTCAGGATTGAAAGACATGTTCCACTTGTTTGACCAGTCTGTGATTTTGTCTAAGTCTTCAGAGTGAGGAGGCTGCAGATTGCCGATCTGAGGGAAGAGGAATGGAGCGGCAGAGAGTGGAGTCATCAGCAAAGAGATAGAGAGGATTTTCAAGAGAGTCAGAGAGATCATTGATGAAGACCAGAAAAAGCACGGGGCCCAGAACACTGCCTTGGGGAACTCCAGCCTGAACAGGAAGAGGAGATGAGAGAAACCCATTCAGGGCCACACGTTGACGACAACTAGAGAGGAAGTCCGCCAGCCATGCATGGAGATTTCCATGGATACCAAAGGAGGAGAGTTTGGTGAGCAGAGCGGGGTGCCAGACTGTGTCGAAGGCCTCCCCCTTCTTCTCCGAGATGGAGCACATGGGCAATGGCGTTTTTGGAGCGAGCGGTAAGGCGGCTGTGGCTGGCAGAGGCGCTTTGGGGAAATTGAAAAGGGGGCCTATCTTATTTGTTTGATGCAACGCAGATTCAACTATTGGAAACACATGGCCTTACCTGAAACACAGAATAACGATATAACTATAGAGAGGTCCTATGATTTGCTACGTGTTGCAATGTGGACTAACTAAGGTGCGATTATCTATCTATAATTCCACTAATCTCTGTGTGTATGTTTGTTTGTACGTTTGTTTGTTTGTATGTCTGTGACCGCTGTTTCTCGACAACTACCGGTCCGATATACTTGAAACTTGCCAGGTATATTGCTGGGGACCCGAGGATGTGCCTTTTCAAGGTTTTAAATTAATCGCAGAAGTACTTACCGAGCTATGTCCAAAAAACGATTCAACCAATCAGAGAGCAGCGAGCTATCACGTGTGCCGAACGTGGCGAACACACTCTGCCTCGGATGGCACATTTGAGAGCGTATTCATTTATTTCCCGTCGGCAAACTATGTTGCCGTTAAACTATGTTTTAAAACTAATTATAAAACTAATAAAAACTAATTTGCGATTCATCGTAACTGCGATTTGCGAACTTCCGGACAGTGAGGACTGCACTTCCGGCATCCAATCACAGAACGCGTTATTGCGTAGGCGTGGCCGATGTGAGAGCGAGCTGATGCTGAGCCCAGCGCGTGCGCCATTACGGTACGTAATTCGATTTCTTCCGGAGAAAATAATAATTTCTCGATTTCTTATGCGCATTATTTCTCCCAATTCAGTCAGAGCGAAGGGCGGAAGCGAAGAGCGTTGTTTTTTTTGTTTACGGGCGTACGGGCGGGGTAGAGCGTACGGGTAGCGTTTTTGTTTTTTTTTGGCACATTTGAGAGCGTATTCATTTATTTCACGTTGGCAAACTATGTTGCCGCTATGTTGCCGTTAAACTATGTTTTAAAACTAATTAAAACTAATTTGCGATTCTTTCGCTTTCCTGCGCATTTGTGCACGCTATGGCGATTTCTTTACCAAACTCCGCTAGCCGTTAGCTTTGGACCAAACCATTTCATGTAAATAGAGGCGGGGGATTGTCACCGTACTCGCAAGCCGTTAGCTTTGGACCAAACCATTGCATGTAAATAGAGGGGGGGGGGATATACTTTTAGATATATATATAGTACGGGCATGCCCTAGTTTCAATTAACAGCCAATTAAGGGGAAATGTACACAGGGGTTATTTATAAGGAAATTTTCAACTAAATTTACATGTGAAGGTTCTAAAAACCGCAACAGTATTATTTATCATCACAAGCCAATGCAGAAAATAGGGCAAAATGGAGAAGATTGTCATGGGGACCGCAAGGCTAACCCCCGCTCTTGCAGGGAAAATGGCCTTAAAATGCCTGTTGTTTACAAGCCATACACACGTTTTTGCTTCATATATGTACACTCATATATGTACACTTCATGTATGTACACGGGTTATTTTTTATTATTTCTGGCACCAAACGCAGCACTAAACACCACCCAAATAAAGCGATGGGTTTACTCGTGCAAATTTTCCAGACTTTTCCCCCTTTCCCTTTAACATATTGAACTGAAACTTAGTCGCGGGCATTTAATTGTTAATTTAGCTTCGCCACAAGCATCGATCAAAATTTGTTGGAGTGTGTGTGCTGCCAAGTAAGCAACAGATAATAAAAAACAATAGTCACAAGTGGGACAGACGCTCGTCTCCTGATAGAGGGCAGTCGTAGTAAGGGTGCATTAGATGATAAAGTTGATTTTCAGTTTGATATGATGGAAAATTAGGGGCCGTGGGGGCTGAAAGGCCTGACAACACGATTGTATGCGAAAAATATGTGGGATGGATGTATCCTGAATTGATGAAAAACCTTTCCTTTGTCCAGTGAAAGGACCCTTACACCCTTGTAGACCCTAAAGGGTGTAAACGTCTAAAGGTTGGAAGGGTCTAAAGTGTATTGAGGGTCTTAAAAGGACTGATGATAATGATGATGGACCACTCCTTTTCGCATTATCAGATGCATAGGGCTGCCGAAGCAGTTTCTTGGCTATTTGGCACAATCCTGGATGGGTAACGCAGGATACTCGAATCGCTCATTCATCTCAGTAAGCTGGTACTCATTTTGCTGATCTCGGAAGGATGACACACTGAGTCAACTCACCTGGTGTTAATTCAGGGGGGAGAGGAGGGGTGGGGGTAATGTGGGGACGTTCCCCACCACTCACAATCCATTGCACTTTGGAAATTAAACCAGATCGGTGGCATTATGGTGAGAGCGTCTGCTCTGTGTCTGGGATGTTGGCGGTTCAAACCCCGGCCTAGCTGTACAAAATATATATTTTAAATGGTACGTTCTACTTCCTTGCTTGACGTTCATCACCGAGTCGTGGAGGATAGAGCGTGGCCAAACAACCATGGCACAGGCTTGATGAGCACAACGGCCACCTCCTGCGGTTCAGGTTCCTTGCACGGGAACTCATAATACTGCAGAGTCCGTTTTCCACCGGCGAGCACACAAGGACAAGTGTTAAGGTGTTTTTATTCCCCATTAACTACAAAAACAAAGGTAACAGCTGCAACAAATATGGTCCCTGAAAACGCGAAAAGGATGTCACCAAACGTCCTATCAAAAAATACGAGTTTGATTTAGTAAGTCAGAAATTTTCAAAAATGCCAAGAGTCTCCGATACTACATTCATCCTACACAGTACCTTGTATTACACAATGTGGCACTACATCTAGACAGTCAGGGTGCCAAAGGCAAACCGTCCGAAAATTCAGTCCTCCGCTCCAAAAAACAAAAATGAATATTTCAAGCCATGACAACGGGTCAAAAGGTACATCAAAAGAGCTTTTAAAACAGTGTTTCATCTGGAATGCCCGTTTCCTCTTTCACACAGATTTACTCCCAGTGCAGTAGGAAATAAAAACACATTAAAGCTCAAGGCAAAATGTTTACAAAAACTCACTCTGGCAAACATTCTTACTGTGTCAAGACAACATCCCTGCAGAAAGGTGGGAAAAGAAGGCATTTGCTGGCAGAGGTTTCTTTGCCCTAAGTATTACGGATTCCCAGAGCTTGCTCCAACTCTTGTCGGCGTTGCTGCACCTACAAGGAAGAATTCGCTTTTAATCGTAGGGACTCGGACGTTGCTTACTGGTTTGTGTGTGAGGATGGTGAGTCAGCACGCGCACCCTGACGACGCAACCAAACGAGCGAAACAAAGCTGCTCAAAGATTCTGTTCACGAGAGATTACCTTGGAATAGAAGTAGCGGCAAACAGCTTCCTGAGTCCAAGACTGGAAGTAAAATTCAGCCCGCCGCTCTTCCTCAGGGTTCCCAGCCACATCTGTCATGGTCTGCATTTACACACAAGAGGGACGACACAACGAGAGGCCGGCAAGATCAACTTGAGGTGTGCGCACTTTGAATGAATGAATGAACGTTTTAAGGCCATTTCCCCCCGCTAGAGCAGGGGTTAGCCTTGCAGGCCCCATGACAATCATGGATCCCTGTTTGAGGCAATGTTTTTATGGCCGGATGCCCTTCCTGACACCAACCCTTAGTCGCCTCTTACGATGCACAGGGATACGGTGTACCTATTCTAAATCTTGGTACACACCGGGATCATTCATCCCAGGATGATCTCGGAAGGATGACAAGCTGAGTCAACCCCCCTGGTGTTATTTCACCGATCGACCGGGATTCGAACTTAGGATCCTAGGATCCTAAGCCTGCACCCTAACCGCTAAACCAACACCGGGAACTTTGAGCAGTTCAAATCTCGAATCAGCTAAAAACCACTACCCTGTTTGGCAGGCAGGGCGATACATCGATATGTGCCGTCCGTCAGATGGACATCAAGCCGGAAGCCCCTTTTGCCAGCACTGGTCATTGGTGGATGTTAAATATCCCACGTTGTTGCGAAGAGTAGGTGCCTTATCTCTGGCACCCTAAACCAATTCAAATCAGTCCCATACGATGGAATTCATCACGATGTAGCGCCCTCTAATGGTGCTTCCTAAAAAACACCTGTTTTGGCTCATTTTGTAAATATGGAATGAAAATATGAAAGAGAAGGGGAAGCATGTTGGGGGTTGACTCATCACTCTCGGAACTCCTCGGTTCAAATCTCATGTGCTGTACAATACACATTCGGCAATCGTCTGTCCTCGCTTTTAAATACACCGATGTCTATGGATATCTTTGAATTGTCGTACATGCGATTTATGTACAAGCTCCACCACTAGCCCCAGGTCAGTGTTAAAACTAAAAAAAGGAAGAGAGCACGACTCCCGATAACCTGTTCCTACCTGACATCGAAGCACCTCGCAATGTTTACAGAAATCCCAGAGAGTCTTATAGGACGATGGAATACATTTTTTAAACCACTTTTTTAATCTATCTATAATTCCAGTAATCTCTGTTTGTACGTTTGTCTGTGACCGCTGTTTCTCGACAACCACGGGTCCGATATACTTTTAACTTGCCAGGTATATTGCTGGGGACCCGAGGATGTGCCTTTTCAAGGTTTCATATTAATCGGACAATTACTTACCGAGCTATGTCCAAAAAACGATTCAACCAATCAGAGAGCAGCGAACTATCGCGTGTGCCGAACGTGGCGGACACACTCTGCCTCGGATGGCACATTTGAGAGCGTATTCATTTATTTCACGTTTGCAAACTATGTTGGCGCTATGTTGGCGTTAAACGATGTTTTAAAACTAATAAAAACGAATTTGCGATTCATTCGCTTTCCTGCGCGTTTGTGCACGCGATGGCGATTTCTTTACCAAACTCCGGAAGCCGTTCGCTTTGGACCAAACCATTTCATGTAAATAGAGGGGGGGGATATAATTTTAGATATAGATATAGTACGGGCAATGCCCTAGTGGTTGATAAAGCAGATAGCCGAGTGGCAGGTAACCACAAAGCACCGGGGTTTGTATTCTGATAATTTGCTCAATGCAGTAGATCAAGCGCCAGGATAGAGTCAACCTGGTCCGATTTTAAAGAATGCTTCCGTTAGGGAAAGGCCTCTAGAGGTGTCTCATTAGATTCTTAAATGATGCGTTTATCACCCATTGGTGGAACAAAGGAACATCGTTTAACCTTGCAGACACGTTATAAAATGCTGTACGAATCAAAACTTGTCCATCAGTTTGCCATCTATCCCACAGCGGATACGGCTCTCTCAGCAGGTGACGGGGCCATTTCCCAAACATGCACCTGGTTGTTTTATAAAATCTATATCCATTTTGTGTTGTCATCCGAAACCTTTACCGACACATCGGCCCCCATGCCGATACCTGTAAGCGGATTTGCTCACTCTAGTTGGATGTTTCTTGGACTTTAAGGTACATGACTGGACCTTTTGTGGCTCCAGCTGAAGTCTGAATTTATGGTTGTACCTGGCAGTGTTGCTTTTTCCCTCTTTCTGAGCGCTCATCTCACGGGCCTAGGTGTAATGGTGCAGGCTATTCCAAGAGGATGCGTTTCCGCAGCCCCTGCGGGATTAAGCCCTGCTCAGACTACATGTGTGGATGGGGATTCTGTCCATCTTTCCATTTCAGATATCTGCTGCAATGGGGAAGATTCATTCTATGTCATGTGTGAAGAAGTGCGCTATAACCTATCGCCCACCCAGTAGTGGGGTGGAAGTGAACACAAGTTAGCGGTGGTCCCGTGCGGAAGACAATAATCTCCTATAGAAGGTGCGTTCAAATCCAGCCGAGAGAAGCAGTATTTATGATTTGGATTATACCCTTCTGCACGTTGAACTCGTCTACATTATCAGCAAAAACCCAGGTGGCTCATTAACGACCCTTCCGGGTGGGGAGAGAGGTAACCTCCCTGACCCACTGGGTTACCCTGACCCACTGGGTTCAATCAGAATCTCCATGCGATGCCAGTCCACTCACTATGGCTGACTCTTCGTGCCATGAAAGCTTTGCCACAGTAATCGCTTGTGACCAATGATCTAGTTCCTGTTCTCTGTATTGGGACTTATCGAATGGTTAACTAGAACGGTACTTGGTTAGACCGCATACCTCCACCAGGCTCAACAGTTTACCTTTTGCATCCCACTGATGGGTCGTTTCTGCATCCATACCTGAACCAAAATGTAATCAACTTGTTCTCGTCATCTACCCAACTCATCCACCAAGTTTAGTCATATTCCGTCCACATTTTTTTTTTTTTTAAATACAGTACCGTGTTGCGTATCGTTGTGGCCCTGTCTCTCAATGGTGAAGAATCAATTAAAATTTAAAGAACATCATGTCCGGATCTTCACCAAATCCTCATTCAACCTGTCCACCAAGTTTGGTCTGAATCCGTCCATAACTTTTTGTTTTTGAGATATCCTGCTCACAGACAAACAAACGGGTGAAAACATAACCTCCGTCCACCTTCAGTGGCAGAGGTAAAAAGGGTAATGCGTAAATCATTAGCCGAAATGTGGGACTGCAATGGTGGTCGAATACCCATCCGGATCCATGAAACAATTGACAAAAACTGGTGATGTTATAAACACAGATATCATCAGTATTTGCGTTTAAATCACATCTGGAGGATCCTTTATACTAGGTTCGGTGGTGTAATGGTTAGAGCGTCCGCTTTCAGTCTGGGAGGTCAGCATTTTGAACCCGACCCTGGCCGATTCATACCAAAGACTTCAAAAATGGTGTGTGCGTCGTCTTTGAAACCGCATTTAAAAATGGATCGAGCCCTTGACGAACAACCATTGTGCAGACTTGATGGGCCTAATGGCCTCATTCTATGTTGAGGTTCCTCGTAAGGGAACTCATTTATTTATTTATTTGCGATACACAAGCCGACCAGATCGGTGCACTCGTCTTCATTCGGGGAGTGATTAGGGTTTTCAATGTCAAGATCCTTGAAAACGCGACGACAGTCACCACAAATCCCACCTTTAGGTCGTGGCACTGAGACTGCAGCCAGTCATTGATGAACCCTTGAGGATCCTTTGCAAACCCCAACATGAACTCCCTCTGGATCTTTAGCTGGTTGATGGTCTCAATTGTTTCGTGGATCTGATTAAACGTCAGTGGAGAAACAAAAAGGACAAATATTAGAGACCGATTGGTCGAGCATTTCATTCAGTCACGATAATGTGGGGAGCGGTCACATTAGGCCGGGGACAGGGACAACTCAAAAAGATGGCATTTAACCTTGTTATCCAGAGATGCAATTTCCTGCTGGCTGGCTGTGGACAGCAGGAAGGAATTCATTTGTGTCTTCAACGTGTCGTCCACTTCCACATCAATATCGTAGCAGGCCGTCTTCTTCTGGTCATTTGGATCGACACTGCAAACGCACACGACACTGTATGCTACACCCAGGGATCTTTTTGGTAAACAAAACTAGTACAAGGCCAGGAGGAACCAAAGCCGTCAGACGTCTGTCACCAGTACAGTACTATGCAAAGGTGAAAACTTGCTATTTGTCCGGTATATAGACTTGATAAATTAGAAGCCATCTACGTATTCCATACGTAACAAAGGGAAATAAAGAAAAAATAGAAAAAGAACTTGAAAAAAATTTACACAAATAGAAATTGAAAAAACATTGAAAAATAAAGTAAATAAAAAGAAAGAAAAAAATAGAAAAATAGAAAAATAAAGTAAATCAATATAAAGTAAAAAAAATTGAGCTCATGGTTCATGGTGTTGCCACCAATAATTCAAAATCCCACGCACTTATAATTTGTCAATCCCATTTGCATGTCTACGCCATTTATTTAACGGTATTTAATTGATTTCATTGTCCCCTGGCAGTGAAAGCAGGGGGTTTGTAATTTGTTCAGGGTGCCGGCGATAGCTCACCTGCTCTTCGCGAAGGATACCATGGGATCTTTAACGTCCACCAACTAATACTGGCAGACGGGACCACCCAGTTTAACGTCCATCCGAGGGATGGCGCACATATTGATGCCTAGCCCTGCCCTGCGAAATACCGGGTTTTATAGCCTGGGTCAGGATTCATCACAGGCTAGACAGCTCAGACGTGAGTGGGCATACATATAGGCCTAACCTTGTAATGCATGTGGCACACGTACAAAGTCTTCCGTGCACCTCAGACCACCGTTTAAAAATATGGTAAGAAAATCTGGTAGGTTTTAAAATCGACTTCGGAGCAAGAAATGGTTATGGTAACTGTTAGACTGGAGGGCAGTGGAGATGCAAGAAGGTTTGGAGGCCTTCGGGTATGGTCTAGAAAGGGTACAGTAATGGGGACTGAAAAACAAGAATTATTTTATTACCGAAGACATTACATCAAGTAAATGAGGAAAAGGACTTGGGAATTACCGCAACAACGTCACACAACTGATATGGTGAACAAATATGCCGCGAAGACAATTTTGAAATCTAAACGCAGAATAATGGACAAGTACAAGGTAGTAGTGCTGGCACGCTATGGTACAATATCGAGAACACTGCGTTCTGTTTTGCTATCTTTGAAGGGAAAGACTAAGGCACGAGAGAGGGTTCAATGTAGATAACCTCGAGAAGTTCTACAGGGTGGCCGCAAAGAGGGGCATCAATTCAAAAACATTCAGTTTAGGGTAGGGTAAAACCCTTTACTTGTATACGCCGTACCCCTACGACCTCACCCCATCGTTGATCCTTCCCTTGTCCTACTGCCGTGGCTGGTCACTCGCTCCTGTGCGTTGTCACCCATTCTTTCTCTACTTGTGTCACTGGGTTCATCATATTGTGATTTGGAGGAAGTAGTTTAGGAGCTGGCCCCCGAGCATTGTTACAATGTGTGTGGAAAGAAGATGGAGGGTTGAAGCAAGGCCTTACCTGATGATGTGGTTGATGACTATGGGGTCTGGAGGCATGAGCAAGGCGTGCAATCTTTGTGGAATCTCAGAAAACTTCATTCGTGGGCAATCAAATATCTGGGCAGTGAGGGGTAGTTGGGGGATGGGTGGGGAGCAGGGAGTGGAGACCTTTAAAATGCAACTATAACCACCCTGAATAACTTTTTGTCATCGTCAGCCTTAGCTCGTGCAGCACGGTGCACCCTTAAAATGCACCATTACAAGCAGAGATGCACACCTTTACAAATTAAATCCAAATACACACCTCTGATAAAGTGACTATTTGTTTAAACCTCGATGTGTACTGACAACAAGCGGCCCGTGAAATTGAAAAAGCACAACACAAGCTAGGCCCACCTGGTGCAGATATTTGTCACAGTTGATGAACTCTCGCTCATGCGAGTCCTGCAGTTTGTGGCTTTTGACATATTGCCATAGGGCCTGAATAATGACTGGTCGAGTTTGGGTGTGTATGCCCAGCAGCCGCGCCAGCCGAGCATCGAGTTTGAACTGCGGAGGCTGAACGGACAATGGAAAAAAAAAATAGGAATCACCTGTTAACACAGCACTTTGGAAGATATTAACCGAGCAAAAGCGATATACAGGTAGACATTGCAAACGTCAGGAGCAAGTCGCTTTGCAGAGCGTAGACGATCGCTGTGGATGTTAGATCCCATGGTGTCTTCCAGAAAAAATAAATAAATAAAAACTCGGTCCAGCTATAAACTCAACTGTTGTCCTGGTGTTTCACAGTCATGGTGAGGCATTGTCCCTCGGATTGACGATACACTGGTCGTCCCGTCTACTGCCATTAGTTGGCGGACGTTAGAGATCAGACGGTGTCTGTGATGAGTAGATCACCGTCACCCTGGACAAATGACCAATTCCTGCTCTAACCTACAGGGAGCACTATCAGCAGTACAGCAACGCCACCCAGCAAATGATGCAAACGGTAGCCATGTGCTGCACACAAAACAAGCGGAACTGAACAATTCAATTTATAAGACAATGCCAATGTGGTCAACAATGGAACAAGGGTGATGACAGCATTCCATAAACTGGGAATACAATTCATCTTGGGACACCTTCATGAACAATTCAGTCGCAAAATAGCAAATGGAATCCTCCAAAAGTTTTGTAACAGTTACCTTCCGACACAAACGGCTCCTCAAGAGTCATTGTACCTGGTAGTCCAGCATGAGCAGCACGGTGCAGCGAACATTTACGTCCCCAGGCCGCTTCACCTGAAAACCATCGGTCTCCTGCGTCGTTTGTGTGCGATGCCACTGTGTTGCACAAAAACATGGCTGCAGTGAGTCTGCTGATCCAGCAACGCTGACAAACTAAGGACGCAATGCGCGCTTGCTTTGCTCTCCACCTTTCTAAGCATCTCTTGTGTAAAAAGTAATTCATCATAAACTACATTTACCACAACAATCCCTCCCCACCAAAAAAGAAAACAACAGAATATAAATGCAGCGAGGACACGCCTCGCCCACGTTCAATCTCAACCTACCGTTACGTTTGATTCCAATCAAAGGTCACATGAGAGAGAGAGAGTTATGAGGTATGTGAGAGAGAGAGAGAGAGAGAGAGAGAGAGAGAGAGAGAGAGAGAGAGTTATGAGGTATGTGAGAGAGAGAGAGAGAGTTATGAGAGAGCGAGAGAGAGAGAGCGCGAGAGAGAGAGCGAGAGAGAGAGAGCGAGAGAGAGAGAGAGAGAGCGAGAGAGAGAGAGCAGGAGGGTGGAAGGGAGAGAGCAGGAGGGTGGAAGGGAGAGAGCAGGAGGGTGGAAGGGAGAGAGCAGGAGGGTGGAAGGGAGAGGGAGCAGGAGAGAGAGAGAGAGGGAGCAGGAGAGAGAGAGAGAGGGAGCAGGAGAGAGAGAGGGAGCAGGAGAGAGAGAGAGAGGGAGCAGGAGAGAGAGAGAGAGAGAGCAGGAGAGAGAGGGGGAGCAGGAGAGAGAGAGAGAGGGAGCAGGAGAGAGAGAGAGGGAGCAGGAGAGAGAGAGAGGGAGCAGGAGAGAGAGGGAGCAGGAGAGAGAGAGAGGGAGCAGGAGAGAGGGAGCAGGAGAGAGAGAGAGGGAGCAGGAGAGAGAGAGAGGGAGCAGGAGAGAGAGAGAGAGGGAGCAGGAGAGAGGGAGAGAGAGAGGGAGCAGGAGAGAGAGAGAGAGGGAGCAGGAGAGAGAGAGAGAGAGGGAGCAGGAGAGAGAGAGGGAGCAGGAGAGAGAGAGAGAGAGGGGGAGCAGGAGAGAGAGAGGGAGCAGGAGAGAGAGAGAGAGGGAGCAGGAGAGAGAGAGAGGGAGCAGGAGAGAGAGCGGGAGCAGGAGAGAGAGAGGGAGCAGGAGAGAGGGAGCGAGAGCGAGAGGGAGATAGAGAGAGAGAAGGAGAGAAAAGGAGAGAAAACCTCAGATGCCTCAAGCTCGAATTGGATTTTCAAAATAACTTTCAAAGGTCACATGACCTTTGGCCTGTTGAACCCAAAATCAAATCAGTTCATCATTGTATTGCAGTCCAGGTTTGTGCCAAGTTTGGTCAAAATGTCTTCAGTGGTTCACAAGATATCATAACAAAAACAACAACAACAACAACTCTCTGCTCACTGCTCATAAATCTCTGCAAGATCTGCCAGCAACCCTCTTCTGGTGAAATTGCCAAAATCAAGACTCTGCTCACCTTCACTCTTTCAATCCTCTTTTCTCCCACCTCTGGAACAAACTCCCTCACTCTCTTCAATCCCTCTCCTCCCTCCAGGTCTTTAAAACAGCTGTTCACCACCATCTCTTATCTTCCCCCATCCAAAACCTTGATCTTTTCTACCCCCGTTAATGTCACCCCAGATCCACTTTTTTTCATTCGCAACTTGTTTCCTGGAACTCCTAGCAGTGTGCATGTGTTTTTTTTTTTTACCTCTCTCCCCCCACCACCCCTTCCCATGCAGCCTCCCCCCAAGCCCTCTCCCTCCCACAGATCTCCCGATGTCCCTGTTCTCCACTGTTGTGCTTGTGTGCTTCCCTCTCTCTCCCAATATTGTCTCCCGCTCCCTTTATTACATGTTGTATGTGTCCGTTTATGTTTTTTTTGTCATTAATGTAAGCCCTTACATGAGCCACGATCTTGTATACAAAAAAAGAAAAAATTTTAAACGTACAACGGACGAACAGCAAACCCGGAAACAATGCATCCGGCCTTCGGCTGCGGAGGCATTTTTGAAAAAAGGCAATCGATGCAGAAGTTGTTAACATTTAGCAACTTAACAGATTTAAAACACTCGTCTCCATTGTGATCTGTGGTGTCACCTCCACTAAGTGATTGTCCGGTCCATACAGGTCCTTCTCCAACTCGATGACGAGGCTCTTGAAGAACGATGAGAACTTCCGCTTCTGCTTTGCTGCGTCGTACTTGTTGGCCGTAGCCTGCAGCAATGAAATAAAATCAACAAATAAACAACAGGTTTGAAGGTCGAATTTCAGGAAATGCAAAACTGAGGTGGCAAGACTATTTTATTCTTCAGTGAGATCTGTTAGGTGGTGTATGTTGCGGAGCGACGTTAACACTTTTACGTCTACGATTCAACACAGAGTGAACATATCGTTTTATATGACTGCGATGTTTGCCGACACGAGAAGTTTATTGTCAAAATAGATTTCTGTAAAAGGGTATCAAACTATAATGGTGTCGTTAGTCTTGCTCTATTCAACGAGGGAAGAGGGGTGTGGAGGGTGGGGGGGGGGGGGGGGGGGTGGGCGGTTGAGAGGGAGATGGGGGTGGAGAGCGGGGGCAATGCATCGGTGGCATTGCCACACCTCCGCGAGGACTGGTGCGAACCGGAGATGGGGGTGGAGAGCGGGGGCAATGCATCGGTGGCATTGCCACACCTCCGCGAGGACTGGTGCGAACCGGAGATGGGGGTGGAGAGCGGGGGCAATGCATCGGTGGCATTGCCACACCTCCGCGAGAACTGGTGCGAACCGGAGATGGGGTGGAGAGCGGGGGCAATGCATCGGTGGCATTGCCACACCTCCGCGAGGACTGGTGCGAACCGGAGATGGGGGTGGAGAGCGGGGGCAATGCATCGGTGGCATTGCCACACCTCCGCGAGGACTCGTGCGAACCGGAGATGGGGGTGGAGAGCGGGGGCAATGCATCGGTGGCATTGCCACACCTCCGCGAGGACTGGTGCGAACCGGAGATGGGGGTGGAGAGCGGGGGGCAATGCATCGGTGGCATTGCCACACCTCCGCGAGGACTGGTGCGAACCGGAGATGGGGGTGGAGAGCGGGGGCAATGCATCGGTGGCATTGCCACACCTCCGCGAGGACTGGTGCGAACCGGAGATGGGGTGGAGAGCGGGGGCAATGCATCGGTGGCATTGCCACACCTCCGCGAGGACTGGTGCGAACCGGAGATGGGGGTGGAGAGCGGGGGGCAATGCATCAGTGGCATTGCCACACCTCCGCGAGGACTGGTGCGAACCGGAGATGGGGGTGGAGAGCGGGGGCAATGCATCGGTGGCATTGCCACACCTCCGCGAGGACTGGTGCGAACCGGAGATGGGGGTGGAGAGCGGGGGCAATGCATCGGTGGCATTGCCACACCTCCGCGAGGACTGGTGCGAACCGGAGATGGGGGTGGAGAGCGGGGGCAATGCATCGGTGGCATTGCCACACCTCCGCGAGGACTGGTGCGAACCGGAGATGGGGGTGGAGAGCAGGGGCAATGCATCGGTGGCATTGCCACACCTCCGCGAGGACTGGTGCGAACCCACAGCTATGCGCTGCAGACCAACGATGACTTCCAGGTTTAGAATAGTCTGGCTTCATCATGCACCGTGCTGCGTCCAAAGTACCGCATTTGACGCTTTTACTTTGACTCCTGAATAAACTCAAGTTTGGAGTTCACCCACCTTCAAGTTCCATAATCGATCAATAAAGAACCTTGGGGTTCTGTGATAGGCTGAACATGTCGACCACCATTACTACGAAGCAATATATATATATTGCTTCGTAGTAATGGTGGTCGACATGTTCAGCCTATGTCCATTTGAATGTAATTATCCCAGCAGATGTGCTATTGCCAAACACGGCCTTAAGGAAGGCCACACACCTTTATGGGATAGGGTTAATATTTTGGGTTCCACACCCAACAGAAACAGAAGACGTGTTTTGGAGGCTTGGCACACAGAAGAAACTGTTACCTCGATCACACAAGAGGTAGTTGACTTACCGGTAGCGTTTGACCCACTCTTGTGTAAACGAAGCAGGCATTCTGTACTTTGAACAACGAGTCCACATAATGTCACACAAGGTTTTTATTCGGACAATTTGCCCCCTCCCCTTCCCCCCCCCCTCCCTCCAAACCACCCATCTCCCAAACCCCCCCCCCCCCTCCGCTTCCGCTCCCTCTGGTTCCCCCCCCCCCATTTTATCACCCCCTATACCCCCCCCCCCCCCTTCCCGCATTCCCCTTTACCGCATAGGGCCACATGTGATGATCTTGATACTATGGCAATTTTATTTTATCTTAAAAATTTTTCCTTTAATATATTTACAGTTTTAATTTAATTTACAATTTAATTGTTTACAAGTTTAACTTTTAATTAAATGTAATGATTGTTTCCGATTTTCTAAACACTTGAGTTATAATCGAGCATTGCTTACAGGATTATTTTAAGCCGTTAATAGCGGTTGATTTTTGAATTTGGTCAGTAACGTCTCCGTTCACGAGAGCGGTGTGATACGCTTTCATTGGCTGTCCAGCTTTGCCCACCCCACTTTGCATATACCCCGCCCACTTTGCGTATAAGGGGATGTTGAGATGATTTTATCACTCTTGAGGAAGATTAACGGAGGCGTGTGGCTTCACATGTTGTTAATCGAAACGTTGAGTCATTGTTTGTTCAATTAAAGGTTGGAGATCTTACCATGGAGTCATATATATATATATAGGAATGAATGAATGAATGATAGTTTTAAGGCCATTTTCCCCGCTAGAGCGGGGGTTAGCCTTGCGGGCCCCATGACAATCATGGTTCCCTGTTTGAGGCAATGTTTTCATGGCCGGATGCCCTTCCTGACGCCAACTCTTGGTCACGCTCTTACGATGCGCAGGGATACGGTGTACCTATGCTGAAACCGGGGTAAACACCGGGATCATTCATCCCAGCAAGCTGGTACTCAATTTGCCGACCTCGGAAGGATGACAGGCTGAGTCAACCCCCCTGGCGTTAATTCAGCGATCGACCGGGATTCGAACCCAGGATCCCAAGCCGGCACCCTAACCGCTAAGCCAACACCAGGATAAATAAATAAAAAAACTTCCTTTGTACACTTACATCCTCCAGGAGACGCCCCTCTACACGCAACTCCCACGATGCAATGCTGCCTTCTTCTTCCTCTGCGTCAGGTTTGGTGGGGTTGAACGTGTTGGAGATGAAAACTCGCAGCTTCCGTTTTTGCTGGAATCCACAACGAGACGGGACACGCAAACCACACTTTGATAAATCATTCCACCAGCATCCACCAAAATCGAAGAACATTTAAACTGGTCAACAGGGTGTTAAATAATTAATAACATATCAAACAAAGATGCCCTTAAAATAACCCTACCGCTTAAGGGCCGTGGGAAGTAAATTTGTTACGCACCATATACGCTCATACTACTGAACACACAGAATGTGGTTGGTCTTTAACCACATACCGCTCCAAGCACCTGCTTTGTGAAAGAGACCATTGTATGAATGTCAATAAAGGATGAAGAATGTGGACCACGACCATTTGCAACACGGAGGTACAAAATACCAATGGCAAAGTTTAATGAAACGATATGTGGAATGGTTTGAGACTCACTTTGAAAATGGAAAACTCATTTTGGTGAAAAGAGAAATGGATCCAATCACTGTATTTACATTTAGCAGGCCTCAAATTATATATACAACACGTATAATGCTAGATGATGCATCATTTAAGAGCTCTTGGGTCCGTACAGTGCATGGGGACTTCTCAAGACGTTGATATTCACGCAATTTCGATTTATGTGCATTTTTGTTGCATACACAAGTGGTGTGTAGGTTCAGAGTCGCTGATTCGCACACTTCCCGGAAGCAAAAAATAATACAACTACAAACTATTCAGTCAGTTCCGCGTCACTTATAATTACCTTTCTTGGATTTACCTCACCGAGAAACCTTCGCAGTCTTAACAGTTAGTGACTTTTGCTGTTAATGGACATACCCAGCAAACTCCTAAAACATTCCACACTCTATTGGAAACAAATTCCCCAACAACAGCCCAGTGGAACAGAGTTATCTGCTAGCGAGTAATAAAACACACAAAATGTCCAGATTTGACAATCACCGGCATCTTGCTCACGCCATCACAACGTCAACCCTTTACTTGGTCACCTACAGTTAAACAATGCCAATGAGAATCAAAGAGGAAACGTGCAACAATCAGGTAATCCCACGTGCGCAGCCTTGTATTAGTCCGAGAGGATGGTAACGAGGGATCGCACTTGCCTTCGATCTGTGTCAGCTTGGTAAGTTTCCCGATCCGACTACAAACTGCCTGATGATGCACAGCCACGGGCAGGGCGATTCACAAATGTGCGCTGTCCCTCAGATGGACGTTAAGCTGGTTGTCCCGTGTGCCAGCATTAGTTGGTAGACGTTAAAGATCCCACGGCATCCTTATCACGATTTACACAATTTATCACCAGCACCCTGAACAATTTACAAGTTCCTGCACACTCACAGAGTGTAATGTGTCGGAGTGACGACCTGTCCAGGATTCTAACCGTTGTGAAAGAAACTACATTGGTATACCAGACATTATGTGCAGGCATTAAGTTTGGATCTCAAAGAGAATGAATTATCAGCATTATTTTGGTTGCATTTTCACACGTAATAAGCATGGATCCAGGAAATGAAGGGTGTGGGGGAGGAAGGGATGTAGGGGGAAGCAATAGATTGGGGACGGGGAGGTGGTAGTAGCTACGTAAAAGTTCATTAACCACATTTAAAGGTCATTTACCATGATCCAGTAGTGCACCTGGTGGCCGGCACACAATAGCAAAAGACAGGGTGGGATCTCTCACATCCAACAGCGACTGCGAGCAGACAAGACACCTGGCTTATTGTCTCATCCAATGGACGGCGCACTCATCGAAGCAACACCCTGACTGCGAAACTCTGGAGGTATACGATAACAATGAGTCTGGAAGTACACGAACAATCAAATCAAACGCATGAAGGTGGGTTTGCTTCCTGCAATCTATGGTGTCAGCCACTCAGGAGGTGCGGTTAGGTATTTACAAGTTACGTGTTGCTTTCGAAAATCTGATTTTTATGCGTTCAGTCTCTGTCTGTGTATGATTTTGAACAGTAAACAGTAAGTTTGAAAGAACAGATTGAGAGAACAGAACAGAACAGTAAGTTTGAGAGATCTCGCGAGATCTTGGAGACGACGACACGGATTTTCGAAGCTCTACACGATCTCCACGTTTTCAAAGTTAAGTCATTGTTCACAATAATTGTATTTTGTCGAAACTGTATTTATCGTTCGGTGTGTGAACCTATAATGTGCCCCTTGGAAGTTTCTCGGTGTTTATCTTTCATAAATTAATCGTTTCTGTTTGCCGTGCGTGTGCGGCCTTGCCTCAGGCTTCCCCTGTCGAAGTTTGTTCTTCCTTCGCTGTTTTTGCTAGGTTTTTCGATTTTCCCTTCTCCCCCAAACCTCCCCGAACATCTACTCTTTGTCTAACGCTGTAACCCCCACGCATCCCCCCCCCCAAAAAAAACAAATAAAAAACTTTTATTTCCCTTTCTCCTCGTGTGCTTTTGTCCCATTGTGCGCCTCTGTCCACGTGCGCTGTCCCGCCCCGCCCCCATTATCGCCTTGCCGTCCACCTTTTGCCCTGTTCAAGTGGCTCGTGGTTGTCCCTCTCGGCTCCCTCTCCCCGTTGGTATCTTTGTGAATATAAGATTGTTCTTCACGGTTCTGTTTAAATATGTTTAAACTTTCCCCTGCAGTGTTTTATTTCCCCTGCACTCCCCTGCAGTGTTGCAGGTTTATTACAAGACGCTGTTTTTCTTCCTATTTAAAAGGCTCCTTTCAATTTCCTCTTCAACTCATTCCACTTCAAAAAAATATTCAATCTCTTATAATTCTTTCTCACTACATGCTCTAAATTCTCATTCATTTCACCCCTCCTCCATCGTTCTTAAACGGATCGCTAACTTGAAAATCACAATAAACCCAATTTGTTATAAATGTTCATCTTTCATAAATCATCCACTTTCTAAACTCCCCCCTTGCCCCTCCCCTCCAAATCTCCCCCCTTGCCCCTCCCCTCCTAAGCTTCCCCCTTGCCCCTCCCCTCCTAATCTCTCCCCTTGCCCTTCCCCTCCTAAACTCCCCCCTTGCCCCTCCCCTCCAAATCTCCCCCCTTTCCCCTCCAAATCTCTTCCCTTGCCCCTCCCCTCCTAAACTCCCCCCTTGCCCCTCCCATTCAAAACTCCCCCCCCAACCCCTCCCCTTCAAATCTACCCCCGCCAACCATCCCTCCAAAATTCTCCCTTCTCTCACCTCCTTCTCAAAGCTGCCTCCTCCCCACTTCGTCTCCCTTCTATCTCATACCTCCACCTCCCCCAACCTTCTACTTTCCTCTGCCCCCCCCCCCCCTCAAACAACTCCTCACTGTGCCTCATCCCATCACCATCAAACCTTTCGTCCTCCTCATCCTTCCCTTTCTTGTAACTCTTCTGTAATCTCTGACACACTATCAACTGCTCTCCCTACTGTTACGAACTCCTCCCCAACACCCGGTCATGGTGTACCTCCGAGCCCCGAGAGGAGTCACGGCAGAAAAATGTGTTATTCTGTATGTCAAAGATCAATGGTGAAGCCACACCAATTGTTACCAACAAACAAATATTGTATTAAGATCACACAAGAATAACAGTACAACAACAATAATAATCAATTGTACAACCAATATATATTTCCGATGATGGCACCATCAGGTTCGTACAATATAACTCACTGTGCTCCAAGTGAGCGAAAGGAAGAACATTCCCCAATGTCTCTATTCCGGCATCCAGCCCAAGTCGATCCGCTCCAGCGATCGTCAAAACGATGTCCCATCGAGACCAGAATCCCATTCGGATGACAGTCACAGTCAGGCGGCCAAAGCTGCGCAAAGGTGCCCTCAAGGCGACGGGGAAATCCAAAGGCGCCCTCCAGGCGACGGGGAAATCACCCTCTCGGGTATGGACGTTTCCCGGCTCCAAACCGGCGAACCGCAGGTTTACCTTCAAAATCCACGTTACACACACACCGGTTCCCTGCGTACCCCGGTTTAGAATAGGTACACCGTATCCCTGCGCATCGTAGGAGGCGACCAAGGGTTGGCGTCAGGAAGGGCATCCGGCCATAAAAACTGCCTCAAACAGGGAACCATGATTGTCATGGGGCCCGCAAGGCTAACCCCCGCTCTAGTGGGGAAAATGGCCTTAAAAAGATCATTCATTCATTCATATTCATTCATTCACACACACACACACACACCAGATAAACGTCTGGATGCGGTGAAAATGGGTGAAGCGAAGCGAAAAACCTTGCGCGATGCGCAAAGCGCGCCAGTCCAGATGGCCGACGGCCCGTTCTCGAGGCGTAACGGCACGACGATGATTCTCCTCGGAATCAACCGCCAAAACCTGACATGCAGGTTGATCTGTCACAGCGATAACAACTCTGTCGCAAGAATCCCTTTCCCGGGAAACCCGAAGTTCGCTGGTGACCTCCGTTCGTCAACGTTTGCTCCAGACCTCGAAGCAGCTAGGCTTCTTCCCCGACTCACTCGCTCCGCCTTCTCCTCCTCTTCCTCTTCGTCGTCCGGTTCCGGGTTCATTTAAAAAACATTGACTTTTTTACCTTTTGAAAATAGTAACCTCTATCTCCCTTAAACGACAACAATAATAGTACATGGAATCAAAAATATTTACCGTGGATGAAAACCACAACAACCGAAGTGACGAATCCGTAACTCTACCTCCCCCTCTCATCCTTCATCCTTGATCTGACCCTACCCCTCCCCTCCCCTCCCCTGCACCCGATGCTCCCCCTCTCTCCTCATTAACGGTATGGACCTCAAACATCCGGGGCCTTCGCTCAAACCTGATTGATCTCTCCATTCAGGTTGCTTCTGACAATCCAGACTTCATCTGCTTAACAGAAACATTCCTCCTTCAAGATGTCTCTGATTCCTTAATATCTCTTCCTGGTTACTCCCTCCTCCGGTATGATAGACCTGAGCCTCGTCCTGGTGGTGGGGTGGCTATCTTTATCAAAAACTCTCTTCCTCACTCTCCTTGCACTGCCCTCTCTCCACCGCACCCCCAGGAGTACCTTTGGCTACGGCTTCCTCTCCGCTCCCACCTTTTGTTCATATGTGTTCTGTACCGTCCTCCAAACAGTGATAACTCCATTTACATTTCGCTGTCGGACAACATGGACCAACTTCGACAAACTCATCCAAACTCTCTCTTCCTCATAAGTGGTGACTTCAACTGTCATCTTGCCAGCTGGCTGGGTGTGAGTTCCTCTCTCACCAGCCATGGCACCTCAGCAAGCTTCTGCGACTCATTGGGACTGACACAATCTGTCAATTTCCCGACCCGGATCGCAGTCAATGGAATATCTTCTCTTCTGGACTTGGTTATGACCAACTTCCCTGAAAATGTCTGCTACTCTTCTTCTGCTCCAATCGGATCATCTGATAATGTCCTTGTTAAAGTGGACATCTCTCTGACCATTCTCAGAGAGCCTGCTCAGCGTCGACGAGTCTGGCATTTCACTCAGGCCGACTGGCACGGTCTTCAAGCAGCCATCAATCATCTGGACTGGTCTCCCATCTCTACCACCTCTGACATCAACTCATCCTGGAATTTCTTCCAAAGTAAATTGCTCTCTCTCATGCACAGATTTATCCCATCTCGTCTTCAGTTGTCATGCCCTTCCTCCCGTCCATGGTACACGGAATCTTGTGGTGAGGCTGTTGCCCAGAAACAACTTGCCTTCGTCTCCTGGAAAGCAAATCCAACGGAAGGAAATCTCATTTCCTTTCACAAAGCCCGAAACAAGTGTGTGTCCACCCTCAGGAGAGCCAGGAAACAATATCTCTCCGTTCTCAAGACCGAATTCTCTTATCTGTCTCCCTCTTCCAAATCCTGGTGGCGTCTGGTCAAATCTGTTTCTGGTGTTTGTTCCCCCTCCATCCCCTCCCTTACCTCAAACGGCTACACAGCTGACTTCGCACGTGAAAAAGCTGAATGCCTCAAGTCTGTGTTTGCCTCTAAATCTTGTGTCCCAAACCCATCCCTCTCTGTTCCCACCATACCCAGTCGTACCCAGCTGCTCCTGGACTCCGTGTCCTTTCCTCCTGACAAGGTGGAAAAGTTTCTGTCAACCCTCGACTCTGATTCTGCAACTGGACCTGACGGCATCAGCCCACGGGTCCTAAAATCATGTTCTTCCGCTCTTTCACTCCCTCTCTGTGTTCTCTTCACCCTCTCTTTTGCTCAAGGTCAACTGCCATCTGCTTGGAAATCAGCCAACATCACCACTTTGCACAAAAAAGGTGCAAAAACAGATCCTAGCAACTACAGACCAATCAGCCTTCTCCCAATTATCAGCAAAGTCATGGAATCCATCATTGCTTCAGATATGAAATCTTTCCTCTTCTCCAATGGCTTGATCTCTGATCATCAATTTGGTTTCAGACCAGGTCACTCTACTCTGGACATGCTGCTTCTGCTGTCTCAACAATGGATGGAGGTCCTCAATGCCAAACAGGAAATTAGAGCTGTCTCCCTCGACATATCACGTGCCTTCGATACGGTCTGGCACCCCGCTCTGCTCACCAAACTCTCCTCCTTTGGTATCCATGGAAATCTCCACGAATGGCTGGCGTCTCCTCTCTAGTCGTCGTCAACGTGTGGCCCTGAATGGGTTTCTCTCATCTCCTCTTCCTATTCAGGCTGGAGTTCCCCAAGGCAGTGTGCTGGGCCCTGTGCTTTTTCTGGTCTTCATCAATGATCTCTCTGACTCTCTTGAAAATCCTCTCTATCTCTTTGCTGATGACTCCACTCTCTGCCGCTCCATTCCTCATCCCTCAGATCGGCAGTCTGCAGCCTCCTCACTCTCTGCAGACCTGGACAAAATCACAGACTGGACAAACAAGTGGAACATGTCTTTCAATCCTGACAAATCTCACACTCTTACGCTGTCTCTCCGAAAAGACCGACTGGACAACCCTCCCATCTACTTTCTGAATAATCCTCTCCAAGAAGTTCTGTCACTCAAGCTTTTGGGTCTCACTATCTGCCATGATCTTTCCTGGGAAAACCACATTTCCAAGCTGGCCTCCAAAGCCAGTCGCCGACTGGGCATCCTCCGTCGTGCGAAGTCCTTCCTTGGCACACCTGAGCTCCTCACCACATACAAGGCTTTCATCCGCAGCTCAATGGAGTCCTGCTCTCCCCTCTGGGCTGGTGCTCCTGCCTCACACCTAGCTCGTCTTCACGCTGTTGAAACCAAAGCGTTCAGAATCATTGGAATCTCCCGCGATGACGCTATCTCTGAAGGCCTTTCACTTAATCACCGCAGCCAGGTTGGTGGTCTTTCCGTCTTCTACCGACTCCTCTCCGGCCTTGCTACCCCAGCTCTCTCTGGGCTCTGTCCCCCAAATATTCCTGCAGGTCGCACAAGATCTGCCTGCAACCCCTCTTATGGTTAAACTGCCAAAATCAAGACTCTCTGCTCACCTTCACTCCTCTTTTCTCCCGCCTCTGGAACAAACTCCCTCACTCTCTTCAATCCCACTCCTCCCTCCAGGTCTTTAAAACGGCTGTTCACCACCATCTCTTATCTTCCCCAATCCAAAACCTTGATCTTTTCTACTCCCGCTAATTTCACCCCAAATCCACTTTTTTGAGGTGACTTTTGACTTCTTTCCTGGAAGTCCTTGGTGTCCTTGCGTTTTATACCTATCCTGCCTCCCCCCAGGCCCTCTCCCTCCAAAAACATCTCCCGATGTCCCTGCTCTCAAATGTTGTGTTTGTGTGCTTCCTCCCCTTCTCTCCCCATTTTGTCGACCGCTCCCCTTTTTATATACTTTGTTTGCTTGTTTGTTTGTTTTGTTTGTTTGATAAATGTTAGTTAGCTCTTTCACGAGCCTCGACTCTGTATACAAAAAAAAAAAAAAAAAAAAAGGTGTGGAGTGAGGAATGTGGAATACGTGGAGTGGAGTGTATGGTGCGAAGGAGTGGATGGGGGAAGGATGGACCCCTTCACGAATACCCGGGCAGGGTAGTTTAAAAGTAGGTGGAGGGAGTAGGTAAATTGTGGTTGGATATTGACATCTGTGGTGCGAAAGTAGCAGAGTACTGCTTGATGGGTGCATTAGTGGAGTGAAATGGCTGGGCGTGTGGGCCTGTTAGTGAGAATGGTTGGTTGGGCACTCCGCCACTGTTAGTCTGCCGGCCAGGTGAGGCCGCAGGTAGGCTCTGGGAGCCAGGTTAGAGTTCAGAGTTAGAGTTCAGCGGGGCCCGAGGATCCGGAGGACGGACCCGGGTAGCCCAGTGCCAGAGAGGGCATCGAGGGGGTAAGCGCCAGGGAGGGCCTTCCCCAGGTAGGTTAGGGTGAGGAGCAGGTAAGCTCGGGTGGCGACGTACAGTGGCGGAGGTGTGCAGGTGAGCGGACCTGCTGGTGGGCCACACGACCCAGCCCTGAAATTGTGCGAGGGCACAGGTTGAAGAATCGGGGGCGTGAGACCCCAAATTGGAGTGCAGCACAGATTGGTCAATGGGAATTGGTTTTTAGAACCACAGAGAGTAAAGTGGCCAATGGTTTTGCAGGGTGAGACCCCGGGTAGTGTAAAGTGTGTTAATGTCATTTGGAAGTATAGCTAGGATGAAAGCCTCTTCGCACCATCCGCATCCACTTACCAAGGTGATATAACTCCACACCATGATTTTGGCAGACATTTGGAATGAAAGACGCATCATGACGTGGGGTTGACATTGTTTGTATTCCATCTCTTCCTCCTTAGGAGGGATTGATGATGAATTTGGAACTAGAGGGGATGGGAAGGACAAAACGTAGAGACGGAATTTGTAACTTGTAAATTGTGTAAATACGGGGTAGGGGCAAGTGTAGAATAGGTGACATGGGGGGTGACGAACGTTAGGGACGAGCTTTCTTAGCTCGCTCTTCCGCGCCCTTCATGTCTGCATTATCTTGTCTTAATGTGTACCCTTGCGCCCTTGCCCGCTGCTTTGCTTGTCCTCCTTCCCCCACTCATGGACTTGTTTTTTTGGGCCTGGGGAGAGTGCGCAGGTGACTGCAGTTGTGTGCCCGCACCTCCGCTGCCTCCGGCCTGCACTGATGCACCATATGGACCACACGTTCTGTGGCATAGCACCACCTTATGGACCACACGTACTGTGGCCTGGCGTCTCTGCTGGGACCGGCCATTGTGGCCGGCGGTGTCAAGTTGCGGACCACTGTATTTTGAATGGCACCCGTGCCCAGCAGTGGACCACTGGAGTTGGCCCTGCTGGCCATACAAATAATAAGCGTTACGCCTAGGTCCCCCGTTGGCGAAGTGATGTGAGTTGACAAAGTGGAACACGCAGAAAACATGCTATGATATGATATTTCACTCACAAGGGTCAGACAAACATCGAGGCGCCATCTTGGATTTTGACGTGGCGACCCAATTTTCAATAGCGTTCTTCCTTATGCCTAGATACACCCACACACCAGAAGGTACTTCGCTTATTTTTCAAGATATTTCGCTCACAAGGTTCAGACATATATATGGTGGCGGCCGTCCTGGATTTTGACGTGGCGACCCACTTTACAATAGCGGTCTTCCTTATGCCGAGATACACCCACACACCAAATTAGAAGTTGGTACTTCGCTTGTCTTTCAAGATATTCTTCTCACAAGATTCAGACATACATGGCGGCGGCCATCTTGGATTTTGCCGTGGCGACCCAATTTTAAACAGCGTTCTTCCGTGTGCCTATATACACCCACACACCAGATTAGAAGTTGGTACTTCGCTTATTTTTCGAGATATTTCGCTCACAAGGTTCAGACATATATATGGTGGCGGCCATCTTGGATTTTGACGTGGCGACCCAATTTTCAAAAGCTTTCTTCCGTATGCCGAGATACACCCACACACCAAATTAGAAGTTGGTACTTTGCTTATTTTTCAAGATATTCATCTCAGGTTTCAGACATACATGGCGGCGGCCATCTTGGCTTTTGATGTGGCGACCCGATTTTAAACAGCGTTCTTCCTTGTGCCTAGATACACCCACACACCAGATTAGACGTTGGTACTTCGCTTATCTTTCGAGATATTTCGCTCACAAGTTTCAGACATATATATGGTGGCGGCCATCTTGGATTTTGACGTGGCGACCCAATTTTCAATACCTTTCGTCCTTATGCCGAGATACACCCACACACCAAATTAGAAGTTGGTACTTCGCTTATTTTTCAAGATATGCAGGTTACAAGGTTCAGACATACATGGCATCAGACATACATGGCGGTGGCCATCTTGGATTTTGACGTGGGTTGCACCCACACACCAAATTCGAATGCGATCCTTCGCTTACGCACGCACGCACGCCACACGCACGCACGGACGGACGGACGGACGGACGGACACACGGACGGAGGGGAAAGCCATAGTCCCCCTTTCGCTCCGCTGAGCGACGGGGGACAAAAAGCGGACGCGGTGTGTGCCCTTTTATTCTTAAATAACATCAAGCATGAAGATCATCGACAACCAGAACCAGCAGCCCAGCAGAGCAGAGAAGAAAGAAGACACCATCATTGCTTATTATTTTAAAATGTGTGTTTTGTGCATGTTTCATGATGGTGCTTTTTGGTGCATTTTATTTTATGGGTGCATATGGTATGGTGCATCGGTGCAGTGCATGGCAATGATTTTCCCCTTCTCAAAAGATCTTTTTCTCTTCCCACAAAAGACAGGTCCTGGGTGACAGTTGTAAATTAATTAGTGTTTTTGTAAACAATGCTCCCCACCGGCTTTATGTGTAGTTTCGAAATAATTCCACAATTCGGTTAGTCTGTGGGCATGAGTCAGTTAGATAGGATGCAACGCAGCAGGCGGGACATATTTAGTGTTAAAACTGTCACACTCAGGGTGAGGTTAAAAGTAGAGGGTAACCACAGCTAAGTGTCACACTAAGTTAAAGTTAAAGTTGTTCCGGCCCGGGCTGGGCCTGGAGGAAAGGAGGGTGCAGTGTTGCGGTTTTGAGAACCCCTCACTTTGTAAATAAATAATCACTTCTTGTAAATATTCCATCATTTAAAAGGTCAAAGGTCGCACCCATAGTTAGTCCATATGCAACACGTAGGACACCATAGGACTGTCAGTTATTTCCTTAGTATGTGTTTCAGATAAGGCTGTGTTCCCAATAGTTGAATCTGCGTTGCATTAATTAAATAAGATAGGCCCCATTCCGTCCATTTTGCCAGTCTCTCTCTCCAAATTGGGTAACGCGCCTCTGCTCGCCCAGCAGCATTCGCTGCCTCGCTCCTAACGCCATTACGCACGTGGTCAAGCTTGGAGAAGAAGGGGGCGGAGCGCCAAGAACGAGGCGTGTCCCTGTCAACGAGCCGTCAAGGGCGGAGCCGGTGAGCCCTCGCTATCCAACCAGGGCTGAGGTGAGCTCCCTGGCGGGCGTGTCTCTATGAAGCACGCATTGATTTCAAAGCGCGTTATATAAGCACAAGCGCGAGGACTGCTTTCAGGACTGCGCGAGGAGAGCTCGAATATCACGAACTGCGCAGGGGACTGTTGCTATTGAAGGAACTGCGCGGAGACGTCTTGTAACGTTACCCAGAGGACATCGCGGAGGCACGATTGTTTCAACGAACTGCGCAGGGAACCATCGTGTGATACGAACCGCCGTTTGATACGGACCTTGTTTGATCGGGAGAGAGAGAGAGAGCGTTTGGCACGCTATACGTGTGCAGCATTCGAGCCCCTCGCATATGTAAGGTCCGATCGCGCGTCAACGATATGCGAAGCTGCCTGCCGTTCTTCGCCCGCGGACCCGGAGCCTGGACGGGGCCTACCTGCCTGGACCCATCTGCCTGGACCTTCCTCCCCTACCAGCTACCATCCCATGTGAGTCTGTCTGTTTGTACGGGGTTGAAAGTAAGACTGTATAGATAAGCTTGCCCTGTGTCCTTTTGTTTCTCCTTTCCTTGTACATGCTTTCGTTTCCTCTTCTTTGGGTCTAATTAATAAACCCACTCTTTGTTCTTCCCTTACTCTGGTTTCCTCTTATTCGATCGCCTCCGTCCTTTCTCTCAATTGAGTACCTGTGGCACGATTTCGGAACCGCTTTAATCGGGTTTAGTCATTTGTTAACGGCTCGGATCGCGGATTGCTAACCGCTCGGCAATATTCCATCTTATCCGTGGTTCGAGCGGAGGTTATTTCCCTGCTCGCGGTCGGGGTTAGCAAGTTGGTATTTGGGACTTCATTGACCAATCACCCTTGCTGATTCTGAGCGGGAGGAGCGTCATAATTTCCAGGATTGGGGGACGGCCAGCTTAAAAGACAAGGGGATTAACCCCCCCCCCCTTGAGAAGGGGAGAGCTAACCCCCGAATCCGCAACAAAATACAGACTTGGCATTTAATATGGAATATTTTTTTGTGGGGGTGAACTTACTTTTCAAGATGTCTTAGAACCAAAAGTTCATTGGAATTATGTTGAAATTATTCCAGATTTTGTTAATGTGACCTTAAAAGAAACAAAAACTACATTTGACATTTCGAAACAAATAAATTGATCCTTGAAAGTGATGTAAACTGATATCGAACTCAATTCATGGACAGTACTGTTAAACTTCTGTACGTTTTCCAGAAGTGTCTTTATTTTGCACATTAGCCAAAATTTTTTTTAACAAAAACAAAAGTTAAATTACGACTGGGATTACGGACGGTAAAATTACAGTTCAGTACTTCGTGTAACCCCCACGAGCATTCAGGAGAGCACGTACACATTGAGGCATGCTGTTCACGAGATTTGCCAAGGTTTGGACAGGAATCGCTTGCCATGCAGTGACAATAGCCTGCTGCAATTCACGCACAGAGGTCGGCTGCTGGTCCAAGTGGTCAATTTGACGCGTTAATTCTGCCCACAAGTTCTCTATCGGATTCATATCTGGGGACATGGCAGGCCACACCATATGCTCTACACCACGGTCAGCAAGAAAGTGTTGGATCATGCGAGCACGATGAGGCCGTGCATTGTCATCTTGGAAGACAAAGTTCCCTCGAAAGGCTGCACGAGCAAATGGAAGCAATGTTTCTTCCAGAATGGCCCTGTACTTGAACTGGTTCAGACTTCCATTCAGAACAACCAGGTCAGTTTTGCCCCCTGCATGAAAAGCAGCCCAAATGGTCACCCCACCACCTCCAGCTTGGACTCTTGGCACTATACAATCGTTGATGTAGGCTTCATGCACTTGTCTGCGCACTCGGACGCGGCCATCTTGACGATAGACCAGAAATCTAGACTCGTCACTGAAGATCACGTGATTCCAGTGTCCTGGCTGCCATTGACGGTGCTCTCTGGCCCACTGCAATCGGCGCTGGCGGTGTTGTCTGGTCAGGCGTGGCTTTCTCAGGGGACGCCTGGCACGATAGCCTGCTTGAACCAGTCGTTGGTTGACTAGCCTTCTGGATACAGGCACATTTGTCAGTTGCTGCCACTCAGCCCTAAACCGATTAGCTGACTTGGTACGGCCATTGCGGACTAACCGGTGCAGCTGGCGATCATCCCTCCTTGTGGTTCTGCGGGGACGTCCTGGCCTCGGTATTGGAGTAGGGACACCCCTCTGAGCATTTCCTTTCAGGATCTTTGACACCTGACCTTGAGTGATGCCATACTGCCGAGCAATAGCACGCTGTTTCATGCCGTAATTTCGTAAAGCCACGACTCCATGACAAACAGCATTGTCGAGTTGACGGACCATCTCCAGAGGAAGCGGCAATAACTTTTGGAGACGTGCAGCAGTTGTTTTCCACTAATACAGAACGCAACAACCCTTGTATACCCGACTGTGAAGCCAATCATCAAATGCACCTGTCCGTACATTTTGCCACGCCACCTGTGATATAATCCTATTGTTGACTTCTTGCTGTGACAGACAATCAGTGACATGGTTCTTTTAACAAATAAATCACCGAAGCGTAAAAGAAACTCACCAGATTGATATACCGAGTTCAGAAAGTAAACCCAAGTCAAGAAAAAAAATATATTCCATATTAAATGCCAAGTCTGTATATATCCCAATGGTGGATTTGTGCTCACATGATAAAGGTGATAATTAAAATACCAAGTATGTTTGCAGAATTGTCGTAAAAACAGCAACAACAAAATAATCGAAGGAAAGCTCAAGCTCCAACCGGTGTGGAATTTGCAAGGCTGATTTGCAACATCAAGGCCATATTTAGAGAGGCAAGACACAAAAGGCCAGAAGCACACAATGATCGCCATACAAAATGATAAGCACAATATAAAAATACAAGGTAGAGCAACACCTCCAGAATAACGACATTAAAGATGTACGCTAATCGGATCAGCAAGGTAAATGAATAAACAACACCAACAGAGCCAATTGGAAACTACTAATCGCATGCAAATGTCTCCCAGAATGTGCACTACTCATCAGGAAATCGAACGAGGACGACGAGATCCAAAATCCATGTTCGAGTTGCTCCTAAATTCTCATTCCTAGGTTGTGGCAAGTTTTGACCTATGACCCGTATAAAATGTAAAATGTCCGATTGAAAAACTTAAAATCAGAACAAAAATAAATTAATGCATCAAAACAATGAATGCTGACTATTTAGGCCACATAAGGGAGGAGGCCATGCAAGACAGATTTAGTGATCAGGAAAAATAGGTCAAAGGTCAAATATATCAGCGTAACCTAAGCTTTTACCCAGGTGGTGTTTTCACCAAGGCGTTGTTTTACATTTACTAGCAGAGTACCTGACCTACGGGTGATCTTGATCTTCTGCCTCAATTGACAGCTGCCTCAATCACTCCCAAAAAGAAATTTAAAAAACAACCTGGGTTAGGCCGAGAAAAATATATTTCCGGTCTCTGGTCAGCGCGCGCATCGATTTTGACCCTGCGCGTCAACAATGTTTTTTTTCAAAGTTGGTATCGACGTTCGCACGGTCCTCCCCTACAAAACTGCGTTTAGTTTGTCCAAATCCAACTAGCCGTTCCAAAGATATGAGTAGTTTTGTGTGCCATGACGTCATGAATCCAATAGGGAAGTTGCATGTGACGTCATCGTCTTAGTCACGTGACCGCTTGGGTGGCAAAACATTGCTTCTGCCACCATACGTCATGGCGGCAATTTGAAACTCGTCTCACATATAAATTGCCCCCTACACGATGGTAAAGAGTTGTTGTGCTGTCGGATGTACAGCCCGATTTCATCCGGACGACACAACGCTAAAACGGTTTCATAGCTGCCTTGACTGCAGCTCTCAGGTGAGAATATGGCTCATGAGGTTGTTACCTTCGCTCGCGAAGTGAGAAGCAGGATTAGGCATTTGGTTACGTACATGTGGAGTGTGTATGGCGTACGTGTGGAGTGTGTGTGACGTACGTGTGGCGTACTTGTGGCGTACGTGTGGTGTGTGGCGTACATGTGGATTGTGTGTGGCGTACGTGTGGCGTACTTGTGTCGAACGTGTGGAGTGTGTGTGGCATATGTGTGGAGTGTGTGTGGCGTACATGTGGCGTACCTGTGGAGTGTGTGTGGCGTATGTGTGGCGTACTTGTGGCGTATGTGTGGCATACGTGTGGCGTGTGTGTGGCGTATGTGTGGAATACGTGTGGAGTGTGTGTGGCGTACTTGTGGCATACGTGTGGAGTGTGTGTGGACCGTGGAGTGCGTGTGGCGTACTTGTGGGTCCACACGGGTCCACAAACAGATGACACAGCCTCGGTTTCTCGCAATACCGCGAAAACGCCTCAACGGGCAAGCTACGGGCGTAAACTGACAGGTCCGTCTGACGAAACGACAGCTTTCCCACCATGTTGTTTATGCCACCCAAGATGGCGGCCGGAACCGGTTGCCATGGACGACGCCCACACGATGCAAGGCCTCTATCGGCTGGATATTGTCATTTATTGAAACGAAGACGTTCTTTGTCGGGTTCGTGTGAAGCAACCAAAAGGCCTAGAGAGCTGTGGGTGGTCTCGTTAGTTAGGCCTGGATCCTATCTCGTTTGTCATGAAGTAGTAAGTGTCTGTGATAATCTGGTGGACAGGGAGAAGAGATCGTGGGAGACCATCGTCCTGTTAGACCACTTGCGCATGCGCAGTGTTGAGGCGATCGACGCATTGGAATGTTTAACGGTACGGCGAGGCGATCTCGAGATCGAAATGGCAGTCTATAATATGCTTGAAGAACTTAATAATTTTCAGAATAAATACATTTTAAAATAACTTAAGCTTGTGTTCATTATTTACAAAAAAAAGGCCTACAAGTCCCATTGGCTGTCTTTAATTTCTCTCTGGACGGCGCCACAGCAGATGACGAGGACCGCAAGGCATGAGGACACAAAAAACACCTTTATATATGCAATCCATGCTTTTCAAAAAGAAAAAAGAAAAACCGCATCGCCGCATCAATTCTGGAACTTTGGTCTGACCAGAGACCAGCAATATAATTTTTTCGGCCTTACATGCATGAAGCAAAAACGTGCCTACTGCTTACAATTCAAAACACCTCTCTGCTAGAAAACCTGGGAACAGGAATACTGTACTGTAAAGGGTGGGGCTTGTAATGCCCACTCCTACCTGGCAGTGGCGCTACACAATACACATTTACATAGAGAATTTGCGTCGGCGCCCTCTTCCTCCCAAGACCACCGACAAAGATAAAAACACCCTTACACACGAATTGGGGTCATGCTGATCATATCTAGCAAGTCTGGACAGCCCAGAACTGTAGGACGAGTAGCATGACAGATGCCGTTCCGTGAATTATAGTAAGGATACCCAAAGGTGCATTATCATCCATACACGAACATAATCCTTGCCCAAATGAAGGAATTAAAACATCGGACCAATGCTTATCTCTTTGGTAGAGAGTGTGAGGGTGGGAGAGCGAGAAGGAGCCAGAGAGAATGAGAGTGTGGGAGAAAGAGAGAGAGCGAGTCGGAGCCAGAGAGAATGAGTGTGGGAGGGAGAGAGAGAGTGCAGGAGAGAGAGAGAGAGAATGTAGGGGAGAGCGAGTGAGAGTGTGAGCGAAAGAGTACGAGTGTGGAAGAGAGAGAGAGTGAGTGTGGGAGAGAGGGAGTGAGTGAGAGTATGAGCAAAAGAGTACGAGTGTGGAAGAGAGTGAGAGTGTGGGAGAGAGAGAGAGTGAGTGAGAGTATGAGCAAAAGAGTACGAGTGTGGGAGAGTGGGAGTGTGGGAGAGTGGGAGTGTGGGAGAGAGAGAGAATGTGGGAGAGAGCGAGTGAGTGAGTGTGAGCGAAAGAGTACGAGTGTGGGAGAGAGAGAATGTGGGAGGGAGCGAGTGAGTGAGAGTGTGAGCGAAAGAGTACGAGTGTGGGAGAGTGAGAGTGTGGGAGAGAGAGAGTGAGTGAGAGTGTGAGCGAAAGAGTATGAGTGTGGGAGAGTGAGATTGTGGGAGAGTGAGAGTGTGGGAGAGAGAGAGTGAGTGAGAGTGTGGGAGAGAGCGAGTGGGAGTGAAAGAGTGCAAGCGTGGGAGAGAGAGATTAGGAAGAGGAAAAAATATTTCCGGTCTCTGGTCAGCGCGCGCATCGATTTTGACCCTGCGCATCAACAATTTTTTTTTTTTTTAATTTCCAACGGTAATTTCCAAATTTCCAACAGCGCGTGCCTGTTGTTGCCGGGCCGGCGCGCTATCTCGGGAAATACGGTCTGTGAGGGTCGCCATTGGTATCGACGTTCGCGCATGGTTCTCCCCTACAAAACTACGTTTAGTTTGTCCAAATCCAACCAGCCGTTCCAAAGATATGAGTAGTTTTGTATGCCGTGCCGTCATGAATCCAATCGGCTGGATATTGTCATTTATTGAAACGATGACGTTCTTTGTCAGGTTCGTGTGAAGCAACCAGAAGGCCGACAGAGCTGCGCGTTTTCTCGTTAGTTAGGCCTGGATCCTATCTCGTTTGTCATGAAGTTGTAAGTGTCTGTGATAATCTGCTGGACTGGGAGAAGAGATCGTGGGAGACCATCGGCCTGTTAGACCACTTGCGCATGCACAGTGTTGACGCGATCGACGCATTGGAATGTTTGACGGTACGGCGAGGCGATCTCGAGAACAAAATGGCAGTCTATAATATGCTTGAAGAACTTAATGATTTTCAGAATAAATACATTTTAAAATAACTTAAGCTTGTATTCATTATTTACAAAAAAGGCCGACAAGTCCCATTGGCTGTCTTTAATTTCTCTCTGGACGGCGCCACAGCAGATGAGGACCGCAAGGCATGAGGACACAAAAAAAAACACCTTTATATGTGCAATACATGCTTATCAAAAAAAACCAAGAAAAAAAAAACCGCATCGCCGCATACATTCTGGAACTTTGGTCTGACCAGAGACCAGCAATATATTTTTTCAGCCTTAAGTGAGAGTGTGTGTGCATATGTGTGTATATGTGTGCATGACGGAGAGAGTGCGTGTGTGTGTGTGTGTGTGTGTGTGTGTGTGTGTGTGTGTGTGTGTGTGTGTGTGTGTGTGTGTATTTGTGCGTGAGGGAGAGAGTGTATGTATGAGCGGGTGTGTGTGACGGTGTGCATGTGTGGACAATTTGATTGGTGAGCAAATGGTTGACACACCTTCATGGGCCGTTTGAGAGCCTCCTGAATGTCCAGCCGTTTACGCATTATGGTCTGGTCCAGTTTCCTCTCAAAAGCCAACAGGTCCATGTATGCCTGGGACTCAGGTACGAGCTCTCGCACCTGCCAACAGAGGTTAGTCGTAGCGTTCTTTGTTTCTGTAATCAGAAAATGTCCACTCACATACAAGAACTTGTAGACATAATAAATTACTGTTTCTGGCGTCGGCCTGTCAAGTTTTCACATCTGAATGGATGGCTTACATGAGATTGGGAACCCAGGTTCAATGCACTTGTCCGACCATCCAAATCCTTGCCATTCAAATCCTTTTCTGCATCTTTGGCGTCCTTTGTGTTTTCAAACGTGACAAAGCCAAACCCTCTCGACTTTTGCATCTCCCTGTCTTTTATCAGCAGCACTTCCAATGCAATACTACAGATGCACTTGTCCTTGTAATTCACAATGAAGAACAATGACATTGACTAATGAGTCTTTGTCCAGCCACCAAGTTATGTCCAAGCTCTTCCAAGAGCCTTAATCAATGTAAAAACAAATAATTGGTGAGAAACCCAATAATTAGCACCAATTAGTGTGCAGGTTACAGATGCACATGTCCTGGAAATTACAAAGGGTCGCTCAGGCTTCGTTGGGACCGCCGGATAATCGGATTCCGATCAAGATCGCTCGGATCAACACATCCTCATGGTGGCATGCACGTCAGCACGGAAGGATTTACTTACACGCTGAGGAAGAACCTTATCAGCCATCTTCTTTTTCTTTGCACTGCAAGGGAGAGATGGAATGTGCAAAATCAACAAGCGGCATGGATGCCGACACGAGCGAGTACAGAGGACAAACATGGACAACGTTAGGCAAGGATAATGATGTGTGGAGGGGGGAGGGAGAAAAACATATGCTCAGGCCAAAGATGACAACATCTTATGCTTTCCTCTTCGAAATGGTTTTCAAGCTCCTCGATCACTGACACGAGCAGGTGGACATCTTTTTGCAAAAGATTCTCATACATTTGTATCCGTTCACCCGGTCCTCGTTCTGCCGCGTGTCCTCAAATTCCACGACCACTCGGACAACCTCACCTTCGAACGCCGAAGGGCACTTGGATTACTTGTGAGTGCAACTGACATTCCACCCTCCCTCATTGCAGGTGCTATTATGTTCATGCGCTCGATCAGTAGGAATGGCAAAGAATGTATCGCTTGGTCTTCTGCACTGTGGAACGGCCAGTTGTACAACTTCTGGATGTGCGAGGAAACTCAGATGTGTCTCCCAGATGCACTGGAATCCAGCGAGCATAATGAGTGTGTTCCAGAGTGAAGAACCACAGAGCGAGCTCTGTTAAGCCATCCACGTATTTGGCAAAGTTTGCCTCTTGTGACGAATGTATGCAATTCCATGGATGTTCCTTCTTCAGGATAGACGGGTCGAGAAAAGTGAGAATTAAATTCCCTTCTGGGTATTGGCTACAGTACAATCCCACAAAGATTAAGGGGTGTGTAGCTCTGCTATAGCTCATGCCAAATAGGTAGAGTATATAGGTGGAATGTATAGGTGAATAGGTGGAATAGAGCTGATGCAACTGTTTAGCCAGAATAGCCTTCAAAAAAAATATAAAAAAAATACATATATATAAATGAAAAACAAAGCCCCAACTCGCATGTCTCGCCTGTGAATTGAGGGAATAACCAATCAGCTCTCACCTAATCAATTACCCCAGGTGGCTAGGATTATATATATATATATACATTTATATATATATATATATATATACATATATATTGTTACGTGCTCCTCCCCAAACCCCCGGGTCACGGGGTACCTCCGAGCCCCGAGAGGAGTCACGGCAGAAAGATGTGTTATTCTGTATGTCAAAGATCAATGGTGAAGCCACACCAATTGTAACCAACAAACAAATATTGTATTAAGATCACACAAGAATAACAGTACAACAACAATAGTAATCAATTGTACAACCAATATATATTTCCTATGATGGTACCATCAGGTTCGTACAATATAACTCACTGTGCTCCAAGTGAGCGAAAAGAAGAACATTCCCCAATGTCTCTATTCCGGCATCAAGCCCAAGTCGATCCGCTCCAGCGATCGTCAGAACGATGTCCAATCGAGACCAGAATCCCGTTCGGATGACAGTCACAGTCACGCGGCCAAAGCTGCGCAAAGGTGCCCTTAAGGCGATGGGGAAATCCAAAGGCGCCCTCCAGGCGACTGGGAAATCACACCCTCGGGTATGGACGTTTTACGGCTCCAAACCGGCGAACAGCAGATTTACCTTCAAAATCCACATTACACACACACACACCAGATAAACGTCTGGATGCGGTGAAAATGGTTGAAGCGAAGCGAAAAACCATGCGCAAAGCGCACGAGTCAAAATGGCCGACGGCCCGTTCTCGAGGCGTAACGGCACGACGATGATTCTCCTCGGAATCAACTGCCAAAACCTGACACGCAGGTTGATCTGTCACAGCGATAACAACTCTGTCGCAAGAATCCCTTTCCCGGGAAACCCGAAGTTCGCTAGTCACCTCCGTTCGTCAACGTTTTCTCCAGACCTCAAAGCAGCTAGGCTTCTTCTCCGACTCACTCGCTCCGCTTTCTTCTCCTCTTCTTCCTCTTCTTCGTCGTCCGGTTCCGGTTTCATCTAAAACATTAACTTTTTTACCTTTTGGAAATAGTAATCTCATTTTTCCTTAAACGACAACAATAATAGTACATGGAATCAAAAATGTTTGCAGTGGATGAAAACCACAACGGAAGTGACGAATCCATAACAATATATATATATACAGACTTGGCATTTAATATGGAATTTTTTTTTTTTTTTTCTTGACTTGGGTTTACTTTCTGAACTCAGTATATCAATCTGGTGAGTTTCTTTTACCCTTCGGTGATGTCTTTGTTGAAAGAACCATGTCACTGATCGTCTTTCGCAGCAAGTCAATAACAGGATTATATCACAGGTGGCGTGACAAAATGTAAGGACAGGTACATTTGACGATTGGCTTCACAATCGGGTATATAAGGGTTGTTGCGTTCTGTATTAGTGGAAAACAACTGCTGCACGTCTACAAAAGTTATTGCCGCATCCTCTGGAGATGGTCTGTCAACTTGACAATGCTGTTTGTCATGGAGTGGTGGCTTTACGAAATTCTGGCATGAAACAGCGTGCTATTGCTCGGCAGTATGGCATCACTCAAGGTCAGGTGTCAATGATCCTGAAACGAAATGCTCAGAGGGGTGTCCCTACTCCAATACCGAGGCCAGGACGTCCACGCAGAACCACAAGGAGAGATGATCGCCAGCTGCACCGGTTAGTCTGCAATGGCCGTACCAAGTCAGCTAATCGGCTTAGGGCTGAGTGGCAGCAACTGACAAATGTGCCTGTACCCAGAAGGCTAGTCAACCAACGACTGGTTCAAGCAGGCTATCGTGCCAGGCGTCCCCTGAGAAAGCCACGCCTGACCAGACAACACAGCCAGCGCCGATTGCAGTGGGCCAGAGAGCACCGTCAATGGCAGCCAGGACACTGGAATCACGTGACCTTCAGTGACGAGTCTAGATTTCTGGTCTATTGTCAAGATGGCCACGTCCGAGTGCGCAGACAAGTGCATGAAGCCCACAACGAAGATTGTATAGTGCCAAGAGTCCAGGCTGGAGGTGGTGGGGTGACCGTTTGGGCTGCTTTTCATGCAGGGGGAAAAACTGACCTGGTTGTTCTGAATGGAAACAGGGTCATTCTGGAAGAAACATTGCTTCCATTTGCTCGTGCAGCCTTTCGAGGAAACTTTGTCTTCCAAGATGACAATGCACGGCCTCATCGTGCTCGCATGATCCAACACTTTCTTGCTGACCGTGGTGTAGAGCATATGGAGTGGCCTGCCATGTCCCCAGATATGAATCCGATAGAGAACTTGTGGGCAGAATTAACGCGTCAAATCGACCACTTGGACCAGCAGCCGACCTCTGTGCATGAATTGCAGCAGGCTATTGTCACTGCATGGCAAGCGGTTCCTGTCCAAACCTTGGCAAATCTCGTGAACAGCATGCCTCGACGTGTACGTGCTCTCCTGAATGCTCGTGGGGGTTACACGAAGTACTGAGCTGTCATTTTACTGTCCGTAATCCCAGTCATAATTTAGCTTTTGTTTTTGTTGAATTTTTTTTTGGCTAATGTGCAAAATAAAGAGATACTTCTGGAAAACGTACAGAAGTTTAACACAGCACTGCCCGTGAATTGAGTTCGATATCAGTTTACATCACTTTCAAGGATCAATTTATTTGCTTTGAAATGTCAAATGTGGTTTTTGTTTCTTTTAAAAGTCACATTAACAAGATCTAGAATAATTTGAACATAATTCCAATGAACTTTTGGTTCTAAGTCATCTTGAAAAGTAAGTTCACCCCCACAAAAAAAATATTCCATATTAAATGCCAAGTCTGTGTATGTATGTATTTATATATATATTGTTGCGGAGATGAGGACTGTATTTTTTTGATTGTGTGCTGTACTATTATTATTATTGGTTATTCTGCGCCCCCCTACCTCCGGAGCTGTGTAAAGGTGAAAGGGCATCCCATAATTAGTCCACAAGCATACACGTCAGCCAAGTAATAGAATACCCCTGTTGATAGTTATCTCTTATTCTGTGTTCTAGGGTAAGGCTGTGTCTCCCATTAATTGAAGTACTCCATTGCACCAGTGAAAGAGAATAGATCCCCTTTCATTCCCATCCCCAAAATCCCCATTTCCTATCACATCCCCTTTCGTCATTGCTGAGCCCTCGATTCCCAATTACCTCCCCTCCAATAACCGCCATTGACCACGAGGCTCGAGTCGGGGAAGAAAGGCGTGTCTCCACCTCGTCATAGAGGGGAAGAGGGGCGTGCCCGCCCGTCGTCATCCAGGGCGGAGCCCGAGGGTCGCGCGACCAACCAGGGCCGAGGTGAGCACCCCGATGGGCGTGTCCAAAACGCCGGCGGCTTAATCGCTGGAGGCGCTATAAAAAGGCGCGCACGGAAGTGAGTTGGTCTGAGTTGGTTGAGAGTCGGTCGTCAAGTGGAGAGTGGTGAAGAGTCAGTCAGTAGAGTCGGTGGTCAGTTGGTTGCGTTGGTTGCGGTGAGGAGTCGGTGGTAAAGAGTGAGGGACCAAGAAAGAGTTGAGGGTTTGGACCAACGAGTCAGACAAGTCCTGGAAACGCAGCGGAGGCCGCAGCAGCAAGAACACCCACAGCCACTTGGGGCCTGGACGGCGGTTTGGAGCAGGACCGTAAAGGAACGGCGGCTGCTAAACGCGCCGGTTGAGCTGCAGGACCCCCTTGGACCTTTCCTCTCCCTCCAGCCATCCACCTCCTGCCTTTCCACCCTTCTTGTGTACGTGAGTTTGTTTTGTTTGTTCTGTCCCTGGGTATTTAATTAAGTCTGTAGGTAAGCTAAAATTTGCACTGTGTCACCTGCGTCTTATGTGTTGTAAATAAACCTTGATTGCTCCTTTTTGCTTGTGTAAATAATAAATCCAATTACTCTTCTGTCCGTCTATTCGTTTTATTCCTTTTCCTCTTTGCATTCGTCGTTTTAGTCTTTTCCCCTCATTGAGCAGCTGCGGTGCGATCCGGCCAAAGTTCTGGGTGAATCGGGTGAGTCAGGGATCCTGTAACGGTCGCGGCAATACCACCGCTCGGTAAATAACATCTTAATCCGCGATCAGTAACAATATATATATATATATATAGCTGCAGTTTTGGGAATAAAGGTAACCCCCCCCCTCTTAGTTAGTTGCACCACACCATGTAGCCTCGCTTCGTTCAGTTATTCCTTATTAAATGTTAAAGAATAGTCTCCTTTCCTGTGTTAGTATGCGTTGGAGCAGGTGAGTAAGTGTAGGCTTCGTTGCTCCTTGGGCTGGAATGCCATGTGCTAGGGCCTGGAACCAGTCTGGGAGGCCCGAGGGAGGAGCCGAAGGGGAGTGACTAACAACGGCAGCCAAGGGAGGGGCTTGGAACATTCTAATGGGACTCTGGGGAGGGGCCATATAAAACCCTGCCCCGGGCCCCCAGAGAGGAAGAGAGGAGAGGTGTGGTTGGAACTCTCTCTGTGATGGAGGCTCTCTGTGCACGAACTCTCCCTGTGCTGCGCTCTGCTGCCTGTTAATAGCGCTGGCGAGGACGATCTCTCCCGGGGACAGATGCCAACGATCTCCTTGCCTGAGCTCCCTGCACGTGCCGCGAACATCCCAGGGACACGCCGAACGAGCTGACCGGGGCGAACGGCGCCAACGATCGCGCTTGGAGCGCGTCGTCCTTCTTCAGCCTTTTCCCCGCGTGAGTGAGTGGGCCCTTGTCCGGGGATTAAGTAAGGACGATAAGTTTCTGTCCTGTGTCTCTTTGCCCTGATCATTGTAAATTGTACATTCTAATAAACCTGTATTCTTTCGCATCCATTTGGCCGTTCACGTCATTTCCCACCATTGGCTTCGCACTGTACGAATAAAACCGCTCAATCGGGTTCAATAAGAATTAACGGCACGAGTCACGTGACACGCAAACCGCTCGGGCGTCTCAGACCAGCGTAACTCGTGCGAGGTCCAGCACCCATCTTCATGGCAGCGTGTGTATCGAAGGTACTTGGGAATTCGACCGGATACCCTTCCGCACGCTCGCTACGGGGGTGGCGGCTGGAATTGCTCTGCAATCCGACCCACGAGTATAAAGTGGGTAGCAGCCTCGTGGACTCGAAGGCCCGAGGGGGAAAAGGGTTTAACCCCCTTTGTACGTTGACGGGCTCGAGATCCGCAACAATATATATATATATATATATATATATATATATATATATATATATATATATATATATATATATATATATATATATATATATATATATATATAAATCGATTCCTCCCATGCTCTTCTAGCCGAAGAAAGCTGCGGAAAGCAACCCTGAAAGGCTACAGAAGGTAATCCCTTTTCTGTTTTAAACGCTTTCCAGAGTTCCTCCTCAGCTGGAATGACATTCACACATAGTACACACCTGAGAATCCCAATGCGACACACCCACTTAAGCCACCCGACCGGTTTCATTGCTCATTGGCGAATCATCCGGTGGTCCTCATCCGGATAAAAATGCGACCTGTTTTTCTATTCGCGGAAAAGTGTCCTGCAAATGCGCGAGTTTTTTTTTTCTATTCGCAGCCGCAATCCGTGAAATTGCGGTTTTTCTTTTTCCTATTCGCGGCCGTGTTCTGCAAAATCGCGGTTTTTTTTTTTCCCCCCCTATTCGCGGCCATGTTCCGTGGGTTTGCGGGTTTTTAAGGCGTATCCCATCCAGCAGAGCCGTCTAGAACAGTGTTTGTCCGTCTGTATGTATATATGTATGTATGTATGTATGTATGCATGTCCCCTCAAACGTATACAAATCAGAGCTGAGAATCTGGTCAAATGACAGGGTGATGTGATTACGGTGTGGCGGTTGACTCTCCACGCACCGCCATTTTGATTTATATGCCGTTCAGGCCGAACATATCGTCGAACCTGTCATATATCACAATCGCCATGCTCTACCTTTACATTTTTCATTCAGTGTGAAACACAAACAAACCAATTGTTAAAATGACCATCAAATAGCGAAAGCATCGGCGTTACGTCTCTTCCAACAATACGGTACATATAGGCCTTAGGCATTATGACCACCGTCCGCTTCGGACAAAGTAAACCCAGGTTTCTTAATACAGTAGTATCGTTTTCGTAATAATAATAATATTATAGTAAATATAACCACAACATTTTAATCCCAATGTCGTGAATGGAAAGTTGATGGATTGAAGCAGTGTAAAAGCGGAAGTAAGGAATTCACCCTGGTTTATTTTTTAAATAATATAATTTTCTTAATAATAACGTAACATCATTAGTATAGTAAATCTAATCATAACACTAATCCCTTTGTAGTGACTGCAAATGTACTGGAGGTTAAATATATATATATATATATATATATATATATATATATATATATATATATATATATATATATATATATATATATATATTGTTGTGGAAATGAGAATTGTGTTTTTTATTGTTGTAAAAATATCACCCTCCTTCCTCCAGTTGTTGTGTATAAAGGTCAAAGGGCGTCCTTTAGTTATTTCATAAACATCCACGTTAGCCAATCATAGATTTCCTCCTTGTTGGTAGTTATTTCCTTATTCTGTGTATTAGGTTAAGGCTTTGTCTTCCATTAATTAATACTCCATTGCACCGAATTCAAATAGAGTAGATTCCCTGCACATCCCCCCCTTTTCGTCAATTGCCAACTGCACTGGGCGGTTTGCTGCATTCGCCACTGCTGCCCTTTGGCTGGGGCCTGCTCGAATCACCCCAAAACCTCCATTACGCACGCGGTCAAGTTGGGAAGGAGAGGCGTGTCTCCACCTCGTCATCGGAGGGTGGGGCCAAGAGAGCCCCTACAACCAACCAAGCACGAGGGGTTTGGCTTGAGAGGGCGGAGGAAGAGCGATCGGGGAGGTTCGAAAAGGTTAGAGGGTGTGGCCGATATAACCCGCAGCGGGACGCTCCCTACGGCAGATGAGTCCTGGGAAAGCACGCGACGTTCCCACGGCGGCACGAAGAGACGATTACGTTCAAGAGAGAGAGAGAGAACCCGTCACACCAACCCCCCACCAGCAGCTTTGGCTCGACCAGCAGCTTTGGCTCCACCAGGCAGCTCCGACCCGTTACCCCGCGGGAACCAGGATCGGTGGCATCGGTGGCCGTCGAGGTCCAGCCTGACGTCCCGTGCGGGATCAAGCTCCAGCCAGCTCCGTGCCTTCCTCCCCTTCTCATCCCTCCAAACCATTCCTGCCATTCCATCCTCTTGTGTACGTGAGTTTGTTTTGTTTGTTCTGTCCTGGGTTAAGTAAGACTGTTTATAGGTAAGCTAAGGTACACTGTGTCCGCTTCTTCTTCTTCTCTTTTTATTTTATTATCCTTCCTCCTCCTTGGTTTCTTTTAATTGTGTAAATATTAGTAATAAATTATAGTCGTATTTCAAACCCTTTTTGTCTTCTTCTTCTTCACATCCGTCGTCTTTGTCTTTTCCCCATTGAATACCTGTGGCACGATTTGGCCAACGTTCAGGATCGGGTTAGTCTTTGTTAACGGTTCGTGCCGCGGCTGACATCCGCTCGCCCGTCGTCTTTGTCTTTTCCCCATTGAATACCTGTGGCACGATTTGGCCAACGTTCAGGATCGGGTTAGTCTTTGTTAACGGTTCGTGCCGCGGCTGCCATCCGCTCGGCAAATTAACATCTTATCCACGGTCGCGAACGAAGCTGCTCACCTGCCTCTGGAGGGAGCTTGTGCAGCTTCAGGGACCACGTCGGTCAGTCACAAACGAGGGGACTAATCCCCCCTCGAGAAGGGATCCGAGGCCGACGTTGGGTTCCGCAACAATATATATATATATATATATATATATATATATATATATATATATATATATATATATTGTTACGGATCTCGAGGGTCGGCGCTCCCCTTATCAATGGGGGGTTAATCCCCTTGTCTTTTTGTCTGGCCGACCCGAGTCCTTAGAAGTTATAACGTTCCTTCCGGTCGGTGGTAAATAGGGTTGTTGGGCGAGTCTTAGTCCAATTACCTAAGTACTACCACCGGCCGTGAAGCAAGGAGATAACTCCCGCTCGAACCACGGATGTGATGGACAATGCCGAGCGGATAGCAATCCGCGATCCGAGCTATTAACAAATGACTAGACCCGATTCTAAGCGGTTTCCAATCGTGCCACGTTTACCCAATGAGAGAAAGGATGGAGGCGATCGGATGGAGAGGAAACCAGAAGGTAGGAAGAATAAAGATGGGTTTATTCACAAATATACAAGAGAAGAGGAAACGAAAGGATGTACAGGAAGAAGAAGAAGAAGCGGCACACAGGGCAGTCCTTAAAACAGTCTTATTCTAGGACCCCAGACAAACATACACACTCACATGGGGATTGTAGCTGGTAGGTGGTCAGGTAGAGGGTCCGGTGATGGGGTCCAGGCTTCAGTCCAGGCTCCGGTTCAGCAGGCGAAAACCCGGCAGGCAGCTCGACGTATCTTGGAAACGCGACCGGACCTTACATATAGCGGGGGGGAGGCTGGTGTCCCGTACGTGTGCGCTCCTGGACAAGTCCATTAATAAGCGCGTCTCCAACCAAACTCGTGCGCATTCCCCAATCAGACTCGTATAACCGCGTTTCCAACCAAACTCGTATAAGCGCGTCTCTAACCCGAGTCCTTTCACAAAGGTGCACTCCGTATCAGTCCTTTTTAAGCAACCAGCGCTCCCGACAAGTAGTCCACTTTCAATGTACTCTCCCGACCAAGTCCTTTCACAGCTCGCATTTCCCAACGAGTCCTTTTTACCGCCAACCTTCCACTCGAGTGCTGCCGTATCTCTCTCTCAAAGGGCTTTGCGTTCGCGCTTATATAACGCGCCACGCGATCACTACGCGGGCCTCGAGGCCACGCCTGTCGGTGATGTTACATCAGCCCTGGTTGGCTGGTGAGGGCTTACCGGCCACGCCTTTGACGGCTGGTTGACAGGCCACACCTTCTTCTTGGCGTTCCGCCCCCTTTTCCCTTGGGCCTGACCGCATGGTTTATGGCGGCGCTTGAGCGAACGCTAAGGCACCGACTGTAGGGGCGCGTAATGGCGTCGCTTGGAAAGGGAGGTCGCAAAATGGACGGAATGGGCCTAATCTTATTTGATTGACGCAACGCAGATTCAACTATTGGAAACACGGCCTTATCTAAAACACATAATAATGAAATAACTAAAGTCCTATGGTGGCCGACGTGTTGCTTGTGGACTAACTAGGGGTGCAACCTTTAACCTTTTAATGATGGGATATTTACAAGTAATTATTTACAAGTGAGGGTTCTAAAACCGCAACAACTTTAAAGTAGCGGCAGTTTTGTGTTCGGCCGTCATGCTCCATCATTACATATATGATGTCCTTACGGCGTAAACACCCTCTTTGGGGAAAGGTCATTCCTCTTTGGGGTACATAGATTGCAGTCTCTCTATGGTCGGGTCTCAAGAACATTGGATGTGTGTTCATTTGCCAAGTTTCTTGTGGAGAGATCACCAAGTGGTTTAAGCATTTGAGCAAGCACTCCATTCAAAACCCTTAAGGAACAGCTGGCTTGGCAAGCGCTAGCTAGCTGCTTGGTAAAAGAGCACACCTCCAACCCTTGTGGGGTAGATAGATTACAGTAGATCTTCCCTCAGTTCTGTAAGTAAAACTTACCTCATGGATGTTGGGATTCC
>NC_136267.1:19806287-19856287 GCF_964187855.1 Myxine glutinosa
CGGGGGAGAAGGGCGTGGCCAGTCCATCGTCTTCAGGAGGTGGAGCCAGGAAGCCCTTGCGCCCAACCAGGACTCGGTGGGCACGGCTTGGTAGGGCGTGGCTATATAACCCGTAGAGGGAAGCCCCACCCAGGAGATGACCGAGGGAGCCAGAGGCATGCAGCGACAACCAGCCCCTAGCGTGCAACGAAAATACGTGTGCCTGCTGCCGCCTTGCTCGCTTCCAGCCCGGAGCGGACCTGCTTGCTGTGCCGCCCTGCCAAACCTTCCAGCCCTGTGGTCCCACCTTCCTCTCCCTCCAGCCAATCCAATCTGCAATTCCCTATTCGTGTGAGTGAGTTCGTTCTGTCTGTATTGTCCTGGGTATAAGTAAGCTTGTATAAGTTAATAACTGCACTGTGTCTTCTATTTTTCCCTGTAAATTACATTTCTTTTCTTCTCTTGCTTTGGTTGTGTGTAAATAATTAATAAATCCCTGTGTTCTTTCTTTACCCCTTTTGCTTCTTCACATTCGGTCGCTTCAGAGGTGTCCACATTGAACACCTGTGGCACGATTTGGCCAACGCTCAGAATCGGGTTTAGTCTTTGCTAATGGTTCGAACCGCGGGCTGCTAAAAACCGCTCGGCAAATAACATCTTGCCCGTGGTCTCGAACGAAGTTGCCCACCTGCCTTGTGGAGGGATTGCCGGAGGCGTACGGGAATCCCTTGACCAATCGCTTCGGGCAATCCCACCCCACGAGGGAGCGGGGTAGCTTCAGGAGCGGAGACGGTCAGCTTAACAAGACAAGGGGCTAACCACCTCTTGCTAAAGGGGAGAGCCGTACTCCGTTTCCGTAACAATTGGTGTCAGGAGCGAGATTCGGACCCGAAGTGCGCTTAACGCACTCAAAATTACGAGTGGCCGAAATTCTATAAAACATCTAAATTAAATCGTGCCATGGATAATCAAGGCGACCGGATGCCGGTGGGGGAGTTAGAAGAGGGTTTAGAATCGACCCAGGACCCCGGGGAGGCAGTGGGAATAATGGAGGAGGAGCGCAATACGCATTGGGTTGCGGGGGTTTCAGATGCACAAGATGGCGGCCTCGCGCACGAGGTTGCAGAGGCACAAGAGGGCGCCTCGCACATGGCGGCGAGAGCCGCGCCCTTTGTGCCAAAGGCTGTTGAAATGCAAGCCTTTATGGCACAGGTGGAGGCCCTTATTGTCAAGACGTATGAACGAATAGGAAATAGGCTGGGAAGCCAAATTGAGGAAATGGGAAATGATTGGAAAACCAAATTAGGGGGATTGAGTAAGGATATTGGAGCAATGAGGGACGAAGCAGGGGGTACCAGTGACCAAATTGGGAAGTTAGACAGCAAATTGGAGGGTTTAGACAATAAATGTGAGGGATTAAACAGCAAAATGGGAGGAGTAGGAAGCAGGTAGGGGACAAACTGGGGGGAATAATTGGCCAAGCCAAAGAAATTAATGAGGGGTTGGCGAGGGGGCAAGCCGCATATGAGGTAGGGGAAGCCGAGAGGGAGGTTAACCGCAGGTTGAGCGGGAGGGGCACACGGGTGCACGACGAGGTAACGCGACTCGAGGAGCGCAGGTTGAGTGAAGTGGAGAAAAGCACAGGTAACTGGACCGGGGTAGACATCGCGACCCGGGGTATGGAAAAGCCGGCGACCGCCGAGGTAGAAAAAGAAATTTTATTCGGACCAGCGGTCGTCGAGGTGAATAAAGAAATTAAGTCTGAATCATTCGAAGCAGTAGTGGAAATTGGAATTGGAGAGACCGGGGACTTAGAAAAGCACTCGCGGCAGGGAGAAATGGAGACTGTACAAAGTCCATGTTCACATCACGATGCTGTGCTTAACCCAAATGAAAGTTTGCAGGTGTTGGAGCGAAGAAGAAGAAGCGCCCAGGTGAGTCATGCTGTGTATTGTGCGGGGAGATTTTGTCGAAGGATGTTTGGCGAAAAAAGAATTTTCGCACGCTTGGGATCGAGAAAGCACCCGGGTGTTGGTGGAGGGTCCCCTGTGAGTGGTGTGAGTGGAAATGGCGCGCTTGTGAGGAAAGAGTGTGCGTCGGAGAGTGAGTGTGTGACAGAGTATGGGAGTGATACCGGGTGCGGAAGCGAATGCACGTCGGAGGGAATTTGCGACACCGAGGGGACGGAGTGTGACACGGGGAGTGAGTTGGTGGTGGCGCGGGTGCGAGAGGGCACATCGGAGCGCGAGTGTGAAACCGAGTGCGAGTGAGAATGCACGTCGGAGTGTACGGAGTGTGACACAGAGGGTGAGAGTGACCCGGAGAGTGAGTTGGTGGAGGAGCGGGTGCGAGGATGCACGCTTGGGATGGACGGGGAGAGTGTGCGAGAAATCACACCTGAGTTGATTGTGGCGTGGGTGTGGGAGAGCCCATAGAAGCGCGTGAGTGGGTGGATGCGAGAGTGCACGCCCATGGTGAGTGTTACGGAGGATGTAATGGAGGAGAGGTGTGGAACAAAGTGTGCGAACGATGAGTGTGCGCGAGAGGTGTGGTGTGTACCAGGGAGTGTGGTGGTGGAATGGACGGAGTGTGTGGAATGTACGGGCGGCGTTAGAACGCCGGGTTTGGTGAGTGTGAAAAGGGTCGCGTATGCGTGAGTATGCGAGTAAGGCATCGACGTTAAACGGGGCAGCGTTTAGGGCGACGGATAGCCAACGCGAGCACTCGGGGCGCGGTGCGCTTTGTTGGATGCGAGGCCCGGCGCGGATCGGTGCTGCGTCGCTTCTCTTCGAAGCGTCGTTGCCGATTCGGGCCTGGCCCCGGCCCCGCACGGTCGGGTCCGGGCCTCGCCGGGCAAGGCGACCGGTCCGGTTCAAGGGCAGGGAGGGACCGAAGCGGCTCCCCCTTGTGGTTGCGGCGTTCCGGCCGGGCGGGATCGAGCCATCGGGCCGGAGACCGCAAGGATCCGCGCCGAGATGGTGCGTGGAATCTCGGGCCGAGCATGCCGCCTCCCTTGAACCGAATGCCAGACGGACTCAACCTGCAGGCGACCAAACCACCCGAATTCATTGCTCGGCTTTGCGAAGCCGAGTTTTAATGATGTCATGACGTACTGAGAGGCTCAGATATAGTGGACTGTGATGATGATAGTGTTTTGGATTCGAAATTTTGGAATAGTGAATAGGATTGGCAGGAATGATTGGCAAATTGATGATTGGTAGAATGATTGGCAGTGATTGGCAAATTTTGATTTGCAGGAAAATGGATGGGCCAAATTGATAGTCGAAGATGCCCGATGTGGTGGGATGGCAACTCTGCCATCCCTCACAACACGGGGCACATGAGCACTAGCTATGGGGTTTATGGCAGTGTAAGATCACCGAGGGAGGGTTTGGATAATGTATAGGGATCTAGAGAAATGACCATAGGTAACGGTAGAGGTAAGTAGCGACATTATACCTGTAGTGGGGATGTAGAGAGTAGGGTAGTTGGATTATAACGACGGGGGAGCGCAATAGTATAAGGGGCGACTGGGAAGCGCGAGTTTCAGAGGGGAGTAGGTAGATCAGATGATGCCGTGTGTGTGAGAATCTTGATATCGAGCAAATGAGGAATTGCGGGGCAATGCTCGGGGAGAGATGCGTGTATGAGCGTGGGAGAATCTGGGTGCTTGAGGCAATGGATTGGAGAGTTAGAAGTGTATTGTGAAAAGTGTGCGGTGATTGTGAGTTGTATTGAGCGTGGAAGTGTATGAAGCAGCGTATGAGGAATAATTGTGATTGTGCATTGTATTGAATGAAGAAGCCTGGGAGGAAGGAGGGTGCAGGAAGCACCAGGTGTGATTGCACAGGTGTGCAAGTGAACAGGTGTATGGAGCAGTGTATGACTGAGTAATGGTGATTGTGTGTTGTGTTGAGCAAATGGTCCTGGAGGAAGGAGGGTGCAGGAAGCACCAGGTGTAGGAGTGATGGCACAGGTGTGCAAATACAGGTGAGCATGGTTGTATGGAATAAATGGTCTGGAATATATGGAATATGGAATGGATGGTGTGGAGTGAGTATGGTGGAAAATATGGAGTGGAGTGGTTGGTGCGAAGGGAGTGTATGGGGAGGATGGACCCCATCACGAATACCTGGGGCGGGTAGTTTAAGAGTTAGGTAGAGGGTATAGGTAAATTGTGGTTGGATATTGGCATCTGTGGTGCGTGTGGAAGAATGGTGTTTGGATGGGTGCATTAGTGACGTGGAAATGGCTGGGCGTGTGGCCTGTTAGTTAGTGTGTGTAGTTGAATGGGCACTCCACCATTGTGAGGATGTTGGCCAGGTGAGGCCGCAGGTGGGCTCTGGGAGCCAGTAGAGTTGTTCAATGGGGCCCGAGGATCCAGAGGACGGACCCGGGTAGCCCAGTGCCAGAGAGGGCACCGAGGGGGGTAAGTGTCAGAGAGGGCCTTCCCCAGTTAGATAGGTTAGGTAATGAGCAGGTAAGCTCGGAGGCAACTGCAGTGGTGGAGGTGTGCAGGTGAGTAGACCTGCTGGGAGAGCTACACAACCCAGTCCTGAAATTGTGCAAAGGCACAGGGAGTTGAACCGGGGGAGTGAGACCACAAATTGATGAAGCACCACAGTTTGGTCAATGGGAATTTGGTTCTTAAAACCGCATAGAGTGTAAGATGGCCAATGGATTGGTGGGGAAAGACCCCGGGTAGTGTAAAGTGTATTAAAGTCATTTAGAGGATAGTTAGGATTAAGAATCTCCTCGCACCACCTACATCCTCTCACCTGAGGTGACAGAACTCCACACCATGCCATGTTTTGGTTATTTTCTGTGCAAATGTTTTGGATTGTGAGACGCATCATGACGTGAGTTTGACATTGTGCTTGATGTTCCATCTCTTCCTCCTTATGAGGAATTGATGAGGAATTTGAATTTGTGGCAAATTTGGTTCGAGGGATTGTGGTGACGAATTTGGTATTAGGGGAGATGTGGGGAAGACGTGACATTAGTAACGAATTGGTAAGTGTGTAGATTTTGTAAATATGGGTAAGGGCAAGGGTGGAGTAGGTGACGGGTGGGGTGACGTACGATAGGGACGAGCATTTCTCCGCTCAGTCTCCAGGCGCACCTCACCTTGCATTACCTTCATTGATGTGTTTCCCTTTGACCTTACCCCTCGCTAACCTGTCATCTCTGTCTTCCCTCCCCCACCCGAGGATCGTGCTCTCTGGGCATTGAGGGGAGCGTGCGGGGGAGGGGCGCATCGGTGTGCCCGAAATTCTCGCAACCAGCTGCCTGCATCCACGCTGAGCACCACTCATGGACCCCACGGGTTGGGGCATGGCCCCTCTGCTGGGACCGGCCATTGCGGCCAAAAGCCTTGCTTGCGGACCACGGTCAGGTGGCCCCTTTTTGCCATACAGCCGGACCACCCATAGCTGGCCCCTGTTGGCCATAAATAAAAATGGACACGTTTGTGCTTTTTATTTATTATTATTACAAATAGGCCGCAAGCAAAGAACAACACGAAGAAAGACAACATCAAGAACGACAACGGCCAGCAGAGGGAGCCGAAGAGCAAAAACCCAGTCAACAGGTTGTTTTGTTTTTTTGGGTATGGACATGTGTGAAATGAGCACTGGATGGTGCTTTATGGTGCTTTGGTGTTTTGGTGCTCTTTATTGGTGCTGGTGCGTCACAGTGCATGCTGTCTCCTCCCCTCCCACAGGATTTTATTTTTGTTTCCCCCAAAGGAAATCGCAGGTCCTGGGTTGCAGTGTAAATACAATTAGCGTCACTTGTAAATAATGCTCCCCACCGTTCATGTATAGTTTGAGAATTAATTCCGCAATTCGGTTAGCTATGGGCGTGAATCTGTTAGGTAGGGTGCAATGCAACAGCGGGACATACTTATTTGTGTTTTAAAACTGTCACACTCAGGGTCAGATTAATTGTAGAGGGAATTACACCTGCGTGTCACATTAAGTTAAAGTTTTATAGGCCCGGGACAAGCCTGGAGGATGAGGGTGCCGTGTTGCGGATTTGAGCATCCTGCACGTTGTAATTGTTGTAAATATCACCCTCTGTAAATTGTAATAGTAATCCTTGTAAATACCTCCAATTGTGTAAAGATCAAAGGTCGTCCTTTTAGTTAGTCCATCGCACACACGTAGAGAACCATAGAACCTCTCTATAGTTATTTCTTATTCTATGTTAGTTTAAGGCTCTGTTTCCCATTAATTGACCTTGCATTGCACCAAATGAAATAAGATAGTTCCCTTTTTCAAGTTTCCCCAAAATCATCTCTTCAAAGTGCCAGTAACATTGGGCTGTTTTCTGCGGCGTTCGCCACCGTTGCATTGGGCTGTTTTCTGCGGCGTTCGCCACCGTTGCATTGGGCTGTTTTCTTCACCCCAAAACTCCATTACGCACGCGGTCAACTCGGGGGAGAAGGGCGTGGCCGGCCCATCGTCTTCAGGAGGTGGAGCCAGGAAGCCCTTGCGCCCAACCAGGACTCGGTGGGCACGGCTTGGTAGGGCGTGGCTATATAACCCATAGAGGGAAGTCCCACCCAGGAGATGACCGAGGGAGCCAGAGGCGTGCAGCGACAACCAGCCCCTGCCGCGTGCAACGAAAATACGTGTGCCTGCCGCCGCCTTGCTCACTTCCAGCCCGGAGAGGACCTGCTTGCTGTGCCGCCCTGCCAAACCTTCCAGCCCTGTGGTCCCACCTTCCTCTCGCTCCAGCCAATCCAATCTGCAATTCCCTATTCGTGTGAGTGAGTTCATTCTGTCTGTATTGGCCTGAGTATAAGTAAGCTTGTATAAGTTAATAACTGCACTGTGTCTTCTATTTTTCCCTGTAAATTACATTTCTTTTCTTCTCTTGCTTTGGTTGTGTGTAAATAATTAATAAATCCCTGTGTTCTTTCTTTACCCCTTTTGCTTCTTCACATTCGGTCGCTTTAGAGGTTTCCACATTGAACACCTGTGGCACGATTTGGCCAACGCTCAGAATCGGGTTTCGTCTTTGCTCATGGTTCGAACCGCAGGCTGCTAAAAACCGCTCGGTAAATAACATCTTGCCGGTGGTCTCGAACGAAGTTGCCCACCTGCCTTGTGGAGGGATTGCCGGAGGCGTACGGGAATCCCTTGACCAATCGCTTCGGGCAATCCCACCCCACGAGGGAGCAGGTAGCTTCAGGAGCGGAGACGGTCAGCTTAACAAGACAAGGGGCTAACCACCTCTTGCTAAGGGGGAGAGCCGTACTCTGTTTCCGTAACAAATATATATATACAGTGGAACCTTGACTTACGAGTTTAATTCGTTCTGTGACCGAGCTCGTAACTCAATTTGCTCGTTTCTCAAATCAAATTTCCCCATTAAAATGCATTGAAATGCTATTAATCCGTTCCAGCCCGCCAAAAACCACACCAATTTTTTTTTAAATATACAGTATATATAAAAATATCTCGCGCTTTATATTTCACCTGTATGCAGCATACAAGTTGGCAGGATGGCCTGGACTGGAGGTACGCACACTTGACTCTAAACTGTCCAGCCTGGGTTTGAATCCCGACCCAGCTATAACCTGTCATGGGTGAATCACAGGCAGGGTGATTCATCAATGTGTGTACCGCTAAACTGGGCGCCCCGTTTGCGTCCCATTAGTTGTTGGATGTTAAGGATCTCACCGTGTTTTCCACAAAGAGAAGGCGAGCTATCGCCGGCACTCTGAACAAGTTGTGGCCTGGCATGCTCTTCTCCTCTGCCGTTATATACGTCCTCCTCGGCATCTTTTTCCAGAAGAGCCCTGTCTCGTCACAGTTGAAGATTTGCTGGGGGATGTATCGTTCGGCTTCTATCAGTTCGGCAAAAGTTATAATAAAATCTTCAGCTGCCTTCACATCCGCCTCACCAAGTCGACAACACGCACACCTCGCTCATGTTGTTCGACGATTGCGTGTTTTATAGCCAAGCACATCATCCTCCTCTTCTTCTCAGCACTGCCCTTGGCACTCACTTTCTTAGGACCCATGGTTAAAACTAAGAAATTTTCCAAAATAACCAAAATGCGAAAACAAAGCAGCAGCGATATACGGCAGAGATACTGTACTTGCACGGCAAGATAACCACGTGACCGGAACCCACCTACCTGGTGGCGGGTGGCGTAAACTCAAAATAACCAAAATGCGAAAACAAAGCAGCAGCGATATACGGCAGAGATACTTGCACGGCAAGATAACCACGTGACCGGAACCCACCTGGTGGCGGGTGGCGTAAACTCAAAATAACCAACATGCGAAAACAAAGCAGCAGCGATATACGGCAGAGATACTGTACTTGCACGGCAAGATAACCACGTGACCGGAACCCACCTGGTGGCGGGTGGCGTAAACTCAAAATAACCAACATGCGAAAACAAAGCAGCAGCGATATACGGCAGAGATACTGTACTTGCACGGCAAGATAACCACGTGACCGGAACCCACCTGGTGGCGGGTGGCGTAAACTCAAAATAACCAACATGCGAAAACAAAGCAGCAGCGATATACGGCAGAGATACTTGCACGGCAAGTTAACCACGTGACCGGAACCCACCTGGTGGCGGGTGGCGAAAGCTCGTAACTCAGATCTCGGCTCGCATCTCAAAGCAATAAACCGCCCGAGCGACGGCTCGTATCTCGGAAAACTCGTAAGTTGGTGCACTCGTAAGTCAAGGTTCCACTGTATATATATATATATATATATATATATATATATATATATATATATATATATATATATATATATATATATATATATATATATATATATATATATATATTGTTGCGGATATGGGATTTGCATCCATCATTATCCGCTTGTAAATATTCCCCTATTTCCTCAATACTTCCCAACTATCCCCAATCCCCCATTCCCTAGTCCCATTTTCTGTAAACAACACTCTGTAGACCCGACCTCCCCCTATTTCCCCCATTAAATGTCGTGCCCAGGTTCACCGCATCTCATGTACGACAACTATAGGACATCTTGCTAGTTATTCTTAGTCTATGTCAGTTAAGGACTCGTTTCCATTAATTCTGACCCTTCGTTGCACCAGAATGTGATTGTATGGCACCGTTAGGAAGTTTAGGACCTCCCAATACCTCCCCGCAGCTCTTCCTCACGGTTCAGCAACAACAACAACAGCAACGGCAGCGGCGGGCGCGGGAAGTGCGCGTCCTCACTCCGGCTTGGTTGGTAGGGGGTGTTGGGAGGGCATCAGGCCTTCCCAACGAGCCGCCATCGAACATGTGCTCGACGGGGTTACCAAATAGGGGCTCCCTGTCAGCTCCTCGTCAAGGGCGGAGCCCGGTAACCCCCGCACCCAATGGAAGCGGCGGACCGGCCCCAGTGGGGCGGAGCCAACCAGCCAAGGGCGTGTCACTCCCCGCTGAGCATGCGCAGGGAGAGGGAGGTGACGTCAGATGCGCGCTGAGCTTGGAGCAAGCAAGACCACCTCCGAGCGCTGTGAGGCCTCCCCGCATCTTCTGGACTGGACCGTGCTTTATCCTGTCCCCGAGCCAAGGTGCACCTTGTGCCATCGAACTACCTGTCCCTCCCTGCCATCAATCCCTGTGTAAGTCAGCCTTGTTCCGTTTGTCTGTGGTCTGTCCGGGAATAGATAAGATTGTATTTAAGTGCCCATCTCTTCTGTGTCTTTTACCTCACTCTGCCGTGTAATCTACCCCCTTTTCTCCACCACTGTAATTATACCCTCCTCCGGAGGTCTTGAGAACTGTACCCCTTGCGTCGTTTCCTCTTTCCCAGTCGTCGTGTCCTTTCCATCATTGATTTGGCATAGCGCGATTTGTTCAACGTCTGGGTGGAATCGGGGTCTAGTCGGGGAATAACTGTTCGGTCGCGGCAATACCACCGCTCGGTAAATAACATCTAAACCGCGTCCGTAACAATATATATGTGTGTGTATATATATATATATATATATCGGTTTGTGGGGGTTTTCATGAACCCACATCTTTCCTGGGAGACATGCAGGTTGACATATCCAACCCTTCCCCAACGTTTGTCACACCATCCATTGCATCATGGATTCTGACGAGCAGGCAGTAGTTGGCACACGCAAAGCTGACCATAAACAAAAATGGTGTCAGAAGGCAGTCGGGAGTATTAAAGGCTTAATATGTCACCTTGGTTCGATTCTCGACCAGATTATAAACTGTTCGCCCGGTGCTTCACAGGCAGGGTCTTGCATCAATGCGTCTGTCCTCTGTCATTTTGGTCGGATCAGAGACCCATCCGGTGGTATTCATTGTTGGCCGTTGAAGATCCATGGTGCATTTGGATAAAGAGTAGGCGAATTATTACCGGCATTCTGGCAGGATTCCTACTCTAATGAACTGAAGTACTGGCACTATCGACGCAGCTACGCCTCGGTAATGATGCAACCAGCTGACCAAAATCGTAATGGAATGCCATTCCAATATGTGATTGCTCTCTCTTGAAACGAGGCTTGAAAATACTCCAGAAACCATTAATCTCTGGTTGAGTGCAAGCCACGTTGCATGGGAAGTAAAATAAGACATGAAGATGAGAATCACGAGACTTTGGCCTGTGTAATAATAGAATGCAGCAGCTTTTGCACTATAAACAAATCGACCAGGTGGTAAACATGTTTCATGTGAATGGATACGAAGGGCAACCAAGCAACCAACACACAGACATGGCAGGCAAGTCCTCCCACAATGCAATTTGGGGTTGCAACCAATGTTTTCTTACAATAGCTCTTCCCCCAAGTCTATTCAAAGCTTCACCAAACTTCGAAAAACACAGAACAAAAGCAGGTCACGCTCGCTGTCTGTCCATCCAATGAAGCGAAGCATGTTGCCGTCGATGTAAACGGTGGAATATCAGCTGCGGTGTACAATGCACCACCATCTGCTACGCAAGACCAAGATCGGATGCCCCCGTCCGCCCGTAGGACACACTTATTATATCAGAACCACCTGCTTCGGGCCTCCACGGGCCCAACAGCATAACGGGAAACATGTTGGAAGGAATTAGCGATTCACCAGAAATACGAGGAGAGAGGCAATTCAAATGAAGACTTCCCACAATTCCAAACACGTACCATTGACAACGTGGCGCTCGCCACGAAAGTGAACAATTACTACTCCATAAGCAAACAGAATCGGGTAATGGATGCAGGAAGAGCGAAAAACGAATGCTCGGTTCAAAGGGAGATCACATTTTAATCGGACAAGTTTCGTGCCTGCAGTTCATCTTCCGCAATATGCAATCACTAAACCTGAAAAGGAGTCGTAGTTGCAGGGGGCGACATCACGATGCGGACGCGCCGATTCCTCGGAATAACGGAGCCCAAGTTGCGACTCCGCCTCACGCTCGATTTGTCCCTGCAATCTCAAAGAAAGTTACTCGAATGAACCAGAACGCCCGATACTCGAACACCGACCTGCGGTTGCGGTTCTGCGCCTGCTGCGAAGAAACTCCGACGGACTGCCCATGGTGCTGCGAGCCAAGCGTAGATTGAGGCGGAGGGCCGAGAGGCCGCTTGCGCGTCGCCTCCATCATCATCTGGGGAGAGGGCAGGCCAGGCCGCATAACTGACCCCCCAGCAGTGCCCATGTATGGAAGCGCCGTCGGAGGACCCATGGGCGGGATGGGCGTCTGCAGCCGGCTGCCCGCTGGCATGCCTGGCCGCTGGAAAACAAAAGGCAAGAAAACCAAATAAAGGAGCGACCATTGACAAAGGGACCATCGAAATATATATATATATATATACTTTTTTCTTTTTTTTAAATCCACAATCCGTTAAAGAATAAATACATTGCAAATGAGTAGCAAAGTGCAATCCTTCGATTAGAAGGAAACATTTTCATTCCTAGTTTTGCCAAGAAATGAATCTATTTTACAATCCAAGGACAAACAGTGTCAGCGTGACAATTTGGGTTGACGAGACAAGTAAAGCAAATCAAGATGGAGGCCGTTTCTGCAGAACGTGACACACAACTGTGGGGCAGCGTGATCGCAGACATTTAACATCCCTTCCATTCTCTCAATCGATAAAAGGCCTGCATCATTCACTCGTTTGAATGAATTCTCGGGAAAATATGCTCAATGCTCATGTTGAACACAACGCATGATGATGACCTTGTTGGTGGAACCGGGTTCTGAAGAGATCCTGTAGATCCTCAGCAGGATCCCCAGGGACGTTGCGACATGCAAAGTCACAAACGTTTGTATTTATTTTGCATTCGGTCAAAGCGTCGTGGAAGTGGAAATGCAATAGACAGGCGGTCAGAGGTCAATGTGCTGACAATGAGGGCAGACATGATCAGGAAGACAAAGCAGATAACCAGAAGAGAAAGCAGAGACAAGATGTGCACGGTGAGACAAAAGAGCATGTGTAGATGAACAGACAGACAGGACAAACGATCACGAATAGACCAGAGCGACAACACAGGATCACCAACTTCAATGGGGAATACTGGACTGTCAAGGATGGTGTCGCTCTGACAGTTCAAATGACAGTAAGTTTGTATTACCTGAAGGATGATGAAAGGTGTGCTTACCGACCGGCATAAGCAACAAAACATCGAGCAACGTCAACGATTCTGGCACCAACCCTTAATCAGTTTGCTCCGACGAAGGGTGAACGCCCGAAACGTCAGCTGACTTTGCTCCCCACCGAGGTTAGCATACCTGTCATCCCTCAGTTCAATGGTAAAAACATACTACAACAACAACAACATGCATTTTAAGGCCATTTTCCCTGCTAGAGTGGGGGTTAGCCTTGCGGTCCCCATGACAATCTTCTCCATTTTGCCCTATTTTCTGCATCTCCCCTTGTTAACCCCCTTGCCCGCATTTCTTCTTCCACCACCTTTAGTCATTTTTACCATTTCTGTTCAGGCTGAAGTTCCTCAAGGCAGTGTTCTGGGCTCTGTGTTTTTTCTGGTCTTCATCAATGATCACCATCTCTAGTCTTCCCCCATCCAAAACCTTGATCTCTTCTCCCATCCAAAACCTTGATCTCTTCTAACCCCCGTTAATTCACCACAGATCCACTTTTTTTTTAAATCCCTACTTCTTTCTTTCCTGGAAGTTCTAGCAGTGTCCATGTGTTTTATACCTTTCCCACTCCCCCCAACCCTCTCCCCCACCCCCGCCTTCCCATGCCTCCTCCGCCCAAGCCCTCTCCCTCCCACAGATCTTCCGATGTCCCTGTTCTCTGCTGTTGTACTTGTGTGCTTCCCTCTCTCTCCCCATATTGTCTCCCACTCCCTTTATTGTATGTTTTTTGCCCATTTTTTTTTGTGATCAATTTTATCTCTGACACGAGTCTCGATCTTGTATACAAAAAATATATATATACAAAAAAATATATATATATACAAAAAATAATAAATAAATAAATCTCTCCGACTTGAAAATACTCTCCATCTCTTTTTTGATGGCTCCACTCTCTGCCGCTCCATTCCTCATCCCTCAGATCGGCAGTCTGCAGCCTCCTCACTCTCTGCAGACCTGGACAAAATCACAGACTGGGCAAACAAGTGGAACATGTCTTTCAATCCTGACAAATCTCACACTCTCAGTCTCTCCATAAAGACTGTCTGGACAACCCTCCAATCTACTTTCTCAACAATCCTCTTGAAGAAATTCTGTGACTCAAGATTTTGGGTCTCACTTTCTGCCATGATCTTTCCTGGGAAAACCACATTTCCAAGCTGGCCTCCAAACCAGTCGCCGAATGGGCATCCTCCGTCGTGCGAAGTCCTTCCTTGGCACACCTGAGCTCCTCACCACATACAAAGCTTTCATCCACAGCTTGATGGAGTACTGCTCTCCCCTTCTGGGCCCTTGCTCCTGCCTCACACCTAGCTCTGCTTCATGCTGTAGAAACCAAAGCTTTCAGAATCATTGGTAACTCTCGTGATTAAGCTGATTCTGAGAGCCTTTCACTCGCTCACCGCAGGCAGGTTGGTGGGCTTTCTGTCTTCTACCGACTCCTCTCCGGCCTTGCTCCCCCAGCTCTCTCTGTGCTCTGTCCCCCAAAAATTCCTTCAGGCGGCACAAGATCTGCCTGCAACCCTCTTATGGTTAAACTGCTAAAATCAAGACTCTCGGCTCACCTTCACTCTTTCATTCCCCTTTTCTCCCGCCTCTGGAACAAGCTCCCTCACTCTCTTCAATCCCACTCCACCCTCCAGGTCTTTAAAACAGCTGTTCACCACCATCTCTTATCTTCCCCCATCCAAAACCTTGATCTTGTTTACCCCCGTGAATTCACCCCAGATCCACTTTTTTGAAATACCGATTTCTTTCCTGGAAGTCCTGACAGTGTCCTTGTGTTTTATACCTCTCCCTAGCAGTGTCCATTTGTTTTTATTTTAAAATGAAAATGCGAATTTCCCGCTTCGCTATTGATCACGTGCTGCAAGCGTGCTCTCATAATGAACTGCCTGTTGATTGGATGGCTGTGGTAGCCAATCAGATGGCGCCTAAGATGGCCATTTTTACATTTGAAAGAAGGTAGAAAGGGCTAAAGGTGAAACAACGGTCGAATTGAAAACGTTAAAATCGAGACTTACTACATGTGATCATGAGCAACATTTTAACATCACATTGTTACATGATAAAAACTAAATGAAAATCGCATTAGGCAAAAAAATGGAGATTCCATGAATTTCTGTGGAGGGAACCATGTCTTTTTTTTCTTTTTTTTTTCTTTCCTTTTTTTTTGTATACAAGATCGAGGCTCGTGAAAGAGCTAACATTAATCACACAAAGAGTCAAACCGACACAAACAACACAAAAATAAGGGGAGCGGTAGACAAGATGGGGAGAGAGGGGGAAGGACACAAACACAACATTTGAGAGCAGGGACATCGAGAGAACTGGGGGAGGGAGAGGGCTTGAAGGGAGGTGGGAGAGGTATAAAACATATAGACACTGCAAGGACTTCTAGGAAGGAAGTTGGAATTTCGAAAAAAGTGTATCTGGGGTGAATTAGCAGGGGTAGAAAAGATCAAGGTTTTGGATGGGGGAAGAGAAGAGATGGTGGTGAACAGCTGTTTTAAAGACCTGGAGGGAGGAGTGGGATGGCTAAGGGAGTGGGGGAGTTTGTTCCAGAGGTGGGAGAAAAGGGGAATGAAAGAGTGAAGGTGAGCAGAGAGCCTAGATTTTGGCAGATTAACCATAAGAGGGTTGCTGGCAGATCTTGTGCGACCTGTAGGAATATTTATTTGGGGGACAGAGCACAGAGAGAGCTGGGGGAGCAAGGCCGGAGAGGAGTCGGTAGAAGACAGAAAGCCCACCAACCTGCCTGCGGCTAGTGAGTGAAAGGCCCTCGGAGTTAGCTTCATCGCAGGAGATTCCAATGATTCTGAAAGCTTTGGCTTCAACAGCGTGAAGCCGAGCTAGGTGTGAAGGAGGAGCACCGGCCCAGAGGGGGGAACAGTATTCCATTGAGCTGTGGATGAAAGCCTTGCATGTGGTGAGGAGCTCAGGTGTGCCAAGGAAGGACTTTGCACGACGGAGGATGCCCAGTCGGCGACTGGCTTTGGAGGCCAGCTTGGGAATGTGGTTTTCCCAAGAAAGATCATGGCAGATAGTGAGACCCAAAAGCTTGAGTGACAGAACTTCTTGGAGAGGATTGTTGAGAAAGTAGATGGGAGGGTTTTCCAGTCGATCTTTTCAGAGAGACATAGTAAGAGTGTGAGATTTGTCAGGATTGAAAGACATGTTCCACTTGTTTGACCAGTCTCTGATTTTGTCCAGGTCTGCAGAGAGTGAGGAGGCTGCCGATCTGAGGGATGAGGAATGGAGCAGCAGAGAGTGGAGTCATCAGCAAAGAGATAGAGGATTTTCCAGAGAGTTGGAGAGATCATTGATGAAGACCAGAAAAAGCACAGGGCCCAGAACACTACCTTGGGGAACTCCAGCCAGAACAGGAAGGGGCGATGAGAGAAATCCATTCAGGGCGACACATTGACTACGACCAGAGAGGAAGTCCGCAAGCCAAGCGTGGAGATTTCCATGGATACCACAGGAGGAGAGTTTGGTGAGCAGAGCTGGGTGCCAGACCGTATCGAAGGCACGTGATATGTTGAGGGAGCCAGCTCTGATTTCCTGTTTGACATTGAGGACCTCCATCCATTGTTGAGACAGCAGAAGCAACATGTCCAGAGTATAATGACCTGGTCTGAATACAAATTGATGATCAGAGATCAAGCCATTGGAGAAGAGGAAGGATTTTGATATCCGAAGCAATGATGGATTCCATGACTTTGCTGATAATTGGGAGCAGGCTGATTGGTCTGTAGTTGCAAGGATCTGTTTTTGCACCTTTTTTGTGTAAAGCAGTAATGTTTGCTGATTTCCAAGATGCTGGCAGATGACCTTGAGCAAAAGAGAGGGTGAAAAGAACAGAGAGAGGGTGAGATAGAGTGGCAGAGCAGGATTTTAGGACCCGTGGGCTGATGCCGTCTGGTCCAGTTGCAGAATCAGAGTCGAGGATGACAAAAACTTCACCTTGTCAGGAGAGAAGGACACAGAGTCCAGGAGCATTTGGGTTTGACTGGGTAAGGTGGGGACAGACAGAGATGGCTTTGGGGCACAAGATTTTGAGGCAAACACAGAGTTGAGGCATTCGGCTTTGTCACGTGCGGTGTCAACTGTGTAGCCATTTGAGGTGAGGGAGGGGATGGAGGGGGAACAAACACCAGAAACGGATTTGACCAGACACTCCCAGGATTTGGAGGAACGAGACAGGTTTGAGAGTTGATTCTTGAGTGTGGAGAGATAGTGCTTCCTGGCACTCCTGAGGGTAGACACACACTTGTTCCGAGCTTGGTGGAAGGAACTGAGATTTCCTTCAGTTGGATTTGCCTTCCAAGAGGCAAAGGCAAGTTGTTTCAGGGCAACTGCCTCACCACACGATTCAGTGTACCGTGGATGGGAGGAAGGGTAAGACAACTGAAGACGAGATGGGATCAATCTGTGCATGAGAGAGAGCAATTTGCTTTGGAAGAATTCCCAGGAAGAATTGATGTCAGAGGCAGTAGAGATGGGAGACCAGTCCAGATGATTGATGGCTGCTTGCAGCCCGTGCCAGTCGGCCTGAGTGAAATGCCAGACTCATCAACGCTGAGGAGGCTCTCTGAGAATGGCCAGAGAGATGTCCACTTTAACAAGGAAATGATCGGAAGAACCGATTGGAGCAGAAGAGCAGCAGACATTTGCAGGGAATTTTGTCATAACCAAGTCTAGAAGAGTAGATACTCCATTGACTGAGATCCGGGTCGGGAAATTGACAGATTGTGTCAGTCCCAATGGGTCACAGAAGTCCTTTGCTGAGGTGCCATGGCTGGTGAGAGAGGAACCCACACCCAGCCAGGTGGCATGATGACAGTTGAAGTCACCACATATGAGGAAGAGCGAGTTGGGATGAGTTGATAGAAGTTGGTCCATGTTGTCAGACAGCGACATGTAAATGGAGTCATCACTGTTTGGAGGACGGTACAGAACACATATGAACAAAAGGTGGGAGCGGAGAGGAAGCCGTAGCCAGAGGTACTCCTGGGGGTGGGGTGGAGAGGGGGCAGTGCAAGGAGAGTGAGGAAGAGAGTTTTTGATAAAGATAGCAACCCCACCACCAGGACGAGGCTCAGGTCTATCATACCGGAGGAGGGAGTAACCAGAAAGAGATATTAAGGAATCAGAGACATCTTGAAGGAGGAAAGTTTCTGTTAAGCAGATCAAGTCTGGATTGTCAGAAGCAACCTGAATGGAGAGATCAATCAGGTTTGAGCGAAGGCCCCGGATGTTTGAGGTCCATATCGTTAATGAGGAGAGAGGGAGAGCATAGGGTGCAGGAGAGGGGAGGGGTGGGGCAGGGGCAGATGCAGGATGGGCGGGGGAGGTCGGAAGATCAGTTAATAGTGTGTCAGAGATTACAGAAGAGTTTCAAGAAAGGGAAGGATGAGGACGAAAGGTTTGATGGTGATGGGATGAGGCACAGTGAGGGGTTCTTTGAGGGGTGGCAGAGGAAAGTTGAAGCTTGGGGGAGGTGGAGGTATGAGATAGAAGGGAGACGAAGTGGGGAGGAGGCAGCTTTGAGAAGAGGGTGGGAGGGGGGAGAATTGGAGAGGGATGGTAGGGAGGTAGATTTGAAGGGGAGGGGTTGGGGGGGAGTTTTGAAGGGGAGGGGTTAGGGGGGAGTTTAGGAGGGGAGGGGCATGGGGGGGTTTAGGAGGGGAGGGGCAAGGGGGGAGATTTGGAGGGGAGGGGCAAGGGGGGAGTTTAGAAAGTGGATGATTCATGAAAGACGAACATTTATAACAAATTGGGTTTATTGTGATTTTCAAGTTAGCGATCCGTTTAAGAACGATGGAAGAGGGGTGGAATGAATATGAATTTTGAGCATGCAGTGAGGAAGAATTGTAAGAGCTTGAATATTTTTTTGAAGTAGAATGAGTTGGTGAGAGGAAATTGAAAAGAGCCTTTTAAATAGGAAGAAAAACAGCGTGTTGTAATATACCACTGAATAAAACACTGCAGGGGAAAGTTTAAACATATTTAAACAGAACCGTGAAGAACAGTCTAATATTCACAAAAAAAAAACCAATGGGGAGAGGGAGCCTCGAGGGACAACCACGAGTCACGTGAACAGGGCAAAAGATGTCAGCAAAAAGAACAGGGCAAAACAGATCTGGAGAATGGCGTGAAATGGGGGTGAACACGTGGTCGAATAATGAACGAACGAAAAGAACAGAGAGGTGGGGTGGAGAGGGGGCAGTGCAAGGAGAGTGAGGAAGAGAGTTTTTGATAAAGATAGCAACCCCACCACCAGGACGAGGCTCAGGTCTATCATACCGGAGGAGGGAGTGCAGGAAATGTTGTGTTTTTGTTTGTTTGTTTTTTAGTTAAGATTTTAAACAAGGAAGTATGGGGTGAAAAGACTGGGAAAAAACTGAGACAACGAGAGTAGCAGGACCACAATCGACCGCTGAGAGAAAACAAAGCCTCCAGGTAGAAAGCTTAAAGAACAACAACAAGGCCGCAATATATCGCGGCACGAAATACTCGACCACTCTATACAGGTATGAAAGATTAACACCGATAATTATGCCGGACGAAGGTTTTTCCGATAATTTTCCGATAATTAATGTACCTATAGTGCGTCCCTTGTAAGATTATAATCTTCCAAGGGACGCACTATAGGTACACACACGTAAGATAAATACAGTTTCGACAAAAATACAATTGTGAACAATTACTTAACTTCGAGCGTGCGTGAAGGTCGGGACAGCTTCGAAAAACCGTGACTTCCCCCGCAAGATCTCCCAAGGCATGGAGATGATTGTCCATGATTGGATGAGATAGGTTAGAGCTGCCGCTTCCACTTCATGAAAGCCAAGTTTTCCAAACCACATTTGTCGTGTTTTTCTGGTATCTCTTCGTCCCTGTGATGCTGCTATTTGTGTTTCTGTCCTATTTTCTGTGTTAAATCGTACCTTGTTGTGATGTATTTGATGAATTCATTTTCTTGTTGTTCAAGGCCTATTCCTCAGACAGCCGCTGTGAAAAGTCTGTGTCCCTTTTGTCACTGTCTCTCTTGTTTTGCTAAGTTATTCGCAAATATTCCACTTTCTACCTCCAACGTTGTCCTATTTCCCTTCTTCAATTCAAAAATAAAAACAAAACAAACAAACAAACAAAAAGATATTTTACCACTCCACAACAATCTCATTCTACTTCAATTTGCCTCTGTCTACACTTTCTATTCTCAATTATTTTTTCTACCCTTTCTCAATATCTCCAAGCTGAATATTCATTGAATACAAACACTTCTTCCTTTAACAAGCATTTAAAAACATTTTAAAATGCTTCACTTTCCTTATTTCTCTGTTGAGTGGCTGACGTGTTCTTCTTCACCAAGACCTATCCCCCATTCTTCACAAAGATTGTCCACCAACCCTCCCATCACACCAAACACCCAACTCACTTCCAAAGTGCCACACCTTTCTCCATGCCTTCAACAAAAATTCTTACCTCCCATCCCATGATCTTTATCTCCACTTATCCAATTTGGAATTAGGATCCTCCACTTTATGTCCCCTCTTTCCACAAACACCCTCAAAGCTTCCACAACCGCCTTTCTTGCCTTGCACAATATGCTCTGTGCTCCCCCACCCCAGGCTTCCGCAGTGTGCATACAGTTCATCATCAACCCCCTTCAGGTGAAACTACCTAAATTCAGGATCACTGCTCACCTCCACTCGTTTGTTCCTCTTTTTTCCATCTGTGAATCAACTTCCACATTTTCTTCACTCATTCTTCCCTCCAAGTCTTCAATAAAGACAGCCGTTCTGTTCACCATCTCAGATCACCCCCCTTTGTTTGTCCAAGTCTCCCTTCATTTTGTCCTTCAACTTTGCTGTTGGTGCTTCCCCTCTCTCTCGACTGCTCCGTTCAGTGCTCTATCACTTCCATGAGCCTTGACTCTGCACATATAAATACAAACGTACACAAACCCTTTTTACGTCTTGGTCAATCACAGACAAGACATAGATGCCTCCAAGTAAATCAATGGGAAAATCACAACTTTACTTTGTTACTTTTTCATAGAAATGTTGAAAAAGTAAAATGTAGTAATTCTTTTCTTTTTTTTAATGGTTTCTTAGTTTCACTTAAATACGCCACAAATGGCCCAGAGTGCAGTGCCATCCGCTGGTACCTGGGAACCTCTAGCATGTACTCAGGTAGCAGCTGCAAACTCAATTGTGTGAATCCACAAATTAGTGAAAAACCTTCGTCCGGCATTGTTGTATGGGAAAGAGAAAAAACTACTTCGTCGGTTCAATCCGATGAAAGCAAACAGAGGCATTTTTTGAATTGCCAAGGCCGTCGCGTTTTCCGTCTAACCGTCTTGCCTTTCCTTCCAAAAACAGTGTTTCAAGTGAAGTGTCCCAACGTCAGCACAAACCTCGATTGTGACATGAACAGAACAATGGAGGTTTGTGTTTAAACCTTAGATAAAGTTGAAATGTGTTGAATAGAGCTCAAGTCCACAAAACAGCACCATCAATGTCCTTGCAAACAAGACAAAGCGTCTGATATAATAAATCATGCAAACCAAGCCAAAAGCCATTTATATATATACAGACTTGGCATTTAATATGGAATATATTTTTTGTGGGGGTGAACTTACTTTTCAAGATGTCTTAGAACCAAAAGTTCATTGGAATTATGTTGAAATTATTCTAGATTTTGTTAATGTGACCTTTAAAAGAAACAAAAACCACATTTGACATTTCGAAACAAATAAATTGATCCTTGAAAGTGATGTAAACTGATATCGAACTCAATTCATGGACATGACTGTGTTAAACTTCTGTGCGTTTTCCAGAAGTATATCTTTATTTTGCACATTAGCCAAAAAATTTTTTAACAAAAACAAAACTTAAATTACGACTGGGATTACCGACAGTAAAATTACAGTTCAGTACTTCGTGTAACCCCCACGAGCATTCAGGAGAGCACCCACACGTTGAGGCATGCTGTTCACGAGATTTGCCAAGGTTTGGACAGGAATCGCTTGCCATGCAGGGACAACAGCCTGCTGCAATTCACGCACAGAGGTCGGCTGCTGGTCCAAGTGGTCGATTTGACGCGTTAATTCTGCCCACAAGTTCTCTATCGGATTCACATCCGGTGACATGGCAGGCCACTCCATATGCTCTACACCATGGTCAGCAAGAAAGTGTTGGATCATGCGAGCACGATGAGGCCATGCATTGTCATCTTGGAAGACAAAGTTTCCTCAAAAGGCTGCACGAGCAAATGGAAGCAATGTTTCTTCCAGAATGGCCCTGTACCTGAACTGGTTAAGGTTTCCATTCAGAACAACCAGGTCAGTTTTTCCCCTTGCATGAAAAGCAGCCCAAACAGTCACCCCACCACCTCCAGCTTGGACTCTTGGCACTATACAATCTTTGTTGTAGGCTTCATGCACTTGTCTGCACACTCGGACGCGGCCATCTTGACGATACACGAGAAATCTAGACTTGTCACTGAAGATCACGTGATTCCAGTGTCCTGGCTGCCATTGACGGTGCTCTCTGGCCCACTGCAATCGGCGCTGGCGGTGTTGTCTGGTCAGGCGTGGCTTTCTCAGGGGACGCCTGGCACGATAGCCTGCTTGAACCAGTCGTTGGTTGACTAGCCTTCTGGATACAGGCACATTTGTCAGTTGCTGCCACTCAGCCCTAAGCCGATTAGCTGACTTGGTACGGCCATTGCGGACTAACCGGTGCAGCTGGCGATCATCCCTCCTTGTGGTTCTGCAGGGACGTCCTGGCCTCGGTATTGGAGTAGGAACACCCCTCTGAGCATTTCGTTTCAGGATCTTTGACACCTGACCTTGAGTGATGCCATACTGCCGAGCAATAGCACGCTGTTTCATGCCGTAATTTCGTAAAGCCACCACTCCATGACAAACAGCATTGTCGAGTTGACGGACCATCTCCAGAGGAAGCGGCAATAACTTTTGGAGACGTGCAGCAGTTGTTTTCCACTAATACAGAACGCAACAACCCTTGTATACCCGACTGTGAAGCCTATCATCAAATGCACCTGTCCGTACATTTTGCCACACCACCTGTGATATAATCCTGTTGTTGACTTCTTGCTGTTGTTACGTGGTCCCCTCGGTGAATACCTGGTCTCGGTGACCCCCGGACCGTGAGAGGAACTCCGCCAGCAAGCTGTATTATATAGGCGCTTTCGCCACGCAACCCATATGAATTTCACCCAGGAGACAACTGATGTTCAAGGATATATTTCCAATGGTAATGATACCATACAATTTCAATGACACCACCACGGAGATTTTCCCCGAGCAATCAACAATACACAACCATCAACAATTCCCAATTCACAAACACTTCCCTATGAGTAAGATGGCCATCTTATATATGTGTGTCCCGGTGAGTACTCACAACCCCCTTTCGGTCTCTGCTCCTCACAATGTCTCTGGGCCCCTCCTGACCAAGATACTGGTCGGCGTCTCCGCACTCGGGCGGTTGAACGAACCCCGGGTGGACGTTTCTCCACCGGGCAGGTATCGTACCAGGCACCGAGGCTGCAGCCCCTCGTGGCCACGCGAAGCGGGTACGGTAGAGCAAGCCAAACCCCACGCCGCTTGCAAGGCGCGTTAGGCCCCAACGTGCGACCCGCACGCGTCTGTTTAGACGGTGCCGCGAACGATGCCAGACGCGGGGTCGATGCACGGCCCCACGTCAACTTGACGTCTCCACCAGGCAGGTACACGTCCCGGTGATTCCTCTCGCCAGACAGGCTTCGGAACGCCGCTTTTCCACGCAGCGCAAGGTCGATCCCACCTTTTGTCGGAGCGGGGCGAGGAAGAATACTACTCGTCCCTTTTCTTCCTCGTGTCTTTTTCCTTCCGTTTCCGGTCACTTCCGTTTCCGGCCACTTGTTCAGAAGGGCTCCTGACCCTCCAATCACAACAACCCTTAATATACTACACACGGATAAGCAAAGACCTGAATGGTAATTCACATACATTCACATAAATATGTAACACTCCCCCCCTTCAAGAAAGAAAGTTTGAACCCAGCGAAAACTTTCTTTGCCGGCCAATTTGGAGAAACAAACCAGATAACTCAACCCCCCCCCCCCCCCCCCAGATTAACTCAATCTGGACAAAGCGTCCGCCACGACATTGTCCCGGCCCCGTACATGTTCAATTTCCAAGTTGAACCCCTGCAAAGCCAAACTCCATCTCATCAACCTCTGATTTTTATTTTTCATTCTTTGAATGAAGGTTAAGGGGTTGTGATCCGTAAAGACCTTTATGGGAAAGGACGTGATTCCTAAATACACCTCATAATGTTGAAGCCCTAGCAGGAGAGCCAGGGTCTCTTTCTCCACGGTGGCATAATTTGCCTGATGTTTATTGAACTTTTTGGAGTAGTAGCACACGGGGTGGTCCACCCCATCCTCATCTTCCTGTAACAAGACCGCTCCCGCCCCCACATCACTTGCATCTACGGCCAACTTGAAAGGTGCCTGAAAGTCCGGAGCGGTTAGGACCGGAGAGCTCATTAGTATCGCTTTGACATGGGCAAAGGCCGCCTGACATTTGCCATCCCAAACGAATGGGGTCTCCTTTCTCAACAAACTCGTTAAAGGGGCTACCACATCCGAAAAATTCTTACAGAACCGCCGGTACCACCCCGCCATACCTAAGAATCTCATCAGCTCTTTCTTCCCCTTTGGGACTTGGAAGCGATCGATAGCTTCTACCTTGGCGGTCACTGGTTGTACTTGACCCTGCCCTACTACATGGCCGAGGAACACTACCTGTGCTCTTACAAATTCACTCTTGGCTAAGTTGATGGTCAGACCTGCCTCGGACATCGTCTGAAAAAATGCATGGATTTGCTTAATGTGGTCTTCCATGGTCATGGTGTGGATGATTACATCATCCAGATATGCCTCCACCCCCTCCAGGTCTGCAATGAGCCTATTAATCAGTCGTTGAAATGTAGCCGGCCCGTTCTTCAACCCAAAAGGGAGGACCTTGTACTGATATAACCCATTCGGAGTGACCAAAGCTGAGATTTCTTTGGCTCTATCGGTAAGAGGGATCTGCCAATACCCTTTCAGCAAGTCAAATTTGGTAACAAATTTAGCTGGGCCTATTCGATCAATACAGTCGTCAATCCTCGGGAGCGGATAGGAGTCGGTCTTGGTCACTGCATTCACCCGTTTTAAATCTGTACAACACCGGAAGCTGCCATCGGGTTTCGGAACCAACACACATGGGGAGCTCCATTCACTGTTGCTTGGTTCGATGATGTCATTGTCCAACATATATTGCATCTCCTTCCGAAGGTACTCCATCTTCACCGGGTTCATCCGATAGGGGTGTTGTTTCACTGGAGTGGCCTCCCCCACCTCGATATCATGATATACTAAGTCCGTACGACCAGGTACACTGGTACATCTGTGAACAAATGTTTAAATTCGAACATTAGGCTGGACAGTTGTCCTTGCTGTTCTCTTGTTAAATGACCTAACTTCTCATCCAAATGATTCAACACTTCGGTGTTCGTCAATTTGGGGCAGGCCTGGTCATCCAAGTTATCAAACTTCACACCGGCGTTTCCGTCCATTGTCACTGGTACGACCGGTGAGACAGGAACTACGTCTTCCACCGGTTCCCTCTCATGATATTTCTTCAGTCGGTTGACATGACACAACTGTCACTTTTTTCGTCGGTCGGGAGTGGTCACCACGTAGTCTGTCTCATTCACCCTCTCCTCCACTGCATAAGGACCGAAATATCTAGCCTGGAGGGGCTGACCTGGAACGGGCAGCAATACTAGCACCCGGTCCTGAGGACTGAAATTCCTTATCTGCGAGGTCTTGTCATGTCTCTCCTTCATTTTCCCCTGGGCCCTTCTCAAGTTCCGTCGTGCCACCTCACACGCCTTTGCCAATCGGTTTTTTACTGTGGACACATACTCCACCATCGGTGTCCGGGACTCCTGTAGTAACCACTGTTCTTTCACCAATTTCAACGGTCCCCGCACTGCGTGTCCAAACACCAGTTCAAACGGACTGAATCCCAAGGAATCCTGCACGGACTCCCTCGCCGCAAACAACAATAGGGGTATCCCTTCATCCCAATCCTTGGCACATTCAAAACAATACGTTCGGATCATATTCTTTAAAGTCTGGTGAAACCTTTCCAGGGCCCCTTGGCTCTCGGGATGGTAGGCGCTGGATCTTACTTGTTCCACCCCCAACAGGTGTACCACTTGCTGGAACAGTGTGGACATGAAATTGGACCCCTGATCCGATTGAATGATCTTAGGTAGACCAACCCAAGTGAAAAATTTAATCAAGGCCTTTGCAATAACTGCCGCCGTTATTTTCCTCAGAGGCACTGCCTCGGGGAACCTGGTGGACGCGCACATGATGGTCAGTAAGTATAGATGTCCGGCTTTGGTTTTGGGTAAAGGGCCCACACAGTCCACAATGACTCGGCTGAATGGCTCTTCAAAAGCTGGAATTGGCTTTAACGGGGCGGGTGGGATTTTTTGATTCGGCTTTCCCACCAGCTGACAAGAATGGCAGGACTTGCAGAACTCCGCCACATCCCGTCGCAGTCCCGGCCAGAAAAAATGTACCAATATCCTGTCACAGGTCTTGTTCACTCCCAGGTGCCCGGCCCAAGGGGTCTCATGTGCCAAACTCAAGATCTCCTTCCGGTACAGCGGTGGCACCACAATCTGATAGTGAACTTTCCACTCATCGTCTGCGGGCACCTCCGGGGGCCTCCATTTCCTCATTAGGGTTTCCCCCTTCATGAAATACCCCACAGGTATCTTCGTAGCCTCTTCTTCCGTAACGGCTTTCTCAATTAACCTCTGGATCTCCGAGTCTTCGTGTTGTTCTTCCACTAGTCTCCTTCGGACCAGCGCGGTTTGCTCCACTTCGTTCTCCGCGGTCTCCGACGGACACTCCACGTCCCCTTGCGTTCCAGACGCTACCATTTCTCGAAATTCCTGGGAATCCCTCCCCTGGTTATTTCCCTTTTCCGAGTTGTCTTCCCGTACCTCTAAGGGTTCCAACTCCCCCTCTCTTTCTTCCTCCTTCTCTTCCGCGTGCTTTCTACCCATAGCCCGAGTCACTGCACAGGATGGAAAGATACCCGGAATCTCCATCTCTAACCGAGTGGTGTTATTTTCCTTACTGGGCTTGTCCACCATTATTGGATTACCCGAAACTCGCCCCCCGCCAAATCATTCCCGATAATAAAAGAGATTCCCTCCACAGGAAGGGTGGCTTGTAAGCCTACGGTGACCGGCCCGGATACCAACTCAGAACTCAACTGGATGACATGAAGCGGAGCTTTAACATAGCCCCCGACCCCCTGTAAAAGCACACTAACCCCAGTTGCCGTCTTCTCCGACAATGGCAAAATGCCCTCCAGCATCAACGATTGGTGGGCTCCTGTGTCCCTCAATACCCTAACTGGCTTCTGGTTACTCGGGTCGCCATCCAGCGACACCAACCCCTCTGAAATGAAATGTTTGTAGCCCTCCTGAACAAGGTTCTCCTGGGACGCCGTACCTTTGACAGGGGAATCTTCCCCCAGCTCTGCTCTCCAAGAATGATTTCTCACACTTGCCAGTGCATTCGGAGTCGCACTAGACTGATTCCGTTCCGGGTTCTCCCTTTTTCGGAGGTAACATTGGGACATCAAGTGTCCAGTTTTATGGCAAAAAGCACAAGTAGGCCCGGGGGAGAACCTCGGGGTCGGCCTTGAGCCCCCCGAAAAATAAGTTTGTCTTGGGCCCGTAGCCCTCGGATTTCTAACCGTTGGGGTATCATAGTTGTCCCCATAATCATCTCGAGGCCGCCGCCATGTAAGGTCGTTCTCCGCACCGGGTGTTCCATAACTCCCCTGCTGAAGTCTAGGCGAGGAGTTAGGTTTGTGGACCCCTATTCGGTGGGTTAAGGCATAATCATCTGCCATGGTGGCTGCGTCCCACAACTTTGGTACTTTCTTTTCCTGCAGGTACACTTTGATGTCCTCGTGGACACACTGCTGGAATTCCTCCACCAGGATCAAGTCCCGCAATGTTTCGAAGTCTTTCCCGACTCCTTTTGACTCACACCACCGATCAAACATGTTTTCTTTCACTCTGGCAAACTCCACATGGGTCTCACTCTCCCTCTTCCTGGCATTCCTGAATTTTTGCCTGTAAGCTTCCGGAACCAACTCATAGGCCTTGAGGATGTGCTTCTTCAGTACCTCATAATCTGCACATTGGTCCATTGGTAGCGCCGAATAAATTTCCTGAGCTTTCCCCACCAGCACACTTTGCACGAGTATGGTCCAGGCCTCCTCCGGCCAGTTTAATTGTCGAGCCACTTTCTCAAAGTGTGGAAAAAATTTCGCGACTTCTTTTTCACTGAACGGTGGAACCAGCCTCACATGTCTGCCCACATCCCAGGTTTTCTGGTTAGGTGTCGACCCCGTCAGCAAGGGTGGTGCCTCTCCCCGTTCTCTCATTAACTCCAGCTCCTTGAATTTGATTTCTTGCTGAAGCTCCATGTCACGTTCCTTTAATTCCCTTTCCGCTTTTCTCTCCTCTTAGTGGGGGGGCCAATGTTTTCCCGTTGAATTCAAATGTTAATTTGTGGACACTGGTTGGGTTGTCTTTAGGGATGATAGAAGTTGTAGAAAAAATATGTCTCCATTTTTTTCAAGTTCTTTATAGCGGCCATTTTGGATTATCAAAATGGCGTTTGTTGAAAACCGAAATTGTCATTATCTTGGCTTCTAAATGACCTAGAGTGTTAATTTTGGTGTCCAAATGTACATATTTGCGGATACTTAATCCAATAAACACACATTTATACACCTACATATGATCAAAAGGGTTCTTATGGCAGCCATCTTGGATTTTCACGCACTTATGCCAACACATATATATTTTTTTTTCCATCATTTTCACTTCTAAATCACATAAAGGCTGGACTTTAGTGTTCAAATGTACACTTATAATGTCTTTGTGCAATATTTTTAGTTGGCAGTGTTCATTGTTACATTGAAGGATCTCCATCCTCCTCATCATCAGTGTTATCGATTCCCATGGGGCGCTCCTGACCCGTGTTACCACACACCTCTTCATCTGCCCCACACATACACATCTCAGAACAGTTGAGATGCTGAGACCTGCATGAGCAGTGAGACATGCATTGGGTCTTCTTGCAGTTACATTTGATTAGATGTGTGATGGCAGCTGGGGCTGGAGGGTCCTTGGTTGTGATGGGCACCAGCTGATCTCCTTCTGCTCTCCATCCATGTTCTGTTGGTTGTGGAAGCTGGGGGTCCGGTACATCAGCCTGATGCCACACCATGGCCTGGAAATGTGCACGAGCAATGGCTTCATGTAAAGCTCCCCGTGTTGGTGGCAGCTTCTGTGCCTCTAGCTGTTTCTTGGTAAACAGTCTCCACCTCAGCTTGCCCACATCCACAACTGTAGTACGAGGCTCATACAGCTGGCATACAAATGCCTCAATGTCACTTTCTGTGTCAGCTCTCAGCTCCTCAGAGGCCCCAAGGTCATGAAACGCAGATACCACCTCAACAGAGCACCTATTGAGGGCTTGCCAACATGTGAGCTTTCCCTTGCCGGCAAACCGACCAGTCTGGTCTGCTCCCGTGAATGCATGGAATCCTGGTAGGGCTGCAGCCTTCCTGACACCAAGTTCATGTACTATTGGTTCCAGTGAGATTTGCCTCTTCTTGTTCCCCACACCCGTGATGAAGTATGTGTCTTTGCATAGTTCATGGTACCGGTGGAGTGCTAGGATGAATACATCAGTATCAGGTGACTGAATGTACAGCTGTGTTGCACCTCTTCGGACGGCATCTAGACTGTGAAGAAAGATCCTCGTATCAGCCTCCTCCTGGGAGCTACGGAGATGCTGTACATCCATGCAGTTGGAGAAGACATCCTGCCTTGAAGTGACGATGAAGACCTTGGTAGTCCCCTCAAAGTGACACAGAGCTTTCTTTGCCAGATAGACAGTTAGCTCATCTTTGGTGTTGGTGTGCGACAGGAACTGTTTTGCTGTCAGTTTCCCAATCGGGGTGCTGTCTTGAACGTGGTAAGCAGTGGGCGGCTTGCCACCTTGGCGCCTCTCCCGTGTGGCCTCTTTCAGTGAATTTGGCAGATCATATCGGTCAAACACGAGGTGGACTTCATCATACCCGTTGGTCTTGCAGTCCAGTGTTGCATTGAAATGGCCAGCCCACTGGGCACATGTTTTGACCCATTGTGGCTTACCCATTGCTTGCACTAATGCCATGCCGTCTATGACAGTCACCTTCTTGGGAGGGGGTGGAGTATGTTCAGGATTGTCGTCGTCTGGCTGCTGACCAGTGCCAGTTGACTTCTTGGGTAGATCTTCTAGGATGCCCATGAGCTTGCTTTTGTCTGTGCATGGTAGTAGTGTCCCAGCCATTGCAAAGAGGGTTCGTGGAAGCGCGGTGAATTCATATTGACCTATGGCATCCTTCAAGTTGATCTCTGGTCGTGAGCGGGCCACGATCAGCATGCGCGCAAACAGTGACCTGTCGTCTTTCAGCTCTACAACCTTGTCTGCCAGTTTGTGCTTCACAGCTTTCCTGGCACTCTTCCACATCTTCAGTTTGACCTTTCCCATTCTGGCCCAAAGGTTGATTTCATTTGTGTTGATGCGCTCTGCAACAAACGTGTTATACGCTTTCTGACCAATCTCATCTTGGTTGCAGACATCCTTCTGTACTTCAGCTGGCATCACCACCTTGGTGATGATAGTCGTCAGGTCTTCACCCTCATGCGTCATGGGATTCATGGACTCTCTGATCACATTCTTCAGTCGACGAATGTTGTCTTCCTGCCGAGCCCAGACTGTGGTTGATAGGTCGTGGTGCTCCTTGCGTGTAGCTGATTGTGAGCCAGCCATCTGACGGGCTTCTTCAGCAAGCCTACTCAGCTCTGGTGCTGTCAGAAAGAACCTTTCGCGGGCACTGGCATTCTGGGTAATGCCCACAATACCCCCTGTCACCTTCATGATCCTGTTGATGTGCTCCAGTGCATGGTCCACACCTACAGCACAGAAGGGGATTTCATTCTTATGGACACTGAAGTTCCCATCCATGAACTCTTGGTAGATCCCTGGATCTGTCATCTTCAGGGCCTTCATCTCTGCAAGGTACCGGGGAGTCAGCCTGGCATATTTCTGTTTGTCATGTGCAAAGAAGTATATGCACATCTCATCCAGTGAAGACAGGTGAAGCTCAAATTGTCCATCACGGGTGGCACGGATGAATGTGTATATCAGCATTATCATCCGCATGTAGCGTCGCACAAACTTGAACAGTGGACTCTTGGCTTCTTTCCTCTCATCAAACTTTGCCATGGCCTCCAGGACTTCGTTTGACTCGAGGACAGCTAGCATGTTGTTCTGCGCGCTTGTCATCTCCTCTCGGTTGTGTAGATGACAGCTCTGGGCAACCTGTTGTGCTGACTGGGTACATGGGCCCCTCAGATGGGGATGCTCTTGGAAGAATTCGTCCACATAGAGGTCGAAGAGGGCTTGGACAGTGGTGATGTGGGCCTCCAAAGCCCTCTTCATGTGCTTGGCTTCCAGTATTTGTCTGGTCGTTGTTGGGCCATAGATATCAGCCTCAGACCAAGCCTCGTCAAGACCACTGTCCTCTATGGCATTCCCAGCAGCCCTCAGTGCAGCCATCACAGTGTGCATCTCCCCTAGTCGCAGTACCCACTTGCCTTTGCAGTCATCTCTGGTCATCTCCAGCTGTTTGGCTCGCTCATACAGGGCCATGTCTAAGGTGATCACTGTCTTCCTATCGGGACCCATGACCATGCAGTTGATTTGCTGTGTCTGTTTCAAGACTGTTATCAGTGTTTGCCATTCATGGGCTGGTGCTGCTACCAATGGCAGGGCGTTGACCTCTGTCAGAGGCTTCGAAGAGGAGAGCAGTGAGTTGTAGGCTGTCCAAGTTGGGATATCGTGATGCTTGATCCTACTGCCAGGTGGTTGTTTTGGATCGTGGACGAGTGACCCAACAGGGTCAGCATGCTGGGGTTCTGCAGCTTGCAGCTGGTCATCTGGTGGGATGATGTCGTCTTGTACGTCCTCAGCTTCAGCTGTTCGCATGATTGTGCGTGAAAGTAGCCACACTGTGTCCGTCGCAGAGTACGGCTTGGTGACATCTGGGTTTGACCGTGTCTTGAAGCTATACGTGGTACCTGTGGCAGATTGTTTGTTTGGTGCTTGGCAAGGAACAAAGTCTGGAGCAGTCAGAACCTTGAGTGAGCGGTGTCTGGCCTTTCGGTCATGTAGTGTCAGTGTTCTATGTTCATCTGTGGAGGGTGCATGTTCCCGTCGTTGGTAGAGTGCCCAGGCTGTAGCATGGAGTGTCCGCTTCCCATCAGGTGTGTCTTCATTGAAGTCACTGTTGTCCACTGCAAAGAAGACAAACGTCCCTATGCGCATGGTTCTTGGAAAGTATACACCCTGTTCTGTCGTAGACTCTATGACTGAGTTGGCCAGCTGTGTCTCCAACCGCAAGATCCGACTATAATCAACAGACAGACCGAACCCATGCAGGAAATCCAGAAGCTTCTTGTTTCTGGTGGACTGATGGACTACAATGGCAACGGCAAGCTGCTGTGGCCATTCTAAGCGATGGCGGAATGGTGCATCTGGCTCTTTGGGCTTGTACGTGACTTGGCGTTTTGACTTGTAGCCGTACATGATGTTCTGACTGATGGTTATAACATCTGGATGAATAGTGGCTGAGCGCATAATCTCTGGCTCAATGCTCGTGGCTGGTCCTTCCAGTAGCCAGCGGAGGAAAGCATAGAGTACTTTGGGTACATGCTTTTCAGCATCATCAGTGTTCATTTCTCCTTCAAATTGCCATGGGTGCTTGTTCTGACAAGCAATGGCACTGCGGAGAACAGAGGCACTCTCAAACAGTTGTTCGATGTTTTTTTCATTTGTCTTCGTCATTGCATCTTCGACAGCTGCATCACGCACGGCAGTGGAGAATACACAGTCTGACTCGTTTCGACGTTTTGGTTTCATGAAGTGAACGTCATCAATGTGAGAGTTGATTTTCTCCTTCATGCCTTGGGTAGTAGGTGATGGGACATTGTGCACACCATTATTGTCAAGAATCCTGGAGTAAACCGACTTCAGGTCAGACATGTTGAGAATTTCACCAGCTTGGAGTAGAGAGCGAACAAGGCTGACAAACTCAATGTCTGTGGCTATTTTGATAACATTAGTTTCTTGCAGTATGTGTTCTTTGTCATCACTTGATGTCCCACTCTTGGGAGCACGTTGGACATTCTGCACCCAGCATGGGAGATGATACTTGACGTCGATCGCATGAGCATCATGTGCACTGATGGAAGCACTCAGCTGAACTTTCCACTTGTGGTTGCTGCCTTCTTCAACAGCTTTCTTCAGCTGTTTACCTGCGTTGAACGTGCATACAACATGTACACTTTCCTTAGTGACCTCTTGACAGAAGAAACAAAGGTCTCTGTTGAATGGAGTTGATGATGAACGTGTGAAGCGAAGAGTCTCGTCTTGCGTAGAACCTGAGGTACTTGCAGCGGCAGGTGCAGAAGAAGGACGTCCACACCTCTTATGAAGATGCTGGGTGTCGCCATGTTCGCAGGCTTTCTGGTGGCGAACTCTAGCACGCTCCAGGTGAGCAGTGTTGCATGTAGATCCATAACATGCCCGGTGCCACTTTGCTTTATTGTTCCTCAAGTCAGTGGCAGTGAAACAGCTTAATCGTTCGCTGATCTGTTTGAAGTCGGCATCACCATATCGTGCCCTCTCCTGGATGAACTGGAGAAACTTTGCATATGAGCCCAGTGCTGGCTCAGTCACTAGTGCACCTTGGGGATCCTGGCACTGAATGCAAAGTGTGAAATCAGTTTCTTTCTTGGTTTTCTTGCTTTTTGGCTCCATCATAGCTCAGGGTCACGAATCTGGAACATACAAATAACAAATAACAATTAAGATAGATGTGCATTAAGTTAGATTTTGGACACTGGTTCGGCTGTGCCATAAAAACCTATTTTTATCCCTTGTAGGTTATTAAAGAAGGTTTCATTCAATTCTCTATCCCCAAAAATGTACAACTGGACACCAGAATCGAAACTCTAGGTCATTTAGAAGCCAAGATAATGGAATTTTACGTTTTCGACATCCGCCATTTTGAAAATCCAAAATGGCCGCCATAAAGAACTTGAAACAATTGGAGACATATTTTTTCTAGAACTTATATCATCCCTAAAGACAGCCCAACCAGTGTCCAAAAATTAACAAGCAATTTCACCGGGCATTTCAATCTGCTACATTGGCCCCCCCACTATCTGCTTCGAGGTCCCTTGCAGCTCTCCTCTCCTCCGCTTTTCTCCCTTCTAACCTTTCCTGGAGTTCTCGTTCCACTCTCCTTTCCTCTGCTTGCTTCTCTTCTCTCCTCTCTTCTGCTTTCCTTTCCTCTTCTGCTCTTTCCTTTTCTGCTTTCCTTTCTTCTTCTGCTCTTTCCTTTTCTGCTTTCCTTTCTTCTTCTGCTCTTTCCTTTTCTGCTTTCCTTTCTTCTTCTTTGATCCGTTCCTGGCTCCGTAATTGCAACTCCAGTTTCCGGAGCTCAACGTCTTCTGGTTCTTCGGGTAGCCACTCCCAGGCTAACTCGTCCCATGTTCCTAATCCCACCATAGATTGTATCACCGTGGCCTGCAACTCTGCCTTCCTCAAATTAGTTCGGACCTCCAAGTTAAAATGTTTGGCCAATTTCAAGAGGTCCGACTTTAGCAACGCTCGGAACTGTGCCTCACTCGGGGTTACCCCAAAGTTCTGTGCCACAAACGCCATGGTGCCTATCGTTAACACCTGTTAACCTTCACCCAAGACTTTACCCCAATTTCTCAAAAATTTTTTTACCAATTAATAATTAATTAATAAATTTTAATTAATAAAAAAAATTATTATTTTATTATTTTATACAATTTTAAATCCCGGACGTAGACCCAATTGCGAAACCGCAAATCGTAATTTGGACGAGCCCCCAATTCTGTTACGTGGTCCCCTCGGTGAATACCTGGTCTCGGTGACCCCCGGACCGTGAGAGGAACTCCGCCAGCAAGCTGTATTATATAGGCGCTTTCGCCACGCAACCCATATGAATTTCACCCAGGAGACAACTGATGTTCAAGGATATATTTCCAATGGTAATGATACCATACAATTTCAATGACACCACCACGGAGATTTTCCCCGAGCAATCAACAATACACAACCATCAACAATTCCCAATTCACAAACACTTCCCTATGAGTAAGATGGCCATCTTATATATGTGTGTCCCGGTGAGTACTCACAACCCCCTTTCGGTCTCTGCTCCTCACAATGTCTCTGGGCCCCTCCTGACCAAGATACTGGTCGGCGTCTCCGCACTCGGGCGGTTGAACGAACCCCGGGTGGACGTTTCTCCACCGGGCAGGTATCGTACCAGGCACCGAGGCTGCAGCCCCTCGTGGCCACGCGAAGCGGGTACGGTAGAGCAAGCCAAACCCCACGCCGCTTGCAAGGCGCGTTAGGCCCCAACGTGCGACCCGCACGCGTCTGTTTAGACGGTGCCGCGAACGATGCCAGACGCGGGGTCGATGCACGGCCCCACGTCAACTTGACGTCTCCACCGGGCAGGTACACGTCCCGGTGATTCCTCTCGCCAGACAGGCTTCGGAACGCCGCTTTTCCACGCAGCGCAAGGTCGATCCCACCTTTTGTCGGAGCGGGGCGAGGAAGAATACTACTCGTCCCTTTTCTTCCTCGTGTCTTTTTCCTTCCGTTTCCGGTCACTTCCGTTTCTGGCCACTTGTTCAGAAGGGCTCCTGACCCTCCAATCACAACAACCCTTAATATACTACACACGGATAAGCAAAGACCTGAATGGTAATTCACATACATTCACATAAATATGTAACACTGTGACAGACAATCAGTGACATGGTTCTTTTAACAAATAAATCACCAAAGTGTAAAAGAAACTCACCAGATTGATATACTGAGTTAAGAAAGTAAACCCAAGTCAAGAAAAAAAAAAAATTCCATATTAAATGCCAAGTCTGTGTATATATATGTTAAATCCTAAGTTTACCATTCACTTGTATCATATCTAGAAAGAGGGCTTAAGAATATAGTTTAGGGGTCTTAAACATGAAACATGTGAATGGTTGCAAGCATGAACCAATGGTGGGCCTCGTTAGATTTCAACAACCAACATCCGTTCTCCATCATGATCATCCTCTTTGCAATTTACAACATGGTTGTCCATAAAGATCGAATCAACGAATCTTGGTCAAATATACGGAACAAGATGGGTTTTTTTTAGAGACGCATACCCGTTGCAGTTTCGTTTTTAATCGAGTCAAATAACTGGCGTCTGGTTCACCTTCGTGCGGAAGTGGCCACTTAGGGGCAACTGAATGTGAGGTAAACATAGCCCGGTAATACTAATGTCCCCCATATTCACTCACAGGGTTTGATCAAATTAAATGACGAAGCGGGAGCTTCCAGAAATATGGAATGTGATAGGATCAGGCATGGGATTGGGATGGGGACAAAACTGAGGATGGGGTGGAGGCCTGGGTCTAATTAAACCCCTTTAGCACTCACAAAGGAGCAAAAAAAAATTTTTTTTTTTTTTTAATTGCAGATTCTCTCTCGGCCATGTAAAGACAACTTGTATCTCAGCTGCCTTTGAAGTCCTTTGACTCATGACCCAATCGCCAACTCTGTTCCAACAATCTGCAAAAACATTTGGCTTCGACTTTTACGTGCAGTGCGAAGTCGTTCTTCTACAACTCCGAGCTATGTGGCCATACGACCTACAACACCTCAACATTTAGCCAGGCTCCTCCTCCACAGACCAGTTGGGCCAAAGAAACAACAAGTGAAACGACCAATCAAAAGAAAACAACTCAAGTCAATAATCGAAAGTCGAATGGTCTCTGGTTGTCAAGAGTCCCCGCAAGTTCTTCACCTTCAAGTCCTTTGCAAGTCCTTCACCTTGCCCTTGATCTCAAGAACGAGTGAGCTGTGCCTCCTGCGAGTACCAATGGAGAGAGAGATCATCCACCCGCTTCCGGCACCAAAAACGTCATTGTTCACCAAATTCAGATGAGAATAGGAAGTGTGAATGATAGGGAGGGGGGCAGGAGGGGGGCTTCAAATTGTGATGATGCTCATCATGAAGAGGTATCATACCTAGGTCACCACAAAATGAGAATGCCATCCCCAACCCTTTTGCTCTCCCTTCACACCAGCAAATGGATATCAACAACTATCAAATAGCGGAGGTGGGGTGGATGCCAATTTTGATCGTTGGTGCACTTTAAAAGATGGTACCTGGAACAACCCAAGGTAAACTTGATGTAATCATGCGTACACACTTACAGCACTTCATAACGTCACAATAAATGAGTATTACAGGATTCTGAAGGCTTCGCACACCACAATAGGTGCCAGGAAGACATCAAGTGCTGCCACATTACCAGGATGACAATGTTGTTACCAATTCCCCAGGCTCTGGTGCATTTGCATCAGGAAAACCTGAGATTAAAAAGGGGTTAACAGGAGATGAGCAGCACCTTCATTATCATTAACAAAATGAGTGCGACAGTCCCAACAATGAAAATGAGCAAACGGAAGGAGCTACGTTTTCTTGACACATTGCACCTGTAACACCCTGCTCTCCCCCCACTCCCCTTTGCCCCCCAAAAATAAAAACACTAAATAAATAATGAAATAAACCACTAAGCTTGGTCTTTCGGCGAGGAAGCAAACCGACATGATTCAATTTTCGGGATCAAACACATCTTCCTAATCGCGCAGCCTCCTCAGGGGATCACCGAGAAGAGCGAGGTGCACGTTCCTGCATGAATAAATAATGTTATAATAAAATCAAGCATTCATTATCGCAGCGCCGAGGACAACGCTGCGTACAAAAACAATATCAAAAGGAAGGAGGCTCGAACGCTTACAAGGCAAAGTGAATACATTTATTACAGACAAGTGAGGTCACTCGAGCGAATGGTGAGCGGAATGATGCACAGGTGCAAAACAAATGCCATTTGGCGGAAGGGCTTCTTCCCTGATTGTGGATTTTGCATGCCTTTCATAATGTCTGACATCTCTAGCTGGCACATCCCAGAAATCTTCGACTGGAATGCATCTGCAGACGTTTGAGATGCCATGGAGGGTTCAAACGGCATTCCTAGTAAACACTGGTTTGGATATCCAGTCATATTGGGAAATTTACCGTTCGACATGACGATATGCAAATGGCATAACAATGGGATGAAGGGTGTTGTCCCAGTCGTATAATCTCAGCAACATTCAGTATCGCTCGGTCGGTTCTTGCCGATGCCAGCTCGTACCAGTCATGTGCTTTGGGGAAATACCGTGGACAATTTTTTTTCCAGTTTGTGGATCCTCGTTCTATGGACTTGTAATTGTCATACTCACTCACTTTTTGATCTACCACCAACACTGACAAAAACCAACCCTTGCCCATTTGTGGCTTGCTTTCCTTGGTAAAACATTCATACTGGTGACAGGTTTGGGCCACATATTTGCTTATGTGGCTCACATAGGCAAAAGATGTGAGGATACCTTCATTTGATAGTCTGATCTGAGTACTTGACTGATGGGACCTTCCGGGGAAGGAGGAAGTGGGGATTTAACTACTGGTGAGCATATTTCTTTGTTCAACTTGATAAAACTCATGTGTGTGAAAACACACAGGACAGACACACTTTTAGTCACGTCGTTTGAGGCTCTAATCTTTTTATTTTGAAATCCTAGGAATGAGGGGGTTGGGAGGTGTATTGACGTCACTTGCCAACCTCGCACGACCAATTAGCAGCATCTCGAGGCTGCTAATTTCTAGATGGTGGTGCACTCACCAATTGCCAAGCCACACAAAGCACAGTTCACGCTTGCTTTGTCTGGGCATTTATCGATGTGAATGGTGAAAAGAAATTGTTAAAATTAAATTTTCTTGACCTTGCATGCCTGGATCCTTGATGATTAATATGGCACCATTTTCAACTGATGTGAGAAGTGGATTGATATTTGTTGAAACATACACAGACATTGGAACAAACACACACACAACCCACTCACCCAATTATTTATTTATTTTTAATATAGTGGAAGAGATAATCCAATACACTGAATGGATCCAGACATAACGGGATGCAAAAGGAACAGTAGAAAGAGAGGAGAAACACCAACAGGCAGAGTAGAAGGCCAAGATATAGACAGGCTTGGACAAAGAATGGGTGTGGGGTAGAATATTTGAGGGGTTGGGGGGGGGGGGAGGGGGGAGAGGAAGCATGGGATGCACAAGATGGACACAGGAGACTCTCGGGAAGGAAACTGGAAATTTGGAAGGAGGATGGATTGGGGTGTGTGAGGTTAATGCAGGAAGAAAATATCATGGTTTTGGATTGGGGACGATCTGAGATGGTGGTGAACAGCTGTCTTGAAGACCTGCAGGGAAGAACGAGATTGAATGGAATGTGGAAGTAGGTCCCAATGTGGAGGAACGAATGAGTGGAGGTGAACAGAGATCCTAGATTTAGGTAGTTTCACCAGAAGGGGGTTGATGGTGGATTGTGTGAGAAAACCTGAGGGGGACAAAGCACGGAGAGAGCAAAGGGTGCAAGACGAGAAAGGAGGTGGTAGAAGACAAAGACCAGGACATGTCTGCCATGGCCAAGTGACAGGCCAATAGACTCAGCTTCAACACGGTAGATTCTGTGAAGGCCTTGGTTTCTAGGGCTTCAAGATGAACAAGATGTGAGGCAGGGAAGCCAGCCCAGAGGGGAGAGCAGTACTCCATCAAAGTGCGGATGAAAGCCTTGTAGGTGGGTAAAATGTCAGGTGTACCAAGGAAGGACTTTATATGACGGGGGATGCCCAGTTGGCAGCTGGCTTTGTAGGCCAACCTTAATATGTGGTTTGCCCAAGAAGAACCATAGCTGATGGTGAGATAGAGTGAGTTTGAATGACTCAACTTCCTAAAAAGGATTGTTAAGTCGATAGGAGAGTTTGCTAGATGGTCCTTCCAGAGAGAGATGGTCCTGTCAGGCTTGAAAGACATGTTTGACCAGCTTTTGATTTTGTCTGAAGAGATGGAAAAGGATGCAGCCTTCCTTGGCTGAAGGATGTCGTCACGGCAGAGGGTGGAGTCATCAGCAAATAGATAGAGGATGTTCCAGAGTCAGATAGATCGTTGATGACGATCAGGAATAGAACTGGGCCCAGAACACTGCTTTGGGGCAAATCCGCCTTTACAGGGAGAGGAGATGAAAGGATTGCATTGAGAACCACACATTGGCTATGAGAGTAGAGGAAGTCAGTAAGTCATGTGTGGAATTGACCTTGGATGCCATTGGCGAACAGTTTGGAGAGCAAGGCAGCATGCAAGACTGAATCAAAAGCACAAGATATGTCCAGAGAGACGGCCCTGATTTGATATCTGACATCGAAGGCCTCCATGCATTGTTAAATTTCCCTGATATTTGCTGCACTGCAATTTCTTCACATGAGGAAGGTCAACGTCAATAAAAAACATTCAATTATTCAGCTAATTAATGTTAAAACATGAAATGAGGGTGCTTTGACCGATTGATTGTCATATGTCGGGTGTCCCCCTTGGTGGGGAGAGAGGCGAAGCTTGGCTTGCACCTCCATGTTTGAAGATGATTCTCTGTCAGGAATCGAACAACTTGCATTGAAATATTTACAGTCACGTGAAAAAGTAAGTACACCCCATGTAAAGTTTTGACTTTTTCAACATATTTCAACATACAGCTATTTGATCTTCATTTCAACAGTATTGATAGATAAAGGTGATATAATATAACAAATATCATGAAACATTTACATTTTGTAGTCCATTGTATAATTTAAATAAACATAAATGCAAATTTCACATGTGGAAAAAGTAAGTACACCCCTACATTTATCACTACTTCAAATACCTAAAATTAGAATCAGGTGCACCAGCTCAGGTGCAAAGGATTAGAACATCGTTAGAGAGGATCTTGGAGGAACCTGTCTTATTTAAACCTCAGACATTTAGTTTGGTTTGCTCTTTGTTGTTGAAGTGTGCGGCGTCACCATGCCTAGATCAAAAGAGCTCTCTGAGGCCTTCAGAAAGAAGGGTACAGATGCCTACGAGTCTGGGAAGGGATTTAAAAAGATCTCCAAACAATTTGAAATCAATCATTCGACTGTCAAGAAGATCATCTACAAGTGGAGAAGATTCCAAACAACTGCCAACTTGTTCAGGCCAGGCCGCCCCAGCAAGTTCAGCCCGAGAGCAGACCGCAAGATGCTGAAAGCAGTCTCTAAGAACCCCAGAATGTTATCACGGGACCTACAGGTAGCTCTTGCCACTGTTGATGTCAAAGTGCACGAGTCTACCATTAGAAAGAGGCTGCACAAATTTGATCTACATGGGAGTGTGCCAGGAGGAAACCTTTGCTGTCCAGAAAGAACATCAGGGCAGGACTAAAGTTTGCCAATGAACACATAGGCAAAGATCAGCACTTCTGGAACAATGTGCTCTGGACAGATGAGTCAAAGGTAGAGCTATTTGGCCACAGTACCAGAAGACATGTTTGGCGAAAACAAAAGACAGCATTTGACCACAAGAACCTGATACCGACTGTAAAGCATGGTGGTGGAAATATTATGGTTTGGGGCAGCTTTGCTGCATCAGGGCCTGGGAAGCTCACCATCATATAATCCACTATGAATTCTTCATTGTACCAGAGGGTGCTTGAGGATAATGTGAGGCCATCTGTCGGAAAGTTGAAGCTCAACCAAAGGTGGACCTTGCAACATGACAATGACCCTAAACATACCAGTAAATCCATCAAGGAATGGCTGAAAAGAAAGAAATGGAGGGTTCTGGAATGGCCAATTCAAAGCCCGGATCTAAATCCCATCGAGATGTTGTGGGGGGATTTGAAACGAGCTGTGCATGCAAGAAACCCCTCAAACATCGCACAGCTGAAAGAATTCTGCATGGAGGAGTGGGCAAAAATTTCTCCCAGTCGATGTCAGAGACTGGTAGACAGTTATTTATAAGAAATGCCTACTTGAGGTTGTTTCTGCCAAAGGAGGCAATAAAACCTATTAGAGCCAAGGGTGTACTTACTTTTTCCACATGCGAAATTTGCATTTATGTTTATTTAAATTATACAATGGACTACAAAATGTAAATGTTTCATGATATTTGTTATATTATATCACCTTTATCTATCAATATTGTTGAAATGAAGATCAAATAGCTGTATGTTGAAATATGTTGAAAAAGTCAAAACTTTACATGGAGTGTACTTACTTTTTCACGTGACTGTATATGTCATATGCAGAATGGAAAGTAATATAAAAAGGGTGCACAGTCTCCGGAGGACGACACTGGGTATAAGGAGCGATCGGTCACATGTTCCTCCGTGACAAGGGAATGAGGCAATTTGGCCCATCATTGCATTATTGCACTCCAAATTTTATTTTGTTGCTGCAACTATTTTTGTGTTGCACCATGAACCAATATTCTTGATGTTTTATTGTAGACCAGGAGCCAGCTGGTTGGGAAAGTGAATATGCAAAAAGCGAGAGTGCAGAAAAAGTTTGATGGTATATTTGGGTAGAGTTAACACCTCGTACAACTTGCAATGGAGTCAAACTGTGGTATCAGTTTTTTGATAGATGCCATTTTACAAGATGGCCACCGTCAAATTCTGCATTCTACCTTTTGGAGCACAACTAATTTTCTACATGTGATATTGATGTGATTCAAAAATAGAATTGATTATCTCTCATCAAGGGGAGTATAGGCAAATTGAAACGACCAAAATGCAATGGATACGTATTTCCAGAATATCCAAAATGGCTGCTATTTTGAGGAAAATCAGTCATTTTTGACTGAACTGTCAAGCAATTTTATTCAGAGATACAGAATATTCAAATAAATACCATGTCAAAGCAGTTTCTTGCCGAAGGTTATTCTGGCTGGTTGATCATTGCCTTCCAAGCGCTGTTTGTCCATACACTATCCTTTTAAGTGTTGAGCGTCAAGCAAGGAAGCAGCACATACTATTTCTGAAGTCTTTGATACGACTGGCTGGGGTTGGAACCACCGACCTCCGAGACTCAGAGCAGACGCTCTAACCATTATGCGACTGAGTCTGGTATAGCATAATATAACATAACTAGTACAAAAGCACCTCAAAATGACAGGTTGGAACAGTTTATTCGACGGTGCAGTCTCGTGAGCATGTCAAAGTCTGAAGCCTCAGCCTAGCGTCAGGTGTGCTTATATCTGCTTTCTTTATTATAGATCCTACGAATGTAAATGAACACTTTTTTTACTTTGCACATGTATTGCACATCAAGTGCAGCGAATTTCACCTTCCTGCACATTGTATTTTTTTTTATCGTTTCTGTACACCGCCCTTGAGGCTTGGTTTGCAAGCCACCGTCTACAATTCCAAAAGAAGACAATTACTCTTTTATGGAAAATGTTTTCCAAGTTTGGTTTATCCTTAAAAAAAAAAAAAAAGGCAGCGAACACACATTCGTGTTGAAAGATTGGCCTTTAAAACCCGACTCAAATCGTCCTTATGAAGAGCGACAGCCAACAGTACAAAAACACAAACTGACTGTTTTATATGGTACATCTATCTATAATTCCAGCAATCTCTGTGTGTCTGTGTGTCTGTGTGTCTGTGTGTCTGTGTGTCTGTGTGTCTGTGTGTCTGTGTGTCTGTGTGTCTGTGACCGCTGTTTCTCGACAACCACGGGTCCGATATACTTGAAACTTGCCAGGTATATTGCTGGGGACCCGAGGATGTGCCTTTTCAAGGTTTGAAATTAATCGGACAAGTACTTACCGAGCTATGTCCAAAAAACGCTTCAACCAATCAGAGAGCAGCGAGCTATCACGTGTGCCGAACGTGGCGATCAGACTCTGCCTCGGATGGCACATTTGACAGCGTATTCATTTATTTCACGTTGGAAAACTATGTTGCCGTTAAACTATGTTTTAAAACGAATTCAAACTGCGATTAAATTAAAACGATTCATCCTAACTGCGATTTGCGAACTTCCGGACAGTGACGACTTATCTTCCGGCAGCCAATCACAGAACGCTTTGTTGCGTAGGCGTGGCCGATGTGAGACGAGCGGAGCTGAGCGCGTTACGAGCTGACCGCCATTACGGTTCGTAATTCGATTTCTTATGCGCATTATTTCTCCCAATTCAGTCAGAGCGAAGGGCGGAAGCGAAGAGCGTTGTTTTTTTTGTTTACGGGCGTATGGGCGGGGTAGAGCGTACGGGTAGCGTTTTTTTTTTTTTTTGGCAAGGAACGGGCACCCACGTACGGGCAATGCCCTAGTATGATAAAATGTAAATATATACATACACACATACATAGTGCCTTCAGAAAGTATTCACACCTCTTGAATCTTTTCACATTTTATTGTGTTACAGCCTGAATTTAAAATGGATTAATTTTAGATAATTTTGTCACTAATCCACACATAATACCCCATAATGTCAAAGTGGAATTTTTTATATATATATATATTTTAGAATTTTTTTACAAAAATAATTAAAAATGAAATACAGAAATATCAAATTTACATAAGTATTCAACCCCCTGAGTCAATACTTTAGCAGATGCACATTTGGCAGTGATTACAGTTTTGAGTCTTCTTGGGTATGACTGCATCAGCTTTGCACATCTGGATTTGGGGAGTTTCTCCCATTCTTCCTTTCAGATTTGCTCAAGCCCTGTCCAGTTGGATGGGGAGCGTCGCTGAACAGCAATCTTCAAGTCTTTCCACAGATTCTCAATCGGATTCAAGTCTGGGCTTTGGCTGGACCACTCAAGGACTTCTGAAGTTCTTGATCTGAAGCAATTCCAGTGTTGCTTTATCTGTATGCTTGAGGTCATTGTCCTGTTGGAAAGTAAATCTTCACCAAAGTCTAAGGTCTTTCACACTCTGAAGCAGCTTCTCCAAGGATTTGACTGTATTTGGCATAATTCATTGTTCCCTCTATCCTTACAAGTGTCGCAGTCCCTGCCGCTGAAAAGCATCCCCATAGCATGATTCTGCCACCACCATGCTTCACTGTAGGGATTGTGTTAGATGGGTGATGAGCTGTGCTCAGTTTCTGCAAGATGTAGTGCTTTGGACTCCGGCCAAAGAGTTCAATTTTCATCTCATCAGACCAGAGAATATATTACCTCATCCTCTCAGTTTTTCACATTCCTTTTTGCAAACTCCAGGTGTGCTGTCATGTGCATTTTTCTCAGGAGTGGCTTCTGTCTGGCCACTCTCCCATAAAGCCTAGAATTGTGAAGGGCTGGAGAGACTAGGCCTTCCGGCAGATTCTCCCATCTCAGCCAAGGAACTCTGTAGTTCTGTCAGAGTGGTCATTGGGTTCTTCCTCACCTCCCTGACCAATGTCCTTCTTGCCCGGTTGCTCAGTTTGGTTGGACGGCCAGCTCTAGGAAGAATCTGGGGAGTTACATATTCCTTCCATTTCCTAATGATGGAGCACACTGTGCTCTTGGGAACTTTCAACATTCTAGAAATTGTTTTATGCCCTTCCCCAGATCCATGCCCTCTCAAAGTTCTATCTATGAGTTCTACGGACAGTTCCTTGGACGCCGTGGTAGAGTTTCTGCTCTGACATGCACAATCAACTGGGGGACCTTATATGGAAAGGTGTGTTTCTTTCTAAAACACGTCCAATCAATATTGAATTGTACACAGGTAGACTCCAATCAAGTTGTATCGACATCTCAAGCATGATCAAAGGAAATTTGATGCACCTGAGCTCAATTTCATAGCAAAGTGTCATAGCAAGGGGGTTGAATACTTATTGACTCAAGACATTTCAGCTTTTCATTTTTAATTGCTTTGTACAAATTTCTCCAAAAAAAAAAAAATTCCACATTGACATTATGGGGTATTACGTGTGGATCAGTTACATTAAAAAAAAAAAAATCTCGATTGAATCCATTTTAAATTCAGGCTGTAACCCAACAAATGTGAAAAATGTCAAGACCTGTGAATACTTTCTGTAGGCACTGTATCTGGAGGCCAACTTTAATATGTGGTTTTAAAGTCTGTCAGAGTATGTATGTATGTATGTATGTATGTATGTATGTATGTATGTATACAAAATGAGACCAAGTCTTCAACACCTCCCAGGTCCTCAACCATCACCACCACCCAAAAGCCTCAGCCCTCCCCCTCTTCCAATTCTGCTCCCTTCATTTCGCAATTCTTAATTTTAAAAAGCATTTAAGATAAATGATAAAAAAAACATACAAGGTCATGCATCATATACAAGCAGAATTCCTCAGACAAATACCTTAATATCGATATATAAATGGGTTTATGGTCCCTGTACAAATTGTTTAAGAGAAAATTGTTGGATAGATAAACAAACAAACAGAATAAGCATATTATTATTATTATTATTATTATCATTATTATTATTACGAATAGTATATGTATAATCGGAAGCATTTTACCAATTGTTTCACTGAAGGCTTCAATCGAAAGATAACATATTATACTTCATACATTGTGCTCTGATCACTATAATTTGCCCAAGGTCATCTTACATCTGCTTGAAAGTTAGCTAACATCATCTTCATAAACTAACGTTTCTGCTTATGTATGGCATGAGAAAAAATAACTCTCTTTGCTGTGAAGCTCAGTGTTGGATGCTTCGGGTTGAACGTCTGCTTAAAATTATTGCAATGAAACATTTTGAAAATTTCAAATTATTCTCGCTCAGATTTCAACATCACCGTAATGCATATTGTTGAGTTGTTTGAACTTTCTTTATACGAGATGATTTGTAATATTAGCTACCACCGGGTGGCGCTATACGATACACCCTTACATAGAGAGAATTGGGGTCTTCCTCCGTATTAAAGTGATCCACGTGTTAAGGTAAGGTGTATATCCGTGTTAAGATAGTTTATCGTGGGGTTTTTCCAAAGCCGATTGTATTAACAAAAGTAACAAGACCGGCACTCGGTAGAGCACATATTTCCGTCAGGCTTAACAGTTTACCTTTTGTATCCAATGATAGGCTGGATCTGAATCTGGACCGCAGCCAAAATGTAATCGCTTGTTCTTGTCACCTAAGCAACTCATCCACCTAGTTTTGTCATAATCCGTCCATAACCTTTTGAAATATCGCGTTTTATATCATTTTTGGCCCTATCACTCAATGGTGAAGAATCACTTGAAAAAGTCTCGTACTAATCTGGATTCGGATTGGGATCTTCACCAAAATCTAATCATTTCATCGCTGTTACACACCCAAACTCCACCAGATTTTGTGCGAATCTGTCCACAACTTTTTGAGATATCCTGTTCACAAACAGACAAACAAACGGGAAAAAAATTGGCAAAATGCCTCGAAACTCAAAAGTTTGCTGTAACTTGTCATAATAAAGCCATGTCCCCAGTTTCCGTTTAATATGTTAAGGGTATGGGAAAAAAAGTTTCGAAAATCACAAGTGGGACAGACAGATGGACAGACGGAGAGCAAACCTATAGTCCCCTCCGGTGAAACTGGTCGGGGACTAACAACACGGGTCGGGGACTATCATGATAATAACATAATGTTCATGTACAAAACAATATTAATACTACCAATGATATCCCACAACCCTAAGGGGTTTGCTCCCTGAACAAATGCCGTGTTAACGTGTGTAAATAGCTTATCGTGCCGTTTTTGTGCGACACCCCTACCAGAAGTAAAAATATTACAAACCACAAACACGCATCATTACCTTTTGAAACAGTCGATAATGCTGTCTAACACTAAACTGAAAGGGAGGAAATCCAGGTTGTGTTCAGTTACCAAGCAGCTATGTAGTGCTTGCTCGAATGCTCAAGGCAATTGGTGAGCACTCCACAAGAAACTTGGTAACTGAACACATCCCAGCGTTCCTGACGCTCGAGCCGAGATCTACTGTAATCGCTACTCCCAACGAGCTTAACATGACCCTTCCTGCTGCCCCCGTAATAGTTATACGAGCTCCCGTACCCGAGATGGTACAAGTTATACAACTTCACTTTTATAGTCTAGATATATAAACATAACCGCCCACCCTCAGTGATTGAGGTAACAAAAATATAATAATAAATATACAAATGTACTTTTCTAGTATAGATAGATATACTGTATATAGTGGGGAACCACAGTGAAAGTATCGTTACACGGTGGACAAAAGCACAATTTTTTCACCAAAGCATCTCCATGGTATACCTTCGAGAAAAAAAGTAAGCTCCAAAAAAAAGATGATGGGAAGTGTAATATCTGACGTCATTATGACGTCATCAGCTAATTATTATGTAATCATATATTTAAAAAAATCAATGACTTAGAAGTAAGCCGTTAAGTGCATTTTGACATCAAAATATGTTTCCCAGGTCAGGGAATTCAATGCAATTGTCATTTTGCATTTTAGACAATGTTTAAAAGATTTATGACATCATTCTGACGTCATCCAGCAACAACAACCAAAAAAAAAAACAACTCGTATTAGATCCGTCTACACACAAATTCGTTTGATTAGTAAACGTACTCATATCGGGACTTTAGTTCATAATAATCTTCCCGTTGAGTTGCAGAATTTAAAACAGCACGAGAGCATTTTTTTCTTTCAGTAATTTAGACTGAGCTATTATTAGTTACACTTCATCATTATGTCGTTAGCTGGTTTAATAAAGGGGCAAATGACACAAAATTATATATGTTGCATCAAATGCATATGCATATACATTATACAAATACTCGTGATTCTGTCCCATTTTGTAGCAGTGACATGTTAATATAATACATCGACAAACAATCAAATAAATAAATATAGATATAGCTGGATATAGTTTAATTTCAGTTTAATTTCTTATAATCAAGAATTAGATTACAAGTGATGAGATTCCTGCCCCACACAGGAATTAATTTCCTGTTTATTAAAAATTGCAGATGAGTTAATTTCCATTGCACTTCTCCATATACTTGCATACACATACATATACTTACACTCACATCCGGGGTCTGCCTAGCAGGCACGTAAGACATCGGCCATTATAAAGCTTGCAGTGTTAAGTGCGGAAAATTTCTGAGGAGATCCCGAAGACTCAATGGCTCAGTGGGCTGTCACCGCATAAGTGATGAGGTCCTTTGTCTGAGTCCCGGGTTGAGTCAGAATATTTTTTTTCACACCAGCCCCATGCAGGAATTAATTTCCTGTTTATATTTTTAAAAAAAATACATATATATATATATATATATATATATATATATATATATATACACAGACTTGGCATTTAATATGGAATATTTTTTTTTCTTGACTTGGGTTTACTTTCTGAACTCGGTATATCAATCTGGTGACTTTCTTTTACGCTTCGGTGATTTATTTGTTATAAGAACCATGTCACTGATTGTCTGTCGCAGCAAGAAGTCAATAACAGGATTATATCACAGGTGTGTGGCAAAATGTATGGACAGGTACATTTGACGATTGGCTTCACAATCGGGTATATAAGGGTTGTTGTGTTCTGTATTAGTGGAAAACAACTGCTGCACGTCTACAAAAGTTATTGCCGCTTCCCCTGGAGATGGTCCGTCAACTCGACAATGCTGTTTGTCATTTAGTGGTGGCTTTACGAAATTCCGGCATGAAACAGCGTGCTATTGCTCGGCAGTATGGCATCACTCAAGGTCAGGTGTCAAAGATCCTGAAACGAAGTGCTCAGAGGGGTGTCCCTACTCCAATACCGAGGTCAGGACGTCCCTGCAGAACCACAAGGAGGGATGATCGCCAGCTGCACCGGTTAGTCCACAATGGCCATACCAAGTCAGCTAATCGGCTGAGGGCTGAGTGGCAGCAACTGACAAATGTGCCTGTATCCAGAAGGCTAGTCAACCAACGACTGGTTCAAGCAGGCTATCGTGCCAGGCGTCCCCTGAGAAAGCCACGTCTGACCAGACAACACCGCCAGCGCCGATTGCAGTGGGCCAGAGAGCACCGTCAATGGCAGCCAGGACACTGGAATCACGTGATCTTCAGTGACAAGTCTAGATTTCTGGTCTATCGTCAATATGGCCGCGTCCGAGTGCGCAGACAAGTGCATGAAGCCAACAACGAAGATTGTATAGTGCCAAGAGTCAAAGCTGGAGGTGGTGGGGTGACCGTTTGGGCTGCTTTTCATGCAGGGGGCAA
>NC_136267.1:19858787-19884482 GCF_964187855.1 Myxine glutinosa
TCTTGGACTTTGGTCCACAGGAGATCGAGACAGCGACTCAAAAAACCCGGGCAGTGTATAATCAGAAGAGGCCAACATGGCTGATATCTTAGTCCCATCGGAAAACCAAGATGGCGGCCATATTATTCCATATGGGGGGCATGGCAATGGCAGGTGGAGTCAAGCGACAAATGTGGGTGGTTTCCGACAGCTGTCTGACCAATGGGTGCACATCTCGAAAATTGACCCCAATAAGAACCACACCAACAACCATGCAGCGCTCTTATATACCTGCAACAAGTCACAGGTAAAAATAATTTCAAATTACCAAGTTGGTGAGCGTTAATTTTACAGCCAGATTGCCACAAAGTGCTTTTCTCAGCCTCCCGAAATGAAAAAAGAATTGAGAAATACAAATAGTACAAAGTGAGGCCCTGGTACAGTGAAGAACACTTTTATGCCTCGTTCACACAGCGCTTAGACCCATTCTCACTGACCATCTTTACGCCTAAACTACGCACCCTTCCCCTTAACCCATCTCTTCTGCTGAAGCCTGCCTCCAATGCGGACATTGACCCGTCAAACCGTGCTCGATAGCAGCTTACATCACCTCGTTTGCGGACACATTGACCTCAACTTTAAACTCGCACATTCTTCTCGGTTTGCCTTTGTAACATTTTACTTCACTACGTATTTACAACCAGTGTCCAGCCTCAAACAGTACAATCCTAAATAATAAGCAACACGTTCAACAGTCGTGGTGGTGCTTCGTGTGCAGCCACCCGGCTGCTGGTTGCATCATTTTTCTGTGGGCGCGTCTGCCGCTGATGCAATGCCTCTCTATAACCAGTTATCTGGATCTCATTTTGCCGACCTCGGAAGGATGACAGGCTGAGTCAACCCCAACTGGCGTTAATTCAACGGGATTCGAACTCAGGACCTTAGGATCCCAAGCCCGCTGCCCTAACCATTAGGCCAACACCAGGTGATACACGTTCAACAGTGAATCGTAGGAATGCCAGCATTAAACTGTACGATAGCAACAATGCACGGATTTAAATCATTCATAATGAATCTGTGACAGACAGCGTGCGTATTACTTGGGTCATTTATAAATTGTGCGTTTTTAGCGGTGGCGGAGGTTAGGTTTTCACACCTGTTTCTCTGTCTGTCTGTCTGTCTGTCTGTCTGTGAGCAGGATATCTCAAAAAGTTATGAACTGATTCTGACAAAACTTAGTGTACGAGTTGGGTAGGTGGCAAGGGCTAATTGATTCGATTTTAATTCAGATCCTGATGCAGGTCCGGCCAATTCGTGGTACACAAAGCATAAACTGGTCAGCCTGGCGGAGTTGTGCCCTCTACGGAGTGCCATTCTAGTTTCTTGTTGCGTTTATTTTAAATTACTGTGTAATTTACCAAGTAAATTTGGAGAATAACTTGGAGAGTACTGCTCTCCCCTCTGGGCTGGTGCTCCTGCCTCACACCTAGCTCGCCTTCACGCTGTTGAAACCAAAGCGTTCAGAATCATTGGAATCTCCCGCGATGAAGCTAACTCCGAGGGCCTTTCACTTACTCACCGCAGGCAGGTAGGTGGTCTTTCTGTCTTCTACCGACTTCCTCTCCGGCCTAGCTCCCCCAGCTCTCTCTGGGCTCTGTCCCCCAAATATTCCTACAGGTCGCACAAGATCTGCCTGCAACCCTCTTACGGTTAAACTGCCGAAATCAAGACTCTCTGCTCACCTTCACTCCTTCATTCCTCTTTTCTCCCGCCTCTGGAACAAACTCACTCACTCTCTTCAATCCCACTCCTCCCTCCAGGTCTTTAAAACAGCTGTTCACCACCATCTCTTATCTTCCCCCATCCAAAACCTTGATCTTTTCTACCCCCACTAATTTCACCCCAAATCCACTTTTTTGAAATACCAACTTGTTTCCTGGAAGTCCTTGGTGTCCTTGTGTTTTATACTTCTCCCAACCCCCACCCCCACCCCCTTCCCACGCCTCCTCCCCCCCAAGCCCTCTCCCTCCCACACATCTCCCGATGTCCCTGCTCTCAAATGTTGTGTTTGTGTGCTTCCCCTTCTCTCCCCATCTTGTCTACCGCCCCCTCTTTTTATATATTTTGTTTGTGTTTGATTTTTTTTTTTGTGATAAATGTTATCTCTTTCATGAGTCTCGATTCTGTATACAAAAAAAAAAAAAAATCGAATCAGGAGTGTGCATCACTGAAACCTCAAAGATCTCTTATTCTTGAATGAAAAAATTATCTTCAAATTTTAAACAATATATTCAATGGTAAGATGTAAAGTATAAAATGAAAGGTTCATTCTACATATCAAAATGGCTCAAAGGGAGTGCAAACCCGTTACACGTGGGAGCGTCACCACACTGTACAGTAATGTATTCAGCCAATGCTTCCCCGATAGAGTATACTATGGGCCTGTGCTAGGTGCGATGGAGGTGGGGACAGAAAAGTGATTCTGGCTGCTCGACACTTCCACAGAATCCAGGAGACAGGGAATCAGGGACACCTGGCCATAAGAGAGGGAAGCACTCCATTGAGCTACGGACAAAGGATGGAAAAAGGTTCCGATTTATCACGGGAAGACTCGGCACGATTTACGATGCCTTAAGGCACAAACAACAACTCGCAAAAAAAGTCTCTCCCACCTACACATGCCCAATAATGGCTCAAAATGCACAAAATGGAGAACATCCAAATTCCATCCATTCACTTCCAACTCCAAAATGTCAAATTAAAGCCATTGAGGGAACCTTATCCTCTCTTTCCGACCTCAAAGCTCCCTGGCTGGGTGGCCGGATGGAGGGGACAAGAATCGACCCATATATGGCACCAGCACGTCTAAAAATCGCGCCCAGCACCTGCTACAGCCGATCACGCAGTGTGTAACCCACCGAGTCTTTTCAAACAAAGAGAAAAAGCCTTCCGAACATCCACGGATTTACAGATTTTTTTTTTGCTACTACCTGACACCTGAATATTTCAATTTGACATTAACAGGATCATTCAGTAAGATTTGGGATGTGGATGCTCACATGGATGGCAATCAAAGGAGGTGGGGACGGGGGTTAAATTAAAATGAAATAATAAATCAGGAAACGTTCGCACAGCACCTGTCAAACCAGGTCGAGAGCGCAACGTACATTACATGGTCAGTTTCCACCGTGCTGACCGATTACGCACAGGGCACAAGAAATGTCTCACGCAAAGCACGAGAAATTTCACTCGACTCAGAAAAAAAACCCCATATTATTATTTTAGAAATCGTTTTGGCATCAACCGGATGAGACAAAACAATTATAAATAAATAAATAAATAAAAACAACATACGGAATGAGATCAAAATAATAATAGTAATAAAAAGGACTTGGAACACTCACGCCGCCATGAACGAGGAACTCAAAAAGTTTACTCTTTGTAGCTTTTTTAGCACCACTGCAGGCCTCCTCAGCAGACATTCCCCGATGGGATGAGCTTCAAGCCAGGATAGAACACCGTTATTGCCAAGCACCGCTCCGCGTGAACCGTAAAGAGGCGCACCCACACATGGCAAGCAGCAGGAGGTGGGGGAGTTTGGCCGACGCAGAAGTTTGAAATCTCCAGCAAGGAAGAAAAGGTGTGAGGGTCAGGAGGTCCAAACTTTTCAGTCGACACTTTTTCCACACAGGTTTCCTAATAGCGCCGAGAGACTATTCGGCGTCGCACTCTACGATGCCTGAAGCAAAGGGGTGCCGGGTATTAGGCTCGGGCAGGAAACGTCCAAGAGCTCTACTAGCATATACCAATTCCCACGTGCATTGCGACCCCCAAAAAAGGATTCGCTCGTCCTATGCCCCAGTGCGACCGCCCCGATACTTTGCAACGCTCCGCCCTCTCCCTTTCCTTCTCCCAATGGCTCAGCCTATGGCAGCGAAGAAGGAATGCCATTCTCTATCTGTGGAGGCACAACAGCTGATAACGCCGAAAGCCAACCGCCTCTCATCACTTCATGCTTGGCAAGGCTTCGTGGAGAGACCTTGACACGGCCGTACAAAGCCAACCAAGCCCTGCAAATATTGCATTCCAATAGACGTTCAGAATTTTGCTGTTGGGATTTTTTTTGTAAACTTCCACAAATTTTCACGAGCTTCTTATAAAGCAATTAAAAGTATATCAAATGCAAATCGAACAATGTGTGACATAATATGAAAACGCATCAAAACATCACACCAACGAAGATGCCAACACCGTCGCTGGTCGCGTCAGCACAAATTCCATATATTCGCTCACTCGTCAGCATTGTTACATGAGTGAATGCAGAACAAAATAACGGTGTCCAAGAAGTGCAAATAAAATAAATAAATAAACTTTACGATGAGAAATTCCATTTCATTCCTGGTGTTCCTCCCACAAACCTTGCAAAGCCACATGACGACTCATTTTCAGAAACAAGATGTCTCCCACCACCCATAGTGCAGTCCCTGGGAACAAAAACAAACCTCACGAGAACGTCACTCAATAGAGCCAGGCTGAAGAGTTTATATTTTCTATCCCACTGATAGGTCGGATTCGGACCTTCGGACCTGAATCTGGATTGGGACCTGAACCAAATTCGAATCGGCTTGTTCTCGTCACCTAACCAACCCGTCCACCAAGTTTAGTCATAACTCGTCCACAGCTTTTTAAAATATCATGTTATATAATCGCTTTTCGCCTGATCCCTCAATGGTGAAGAATCACTTAAAAATTAAATAATTATCGAATTCGAATCCATATTCAGATCTTCACTAAAATCGAATCGATTCGTCCTTGTGACACACACAACCTGTCCACCAAGTTTCGTCCAGATCCATCCATAACTTTTTGAGATATCCCGCTATGTATCGTTTTTAGCCCCATCTCCCAATGGTGAAGTCACTTTAAAAATTAAATAATTCTCATATCCAAATCCATATTCAGATATTCACCAAAATCTAATCAAATCGTCCTTGACACACATACAACCGGTCCACCAAGTTTCGTCCAAATCCGTACACAACTTTTTGAGATATCCTGCTATTTATCGTTTTTGGCCCCGTCTCTCAACGGTGAAGAATCACGTAAAATTTTTCTCATATCCAGATCCAGAAGTTCACCTAAGTAAATTCAATGAGTCTTTGTCATGCACCCAATCTGTCCACCAAGTTTCATCCGAATCCGCCCACAACATTTGAAATATCCTGCTCACAAACAAACAGGCAGGGGGTGAAAACGTTACCTCTGTCAACCTTCAGTGGCGAAGGAAATAAGATAAATAAATAGACTCATTATGGATTTTTCGATCTATTCAAACATCCGAACGAACATCAAACCAAAGTACTGTGGATGGAAAGAACGAGAAGTTAGTTGGGGCGCGCATGCCAACCGCCGTGGGAAACAAAAAGCTGACGTTTCTGGCATCAACCTTGTGCAATGCCCTTCTGTCCCGACGAAGGGTTAACGCCCGAAACGTCAGCCTTTCCTTGCTTCCCACAGCAGTTATCATCCATCGATCAGCTTGCTTATCAGCTTGATCAGCTTACCAGCTTGCTGGGATGAATGATCCCGGTGTATACCCCGGTTTAGAATAGGTACACCGTATCCCTGCGCATCGTAAGAGGCGACGAAGGGCTGGCGGCAGGAAGGGCATCCGGCCATAAAAACATTGCCTCAAACAGGGAACCGTGATTGTCATGGGGCCCGCAAGGCTAACCCCTGCTCTGGCGGGGAAAATGGCCTTAAAACGATCATTCTTCATTCATTCTTCTTGATCAACGACGCATTGGTTCCATACATAGTTCCACCGGTCCGCCAATGCAATAAAGACCACTTCTTCACCCAAACAAGGTGCTAACCCGCAAGGCCATCAGTCATCAGTCATCTTCGCTCTTTCACGAGCCTCGATCTTGTATACAAAAAAAAAAAAAAAAAAAAAAAAAAAAAAATCCAGGCACAAGGTTAAAAGAAGCACGATTAAATAAATAATCGGTACGAACGCTGGCCTGATCCAAAACCCATGACATTCGATGATATAATCCTCAGCAAAGCAATTTAAATGGTCATGAAGCGCAAGGACAAAGTGCGCACACAAGTCATGGCAGGACATGACACGGCGCTCAAGTTCGGTTTGAAACTTCCTTTTTTTTTGTGAAGTTTTAAGCTTTTCACTCGACAACACATAAAACCTTCCTGGCGATCAGTTACGTTTGACCGTGAAGAGCGTTGGTCGTAGGCTCCATGACAGGTGTCAAAAAGGTGGAACGGAGCCCTTCCGGAGCCCAAACGATCCCCTCGTTTCCAGTAGGATTACATCGAGACGTTCCGTTCTTGTATCAATTCCAGGGGCTGTCTTAGGGACTGTCGCCGAACTCCGGACAGCCTCTGACTGCAGTTAGTTTGTTGGAATATTTCCCAGTATCGCTTTGGGCATCTCTGTGAGGTTCTGCACTTTCACCCACAACTCCAACAGACCACAAATTCCTTGTCATTTTTTTATGCAGCGAGAGGAAGAAGTTTTCTTTACAGAGCCCGGACACGCCACCGAAACATTACGAACAGAATGAATCAAAACAACCCCCATGACACCAGCTCGAGTCAACAATACATTCTGTTCTTAAGTGGCAACAACTAACTGCCTGAAGTGGAGAGAAACAAGTTAAATCTGGATCCAAAGCCGATGAAGACAAAAGGTTATAAAACTTTGTCCACAAAGTCTCAGGAGCGTTAGGAAGCGTGGCCGCGTATCGGACGCAGGGCATTAGGAGAGATTAGGACAAGAAGATTAGGAGATGGACAAAACTCGGCAATCGGGATTTGAACCGGGGATAACATCTCCCCGATTGTAGAGTCGTCAGAAGGGAAGGAGTACCGGGCAAAGCTTCAGACATATAGACAGACATTACCAGAACCAAGATATTTAAATGCATCCATTTAAAAAATACCAAAAAAAAAATAAATAAACATATGTCACCCACAGGGTGAACCGTATCTTGCCCCTGCATCTGTCTATTTTACCTTTTGGTCAAAATTGAATGACCTTCAAAATGACCTTGAAGGTCAAGGCCGATCGACACCAAAAACTAATCAGCTGAGCGCCATACCACACCCTATATACCCACCAAGTTTGGAGATCATAAGATCAAAGTTACTCAAAAAATAAGGGTTTCGTTGACCTCCATGATTGACCGCAAAGTGACCTTGACCTTTGACCTTGACCTTAATAATTTCGTATGGTGAATAGTATGTCTTCATGACCAACGCACATTAAATATTGAAAGATTTTGATGAGAACTGAGGAAATAATTTTTTCATGAAAATTCCGTTTTTTCGTCATGACGTCATCAAATGACGTCATAGCGTCAAACTGTTTACAGATCTGGGAAGCACTCATCAAGGGCATTCATATGAGGTATTACTCGATATGGTACCTACGATTTCAAAATTTGACCTTGGGGTCAATAATTTTCGACCTCCAGCGCTAACCATGAAGGTCAAGGCCGATCGCCACCAAAAACTAATCAGCTGAGCGCCGGACCATATACTAGATTCCCATGAAGTTTGGAGACGATCCGATCAAAGTTACTCAAAAAATTTGTGTTTCGTCGACCTCCATGATTGACCACAAAGTGACCTTGACCTTTGACCTTGACCTTCAAAATTTTGTGTGCTGAAGGGTATCTCTATAGGACTCTGATATGCGAAGTTACAGGAGTTTCCAATAATAACTGTGGTCTACAGAGTGATCTAAACGTGAAAAAAAAATGATTACCCACAAACAAAAAAACAAACAAACAAACATACAAGCTGACTAATACATCTTGCAAAAACTTCGTTTTGGCAAGATAAAAACACAAACCTGTCCGAGGATTACCAGGACAACTTCTGATTCATCGAAAATACAAAAAAAAACCCACACATTTACCATGCTTTTGTCAGCAAGCGTTGTACTGGGTGGTTCGTCATACCCTTGCCGGGAATTTGGAATTTGTTCATGGTGCCGACGATAGCTCGCCTACTCTTCGCTAAGGACGATGAGATCGCTAACGTCCACCGACAAATGCTGCCAGACAGGACCCCCGTTTAAGATCCATCCGAGGGACGGCGCACACATTCACGAATCACCAGGCCTGTAAAACACCGGGATGACAGTTTATAGCTGGGTCGGGATTCGAACCCAGGCGAGACAGCTTGGAGAAGAGTGTGCGGACCACGAGGCCACCATGAAAGCCTCCAACACAAACAGTCACTTTAAAATGTCGTCATAAATAAACAACCGTGAAAATTGCCAGCACGACATCACATGAAGACATATGTAGTTACAACAACCGTTGTGACTACATGTCTGACTAATCACCAATCTGCGGACGAATCAGGTTTACGGCAAGTCGGCCAAAACGCTTTCCCTGATGACTTGGAGAGAAATCATATTACTAAAAGGGTTTTGTATTGATCATAAGAATAGCTTTCAAAAGCCATATATTATTTGCCGGTATGGCATCAGCCAGACTGCTGCGACCCTCTACGTGGCGAGGGAGGGGCAGGAAAAATATGTAGGTTACGTAAATTACACCGACGATTACAAAGGTATTGAACAACCGAAAACATCTACACTGTTGTCCACAAGGTCCAAGAAAGATTAAAATGTTAATAACAAAGCCAATTCCATGCAGATAATGGCAGCAAGAGTCGAGGCGAAAGGCCATCGGAAAAGCACTTTGGTGGAGCGGGCGCAAAGCACTCGGCATCCATCGCTCGCGGATTGCCATCGTGCCGTCGTTCCTGCAATCCCACAAGAAAAAAACTCAAAACATTTCTCCGACATCTCATAAATGAAACCTCTGAGGTGCACACGACTACCTCTACGATGGATTCCCTCATTGGGCCGAGCTACGTTCATCATGTCCATTGTGGTGCACAATCTCGAGAGCATAACGGTCAACCGACATAGCAGGCATCTCGAGAAAGGGCTTCAAAAAACAACCAAGGATTCCGAGACCACGGGAGACAAATGTTTCAGATTGGCATGGAGGAAAGGGGGATTATTGAGGAAAGGGGTAAGAAGGGGGATCAGCACCATGGAGGGGTGATGGGGGAGTGTAATGGGAGCTATAAAGGTTCAACATGCAAAATGAACTCAAACGAAATGAGTACAAGTTTATAGAATCCCAAAAGGCAGCACCAAAGGGTCTCCCAACAGAGACCTACTCGTGAGAGCAACAAAGGGATGGGGGGGGGGGAGCAACAAAGGGATGGGAGGGGGGAGCAACAAAGGGATGGGAGGGGTGGGAGAGCAACAAAGGGATGGGAGAACAACAAAGGGATGGGAGGGGTGGGAGAGCAACTTAGGGATGGGAGGGGGTAGGAGAGCAACAAAGGGATGGGAGGGGTGGGAGAGCAACAAAGGGATGGGAGGGGGTGGGAGAGCAACAAAGGGATGGGAGGGGGTGGGAGAGCAACAAAGGGATGGGAGGGGGTGGGAGAGCAACAAAGGGATGGGAGGGGGTAGGAGAGCAACAAAGGGATGGGAGGGGGTGGGAGAGCAACAAAGGGATGGGAGGGGGTAGGAGAGCAACAAAGAGATGGGGGGGGGAGCAAAGCCAGACACAAAGAACAGGCCCAAGGAGGGCCAGGACGGGCCGGGCCTTGGTGGGGGTACAAGTGGGGGTCTTGCACGGCACGTGATAACCGCCCGCACACATAGACGTTAAAATTGTGGTTTTATTTACATTTTAAACGAAACTCGAGGCATTCCCTTCAATCTCACAGCGCGCGTCTCTAGCCCCACGAAGCCCCCACTTCTCGGCTGCGTTCTCCCCCGGAGCCCCGCGATATAAGGACTTATCCGAGCGAGGAAGCGTCGGGAGGATCGGCACGGCTTACGGGGAACGAGGGAGTGGGCATCGGGGCCCGGTAGAGCTGCTGCTGGAGACTGGCCCGACCCATCGCAGAAGCGAAGCCTCGGCTCGCCATTTCGCGGGGACGAGCCAGCGCCCTGTTTTCCTCTCCGAGCCGCTCGTCCACGTCTCGTCTCCTCACCAACGCACGACTTTCCGTCGTCTTTGTCCCGATTGCCTCTTCCGTCCCCCTCTCGGGATCCCTCTTTCTTTCTGGCTCCTCGTACACGGAAGAAGGGACGAGGCGGGAACGCGGGAGCCCGGAGAAGGGAAGTGTGAGGTGATGGTGATTCGGGCTCGATGTGCCGTCCCCCTGCTGGTTGCCTCGAACCACGTTCGTGTTCTCTTTGCGATCGGAGCTCTCCTCGTGCTCCCTCGTACCGTGTACGTATCCGTGCTCCAGAGCCTCGACTTCTCACGTTTTCGTCGTCTCGTACGGCTGGTTCCGCGAAGGCCTTTCAGTCAGCGCGCACCTAGGCCGAGGACGGAGGTTACCTTTTCCCGCGTCGCTCGTCACGCTTTGCCGTGAATCGTCCGATTTGTGGAGAAACTTGTTCTCATTCGGTGGTAAATCCTCATAAAACTTTCCCGCCGTCAATCCGCCCCGGACATCGGTCGTGCGGCCTCCTTCGCAAAGCCGAGGCCTAAGGCCTACACTGCCCGATTCCCTTTATGCTGATAAAATTTCTTCTCATTTCCACCGCTTATCCTTAATATATTCTAACTTTGTGTGTGTGAATTTGGCTTCAGTTTTTAAAACGCTTTAAATAACACGAAGAGGTTATCTTATTGACGCCTTTCAATGTTTCTTTACTCTTGTTGTCACTTCTATGGTAATATTCCTCATTGTTGTTGTTGTTGTTGCCACCACTTCTCGTGCGTACAACCTCCGTCTGTTTAAAACTTTCGCCTCTCCATCACGTTGATGTAGGATTGTAGGTCCCATCTATTTATTACGTACGCGCCAGGGTTAGAGGATAGGGTCAGGTCCGTGCGCAAAGCGTTGCACTTGGGAGGGGGCGGGGTCAGGTCTGTGCGTGAAGCACTGAACTCTGAAGCGTTTAACTTGGGAGGGGGCGGGGTCAGGTTGTGTGTAAAGCGTTACACTTGGGAGGGGGCGGGGTCAGGTCTGTGCGTAAAGCGTTACACTTGGGAGAGGGCGGGGTCAGGTTTGTGCGTAAAGCGTTACACTTGTGAGGGGGTGGGGTCAGGTTTGTGCGTAAAGCGTTACACTTGGGAGGGGGCGGGGTCAGGTTTGTTCGTAAAGCGTTTCACTTGGGAGGGGGCGGGGTCAGGTCTGTGCGTAAAGCGTTTCACTTGGGAGGGGGCGGGGTCAGGTTGTGCGTAAAGCGTTACACTTGGGAGGGGGTGGGGTCAGGTTTGTGCGTAAAGCGTTACACTTGTGAGGGGGTGGGGTCAGGTCTGTGCATAAAGCGTTACACTTGGGAGGGGGCGGGGTCAGGTCTGTGCGTAAAGCGTTTCACTTGGGAGGGGGCGGGGTCAGGTTGTGTGTAAAGCGTGACACTTGGGAGGGGGCGGGGTCAGGTCTGTGCGTAAAGCGTTACACTTGGGAGGGGGCGGGGTCAGGTTTGTGCGTAAAGCGTTACACTTGTGAGGGGGCGGGGTCAGGTCTGTGCGTAAAGCGTTACACTTGGGAGGGGGCGGGGTCAGGTTTGTTCGTAAAGCGTTGCACTTGGGAGGGGCGGGGTCAGGTCTGTGCGTAAAGCGTTTCAGTTGGGAGGGGGCGGGGTCAGGTTGTGCGTAAAGCGTTACACTTGGGAGGGGGCGGGGTCAGGTTTGTGCGTAAAGCGTTACACTTGTGACGGGGTGGGGTCAGGTTTGTTCGTAAAGCGTTACACTTGCGAGGGGGCGGGGTCAGGTCTGTGCGTGGGGGCGGGGTCAGGTCTGTGCGTAAAGCGCCACACGTGGGAGGGGGCGGGGTCAGGGCCGGTATTCATAAGACTACTTAACTGCTAAGTACCCCACTTTGCTGAGTGGGGTTATCTTGAAATTCATAAACACTCTTATGTACCCTGCTTAGCTGAGTGCCCCGCATAAAGTTATGAAGATCGTCTCAAGTGGTTTCCAAGGCTCGATGTCACATTTCATTGCCGTTTATGTTAATTTTCTGTGGTTTGGCGACAGACCAACGACAGCTATTACTGAGTTCCAAGGCCAAGTCATTGTTGAATTGCTATAATTGCCGTGTATGAAGAGCAGTCTTCTCACACTCAACATGGACAAGAGGAAGAGAAAACCGAATTTCTCCGAGATTGAGAAACTCCGACTAGTGCATATGTATGAGAGAGAAATGTCGGTGATTCTCCATAAATTTGGGCCAACCGTTTCGTCCCAAAAAAAACACTTGGCTTGGGAGAGAATATTGACGGCCCTGAATAGTCGTAATGCAGTGGCAAGGACATTGGCAGAGGTGCAAAAAAAGTGGCAAAACCTGTGCAGTATAACGAAGGAGGAATATCGGCAATACAAGAAGGAATTATCAAAGACAGGTAATTTAAGTATTTTTACATATGTATGCCTTTACCGATTCAAATTTGAACTCAAGCCTATGTGGAAACAATAGATTTTTAAATTTACAATTGAAAATTATAATAAAAATGATGACAATGCACGTCAACTTTAAAAATGACATTTCTGTTATAGGTGGTGTGCCCGCACCCAAGGAACCTTCGCCGTTGTCACGGAAGATTGCCGCCATTTTGGGCGAGGAGGACCCCACCATACATGGCATAGAAGGAGGAGTCGATAGTGAACTAATGGGACAAAAGGCGAAGGAGAAATCTACTTCATCAAGTTCAAGGTAGGCACAACCGAATCACATTGCATAATGAATGTTCAGTGCGTTGTTATCATGTCTAAATGTAAGCAATGCTTCGAACGTCTCTGTCACACATAATTGTCTTTCCTTACAGTTCATCCTGCACAACAAATGAAACTTCCTTGAACACCGATCCCATTCCGATGAATGAAATTGATAGTGAAGTCCGTGGTCCATCCCCACCACCATCAGCAGCAGTGTTCAATTTTACCAAGTCGTCCGGAAGTCGCCCTACTTCAACATTACCAAATCCATGCCCCCCTGCGGTCGTCCCTGCTGAGAAAAGCAAGAAGCAAAAGTTAGATGAAAATAATGGACTTGTCGAAATGCAAAAAGAACTCTTGTGCTTAGAGAAGCAAAGGGCGAAACTTGAAATTGAAAAGCTAACCATGGAGAAGGAAAAGTTGGCAATTGAAATCGAAGTGCTGAAAATAAAAAGGCAAAAGCTTAACCAAAGGCAAGACATGTCCGACAACTAGCCAAGTGATTCAGCATGTGGCTGCACACCGTACAAATTGATGAACTTGCAGTGATCAGAATATATCAGTATAAGAGAATAAAATCTATAAAGGACCGATATAGTTTGTGTTCTATTCATTTCGTGCAACCTATAATACTCACTGTTTATCCAAAATGGTTGTTGACTATTTGATTCCGAACTTCCATCCCAATGCGTCTGTCCGGCAATACAACCACATTCTCTTCATCGTCATCATCTGCTTGTGGTTGTAACTCGATGGGTTCCTCGTCAAAATCAGGTAATCCTCTTTATTGCAATATTGTGGAGAATGGCCTATATGTGATGTGATATATGGCCTATATATAAAGCATGTGGTGAGGTGGAAAGAACTGGGAAGTGTCCGTGTGCTGTGTGCAGGAAGGGTGTCGGAGTGAATTCCATTCAATGTACAATGTGCGCTGAGTGGGTTCATCAAAAATGTAGTGGTTTGAGAGGGTCATTAACCAGTGTGGCAGCTACATTCAAATGTAAGGTGTGCACAGAGGGAGCTGCAGATGGAGGAAATGTTGAGTTGGATCTTGGAGACAGTGTGAAGCTGGAAGGTGTGAAAACATTTCGTTACCTCGGAGACATGCTGAATGGAGAAGGTGGATCAGACTCGGCAACGGTTGCTCGAGTGAGATGTGCATGGAAGAAGTTTCGGGAACTGAGTGGCGTGCTGACGAGGAGGGTAGTGTCGTTGAAGCTGAAGGGAAAGGTGTATGCTGCATGCGTGAGAAGTGTTATGATTTATGGGAGCGAGACATGGGTAATGAATGTAGAGCAGCAACAAAGGGTGGAAATGCGAATGGTTCGGTGGATGTGCGGAGTATCGTTGAGAGAGAGGAAGACAAATGATGAATTGCGAAAGATGATGGGAATAGAGCCTGTGATGGATGCTGTGAAGAGAAACAGGTTGAGATGGTTTGGTCATGTGTTGAGGAAGGATGCAAGTGACTGGTTGAGAAGAGTGATGGAAATGAATGCAGAAGGAAGTAGAGGACGGGGAAGACCGAGAAAGACTTGGCTAAAGATGGTCAAAGAAGAAATTCGGGCAAGGGGGTTAACAAGGAGAGATGCAGAAAATAGGGCAAAATGGAGAAGGTTGTCATGGGGACCTCAAGGCTAACCCCCGCTCCTGCAGGGAAAATGGCCTTAAAATGCCTGTTGTTGTTTTGTTGTATTGTGGAGAATGGCACAAGTTGCAATAATTTTGCAGGCCTTCTGCGGTGAGTCTCGAAGTTGACCGTGAAGACAGTGAAAACGCCTCTTCCACTGTCCAATCCCTCGTTCAACCAAACAACGTGTTCGTTTGTGAGCTCACTTGTATCGTCGCTGCATTGCAGTGGTTGGGTTCAAAAACGGTGTCATTAACCACGGTTAGCAACTTAGGCAGAAAGCAATTAGAGGCAGGTGTTCATACCTGTAGGCTTTCCCGTCAGCCATCCACTAACAATAATTGCAGAAATACAAAATCGAGCGACATTACAGGTGTGCGTTTATATTGCGTGGCTTGTAGGATTGTTGTCGTGCATCCATAGACAATGCATCTCTCAGGTGCATCAGGATTCATTACCATGCATGTCACTGCAATTCCCACAAACAATGCATCTCTGAATATCAGGAAATGCTTCTCAGCGGCAAAGCTGCACCAACCAGAAAATGATGCTACTTACTGAAGAAGAAGAAGAAGCCAAATGATTCAGCATGATCAGCCGAGTTTAGGCATCCGACTCCCAAAATTCTGCTCGAAAACCAAAAATGGCGTCGAATGTGTCATTAAAATATTCTTTCGTTCGGACCTGTTCCCTTGATTGTGATCTTTGATTTATCTCTATACCAATAAAAGGCAAAAACCTCTCTTTCTTGCTCGCTCTCTCTCTCTCTCTCACTCTCCCTCTCTCTCTCTCTCTCTCTCTCTCTCTCTCTCTCTCTCTCTCTCTGTATGTGTTCCATGCACGACCACATATTTTAAGTTACAAATTTCAAACTCGGGGTACAAATACAACTCTATGTGGGGGCTAACACAGGCTATGTGGCCGCGGCCTCATGCATGAGTGCGGGGGGCCAGTGAGGGGCGTACATTCTCCACGTAAATGTGTACCGCATAGCGCCACGTGGTGGTGGCAGTGGGTATTACAATTTCCTTTTTTACCTGTGCAACTGAGGTTAAAGGACTCTTCGCATGGTTAAATTTATCCTCCTCCCACCCCCTCTCTCCTCCTTACACTCCCCACCCCTCCACCATCTCCATTTCCACCCCCCCCCAACCCAATCATCCCTCAACACCCCCCACCCCCTCCCCCACAACGCTGAGTATTTCATATATATATATACAGTCGTGGCCAAAAATATTGGCATCCTTGCAATTTATTCAAATAACACAATTTACTCTAAAAATACGTTGAAATTGACAAAAGTATTTGGTCTCCACAATTCTTTATTTCACTGTTAATATTACAGAACCTTTGTTTTAGATTCAGAACTCAATATATCCTTTTAAATCAGAAAATAAAAAGAAATGGCATTGACAAAATTATTGACACCCTAGACTTAATATTTAGTATCACACACGGCCTTTGGACAAAATAACTACAGTCAAGCATTTCCTATAGCCATGAATGAGCTTCCTACTCCTCTCTACTGGCAGGTTGGCCCACTCTTCTTGTGCAAACTGCTCCAGTTCTCCCAGATTTGAAGGGTGCCTTCTCCCAACTGCTGTTTTCAGATCTCCCCACAGGTGTTCAATGGGATTTAGATCTGGACTCATTGCTGGCCACTTCAGAACAGTCCAGCGTTTTGTCTTGAACCATTCCTGGGTGCTTTTTGAAGTGTGTTTGGGGTCATTGTCCTGCTGCAAGACCCATGACCTTCGATGGAGACCCAGCTTTCTGACACTATAGGCAGCACAGCAACCCCAAAACATCACTGAACCCCCTCCATGTTTGACTGTAGGGAAGGTGTTCTTTTCTTTGAAGGCTTCATTTTATTTTCTGTAAACATCGAGATGATGTGCTTTACCACAAAGCTCCAATTTGGTCTCATCTGTCCACAGGACATTCTCCCAGAAGGATTTTGGCTTGTTCAGGTGTGTTTTGGAAAACTCCAGTCAGGCTTTCTCAGCAGCGGAGTCCTCCTGGGTCTCCTACCATAGAACCCCCTTTCATTGAGTTGGCAACAGATGGTACGAGTTGAAACTGTCGTACCTTGTGTCTGAAGGTCAGCTTGAATCTGTTTGGCAGTTGATCAATGTGCTTGCTCCACCATTCGAACAATCCTTCGCTGATGGACGTTCGGATGCTCTCTCGGGTCTGGCAGTTCCCGCGCGTGGTGCACGGTTCGATCCGGCACACAGCACGGAGGAGGATGATCCGCTGCTTGAAGGTCAGGTCAGCACGGATGACAAACCAGTTCGAGGACGAAGGAGGAGCGCAGCACGGACGAACCAACACGTAGGATGCTTGAAGGACAAACGAGGAGAGAGAGCTCGAATGACGATGGGCACGGACCTTTATTGGGTGGAATGTCCTTTTAGAAGGTTCCACCGCCTTCCATTGGCCGAGGCTGGCCACATGGGTCATTCACCCCCCCCCCCCCCCCCCACCTTCTTCTGGAAGATTCCACGGCCTCCCATTGGCTCGAGGTTGGTCATGTGCGGTCACTCAGCCCTGCCTCCCTCTGGAATGTTCCACGACCTCCCATTAGATGGTTTTATGCCCCGCCTACCACAGTCGTGGTTGATCACGTGGACTGTTTCTCTCCGCCCATGAACCAACGTCTTCATTCAACCACCGAGGGATTGGAATCCTGCCTAACTCAACGCATATCCGCTTTAATTACTACTGTTACGTGCTCCTCCCCAAATCCTGGTCACGGTGTACCTCGGAGCCCCGAAAGGAGTCACGACAGAAAGATGTGTTATTCTGTGTGTCAATGACCAATGGTGAAACCACACCAATTGTTACCAAAAAACAAGTATTGTATTAAGGTCACACAAGAATAACAGCACAACAACAATATTAATCAATTGTACAACAAATATTATATCATTCCTATGATGGTACCATCAGTTTCTTACAATATAACTCACTGTGCTCCAAGTGAGCGAAAATAACATTCCCAAAGTCTCTGTCCCGGCACCAAGCCAAAGTCGATCCACGCTCCGGTTATCGCAAGAAAAATGTATCGAGACCAGAATCCAGTTCGGCTGACAGTCACGCTGCCAAAGAGGCGCAAAGGTGCCCTCAAAAGGCCACTGGGAAATCACACCTTCGGGTATGAACGATCAACGGCTCCCAAACGGAGAACCACAAATTCCCAATCGAAATCCACGTTACACACGCAAACCAGGCTAACGGCTGGGTGCGGTGAAATGGCTGGAGCGAGGTGAAAAGGCTGGAGCGATGTGAAATGGCGGGAGCGAGGCGAAATGGCGGGAGCGAGGCAAAATGGCCGACGGGCCCGTACTGGAGGCGTACCTGCACTACAACAACGATTCTCTTCGGAATCAACCGCAAAACCTGTCACGCAGGTTTATCTGTCACAGCGATCACAACTCTGTCGCAGGAATCCCTTTCCCAGGAAACCCAAAGTTCGCTCGTGACCCCCGTTCGCCAGCGTCTCCTCGAGACCTCAAAGCAGCTCGGCTTTTGTTCCCGACCTCACTTGCTCCGCTTTTTTCTTGCTCTTCTTCTTCCGGTTCCTCCCGATCCAGTTTCCGGTTTCTTTTAAAACACGAATTTTTTACCTTTTGAAAACAGTTATCTCCATTTCACTTAAACGATAACAATAATAGTACATGGAACCAAAAATGCTTACAGTGGATGAAAACCACAACGACGGATGTGACAAATCCGTAACACTCCCCACCCTCAAGAAAAAGTTTGAACATAGTGAAAACTTTCTTTGCATGCAAAAACCCTTTTTAACAAACAAGTAAAACTCACCCCCAAATGATCAATTCGCGTGAGCAACAATAATTAATATTCCCCAGAAGAAAGCAACAAAACTTCCAAACAACCTACAGGAATTTCCAAAGTTAGTTCACTCTGGATAAAGCATCAGCAACGACATTGTCCCTGCCCTTTACATGCTCAATTTCCAAGTTGAACTCCTGCAAAGCCAAACTCCATCTCAACAACCTCTGAGTTTTATTTTCCATTTTTTGAATGAAGGTTAAGGGGTTGTGATCAGTGAAGAGTTTTAACTCTGGATTCTCTTGCACCCCGACTAAAGGCACGACAGGTGAGACAGGAACCATTTTTTCCAAAGGCTTCCTCATTATATTTCTTCAGTCGGTTGACATGACACAGCTGCCGCTTTTTCCGTCAGTCGGGAGTTGTCACCACGTAATCTGTTTCATTAACCCTCCTTTCGATTGCATAGGGACCAAAATACCTAGCATGTAGTGGCTGACCTGGAACAGGAAGCAACACTAACACTCGGTCCTCAGGACTGAAATTTATTATCTGAGATATCTTGTCATGTCTCACTTTCATTTTATCCTGTGTCACTTTCAAGTTACTTCTCACAACTTCACAAGCCTTTGCCAATCTGTGCCTAACCGTTGACACATACTCTACCACTGTTGACTGCGACTCCTCCTGTAGCCACTGTTCTTTCACCAATTTCAATGGCCCTCGCACTGCGTGTCCAAACACAAGTTCAAAAGGACTGAATCCCAATGACTCCTGAACGGATTCCCTCGTAGCAAACAACAATAAGTGTATTCCTTCATCCCAATCCTTATCACATTCAAAACAATACGTTCTGATCATATTCTTCAATGTCTGGTGAAACCTTTCCAAGGCCCCTTGGCTCTTGGGATGGTAAGTACTTGATCTTACTTGCTCCACTCCCAACAGGTGTACCACTTGCTGAAAAAGCGTTGACATGAAATTGGAACCCTGATCAGACTGGATGACCTTCGGTAGGCCAACCAAAGTGAAAAATTTAATCAAAGCCTTCGCAATAACTGCCACAGTAATTTTTCTAAGAGGCACTGCTTCGGGGAACCTCGTGGAAGTGCACATGATGGTCAACAAATACTGATGTCCAGCCTTAGTTTTAGGTAAAGGGCCTACACAGTCAATAATGACTCGGCTGAATGGCTCTTCAAAAGCTGGAATTGGTTTTAAAGGTGCGGATGGGACTTTCTGATTAGGTTTTCCCACCAGCTGGCAAGAATGGCGAGATTTACAGAACTCCGCCACATCACGTCGCAATCCTGGCCAGAAAAAATTCACCAACACTCTGTCACATGTCTTGTTCACTCCAAGGTGCCCGGCCAAAGGTGTCTCATGCGCCAAACTCAATATCTCCTTCCGGTACGGTGGTGGCACCACAATTTGGTAATGAACTTTCCACTCATCGTTTGCTGGCACCTCCGGTGGTCTCCATTTTCTCATGAGTATTTCCCCTTTCATGAAGTAACCAACAGGTATCTTCATAGCCTCTTCCTCTGTTACGGCTTTATCAATCAAACTCCGGAGCTCCGAATCTCTTCGTTGTTCTTCAACAAGTCTCTTTCGGGCCAGCACCGTTTGTTCAGCCTCATTCCCAGATGTCTCCGACGGACAATCCATTTCCTCTTTTGGTCCAGATGCCACCTTTTCCTTCAGTTCCTTGATGTAACTCCCTTTCCTATTACCTCTTCCAGACTTTTCCTCCAATATCTCTATGGAACCCAAATCCACATCGCCTTCCTTCTCCTTCTCTTTAGAGCACTTCCTACCCATAGCATGAGTCACGGCACAGGATGGAAAGATACCCGGGATCTCCTGCTCTAACTGTGGTGTGTTATTTTCCCTACTGGGCTTTTCAACCAACATCGGATTACCAGAAACTCGACCACCGGCCAAATCATTCCCGATAATAAAAGAGATTCCCTCTACAGGAAGAGTGGCTTGTAACCCCACAGTGACCAGTCCTGACACCAAATCAGACTCTAAATGGATGACATGAAGAGGAGCTTTAACATAGCCACCAACCCCCTGTAAAAGAACACTAACCCCCGTTGCCGTCTTCTCCGACAATGGCAAAATGCCCTCAAGCATCAAAGATTGATATGCTCCTGTGTCGCTCAATACCCTAACAGGTCTCTGGTTAGTTAAGTCCCCATCCAGTGACACAAACCCCTCGGAAATAAAAGGTTTGTAACCCTCTTGGACAAGTTCGTTCTGTGATGCCGTAACTTTGGCACGGGAACCTTCACAAGGCACTGTCCTCCAAGAACGATTTCTCGCATTGGCCAACGCATTCGGAGTTGCACTAGTTTGACTCCGCTCCTGATTTTTCCTTTTCAGGGCGTAACATTGGGACATCAAATGCCCAGGTTTTTTGCAAAAAGCGCAAGTCGGCCCGGAGGAAAAACTCGTGGTCTGCCTCGGGCCCCCTGGAAGATAGGTATGTCGTGGAACTGCAGTCTTCTGATCCCTAAAAGTCGCGGTATCAGATTTGTCCCCATAGTCCTCTCGAGGCCGCCTCCATGAAAATTTGTTCTCTGAACCTGATTTACCATAACTCCCCTGGCCAACTCTAGGCGGGAAGTTAGGTTTGTGGAACCCCATCCTGTATGTCAAGGCATAGTCATCTGCCACTGTTGCTGCCTCATACAACTCCGGTACTTTTTTTTCATCCAGATGTACTTTAATGTCCACGTGGACACACTGTTTGAATTCCTCCACCAGGATCAATTGTCGCAATAGCTCGAAGTCTTTTCCAATCTCCTTCGAGTCACACCACCTATCAAACATAGTTTCCTTCATTCTGGCAAACTCCACATGGGTCTCACTCTCCCTCCTCCTGGCATTCCTGAATTTTTGTTGGTAAGCTTCAGGGACCAATTCATTAGGCTTTGAGAATGGTTTTCTTCACTATCTCATAATCTGCACATTGGTCAATCGGTAAAGACGAATAGATATCTTGAGCTTTACCCACCAGAACACTTTGCACTAACATAGTCCAGGACCCCACAGGCCATTTTAACATTTGAGCCACCTTCTCAAAGTGTAAAAAAAACTTGGCTACCTCCTTTTCATTGAAGGGTGGAACCAGCCTCACATGCCTCCCAACATCCCAAGAGTTCTGACTAGTTGTCGAAATAGCTGGCATGGATACTACTTCTCTCCGTTCTCCCAGTAATTCCAGCTCCTTGAGTTTAAGTTCCCTCTGATAATTAATCCATGTCCCATTCCTTTAACTCCCTTTCGGCACTCCTTTCCTCTGCTCTTATTTCCTCTTCAGCTCTCCTTTCCTCTGCTCTTCTTTCCTCGGCTTTCTATTCCAACTCCTTTAACCTTTCCTGGCTCTGCAGTTGCATCTCCATTTTCCAGAGCTCCACATTTCCTTTTTCCTCTGGTAACCCATCCAAGGCTACCTCTTCCCATGTTCCTTGTCCCACTAAAGATTCTACCACCAATGTCTGCATCTCTGCTTTCTTCATACTAACTCGGACCTCCAAGTTAAAATATTTGGCCAATATCATGAGTTCCGATCTTTTTAACGCCTGGAACTGTGCCTCATTAGGAGACGTCGCAAACTTTTCTGCGTCAAACACCGTGGTGACTATCAGTTAGCACCTGCTAACCTTCACACAAATTTTTTTCCAATTTTTTGAAAAATTTGGGAATGTTAGAAAATTCCAAATTTGGGAATGTTAGGGAATTCTATCCCGGACGAGCCCCCAATTTCTGTTACGTGCTCCTCCCCAAACCCCGGTCACGGTGTACCTCGGAGCCCCGAAAGGAGTCACGGCCGAAAGATGTGTTGTTCTGTGTGTCAATGACCAATGTTGAAACCACACCAATTGTTACCAAAAAACAAGTATTGTATTAAGGTCACACAAGAATAACACCACAAGAACAATATTAATCAATTGTACAACAAATATTATATCATTCCTATGATGGTACCATCAGTTTCTTACAATATAACTCACTGTGCTCCAAGTGAGCGAAAAGAACATTCCCAAAGTCTCTGTCCCGGCACCAAGCCAAAGTCTATCCACGCTCCGGTGATCGCAAGAAAAATGTCGTATCGAGACTAGAATCCAGTTCGGCTGACAGTCACGCTGCGAAAGAGGCACAAAGGTGCCCTCAAAAGGTGACTGGGAAATCACACCTTTGGGTATGAACGTTCAACGGCTCCCAAACGGAGAACCACAAATTCCCAAACGAAATCCATGTTACACACGCAAACCAGGCTAACGGCTGGGTGCGGTGAAATGGCTGGAGCGAGGTGAAAAGGCTGGAGCGATGCGAAATGGTGGGAGCGAGGCGAAATGGCGGGAGCGAGGCAAAATGGCCGACGGGCCCGTACTGGAGGCGTACCTGCACTCCAACAACGATTCTCTTTGGAATCAACCGCAAAACCTGTCACGCAGGTTTATCTGTCACAGCGATCACAACTCTGTCGCAGGAATCCCTTTCCCAGGAAACCCAAAGTTCGCTCGTGACCCCCGTTCGCCAGCATCTCCTCGAGACTTCAAAGCAGCTCAACTTTTGTTCCCGACCTCACTTGCTCCGCTTTTTTCTTGCTCTTCTTCTTCTTCCGGTTCCCCCCGATCCGGTTTCCGGTTTCTTTTAAAACACGAATTTTCTACCTTTTGAAAACAGTTATCTCCATTTCACTTAAACGATAACAATAATAGTACATGGAACCAAAAATGCTTACAGTGGATGGAAACCACAACGACAGAAGTGACGAATTCGTAACACTACACAATAGGAAGGGAGCTAATCTTTACATTTAATAAGAAACAACTGACTACTGCAGGCTACATGTTGTCATGTAATTAACTATAGGGGGTGTCTTTTCTTGCAAAACCATAACAACATGTATATATATTTAACAGGCTAACAGGTATTTTGATTGTTCCAATTAGCCCAATGGCAGGAAGGGGATATGGGTCCACACCAACCATTTACAAACAAGGATTTAATAATAAGCTTGCTAATAAAACAAACAACAACAACAGGCATTTTAAGGCCATTTTCCCTGCAAGAGCGGTGTTAGCCTTGCGATCCCCATGACAATCTTCTCCATTTTGCCCTATTTTCTGCATCTCCCCTTGTTAACCCCCTTGCCCGCATTTCTTCTTCGACCATCTTTAGCCAAGTCTTTCTCCGTCTTCCACGTCCTCTACTTCCTTCTACGTTCATTTCCATCACTCTACTCCACCAGTCATTTTCATCCTTCCTCAACACATGACTAAACCATCTCAACCTGTTTCTCTTCACAGCATCCATCACAAGCTCTATTCCCATCATCTTTCGCAATTCATCATTTGTCTTCCTCTCTCTCAACGATACTCCACACATCCACCGAACCATTCGCATTTCCACCCTTTCCAGCCTTCATTGCTGCTCTACATTCATTACCCATGTCTCACTCCCATAAATCATAATAGTGGGGCAACTTAGCATAACAATTGTGCATTTTGTGAGGAAAGCACCAAATTTGGCACACTAGTAGACTATCATATTATGAAAAGATCTGGATATTGGGCCATCTCAGATTCAGAGATTTGATTTTTGCAAGATTTCGATTCGATTGGGATCGAAGAGAACACCTTCTTCGTCTTCTGTACAGTGAAGTTGCCAGCCCTGAATTCTCTGGGTGCTTCATTGGGAGTGCAACCATGTCCCTCAGGTGAACAGGGACCCACCTGGCATAGTGTGTGTGGTCTAAGGCATGGAACCATGGGACCAGTTCCGTCAGGGCATCAAGGTACATCGTGAATGAAGCCTGCCGCAGAGAACGCACATAGACCAGTACCAACATCTCCAGTTCCAGCACAGTTGCCCAGTAATGAAAGTTGGGAATGTCTTCTCCTCTCTGGTGACACCAGTCTTCGAACTCAGGCAGGTCTTCTGCATCATCAGCATATGTCATACAGTGGCGTTCATACGCACGGTGTTGCAGGATGTGTAGTGCCGCTGCAGTGATTTGATGAGCTCTTCTTGTGCGGGTGACGTGGGCAGCTCGCAGGAAGGAGTCAGCAGTCCCTGGCGTTGCAATCTCAGCTTGCAAATCTGCAAAATCTGCAAATCTTGCAAAAATCAAATCTCTGAATCTGAGATGGCCCAATATCCAGATCTTTTCATAATATTGTTGCGAATATGGAATTTGGCCTCCATATCCGCTTGTAAATATTCCCCTATTTCCCCAATACTCCCCAACTATCCCCAATCCCCCATTCCCTAGTCCCATTGTCTGTAAACAACAATCAGTAGAGCCGACCTTCCCCTTTTTCCCCCATTAAATGTCGTGCCCAGGTCCACCGCATCTCACGTAGACAACTTTCGGACATCTTGCTAGTTATTCTTAGTCTATGTCAGTTAAGGACTCCTTTCCATTAATTATGACTCTTCGTTGCACCAGAATGTGATTATATGGCACCAGTAGTGAGTTTAGGACCTTTCCCATACCTCCTTCCATCTTCTTCCCCAAACAACAACTACAACAACAACTACAACTACAACTACAACTACAACAACAATTACAACAACAACGACGCTGCGCGGGGGGAGTGTGCGTCATCACACCGGCTCGGTTAGCCGCCATTGACAATGCGCGCCGGACCATGCGCTCCACGGGGTTACCACGAAGGGGCTCCTTGTCAGTCCCCCGTCAAGGGCGGAGCCTGGTAAACCCCCCGCACGCACCCAATGAGAAGCAACGTGCCGATTCCACGAGGCGGAGCTAACGAGCCGAGGGCGTGTCACTCCCCGCAGGATATACGAAGCGACTCACCGGATGTGACGTCAGATGCGCCCCCAGCTTGAGACGACAAGACGCCACCTCGAGCGCTGTGAAACCTCCTGCATCTACTGGACCGTACAGTACCCTGTCCCTGAGCCCAGGTGCACCTGGAGCCATCGATCCTGCCTTTCCTAGCCATCAAACCCCGTGTGAGTCAGCCTTTTGTCCCGTTTATCTGTCGTCTGTTGGGAATAATATAAGATTGTGTCTAAGTGCTTGTCTTTCTATGTTGTACCTCTCGTCCCTGTAATCTGACCTTCCGAACGAATATAATCTCCTCCGGAGGTCTTGAGAACCGTATCCCTGGAGTCGTGTCATTTTAATCCCAGCCGTGTGTCTTTTCCTTCATTGACCTAGCGTAGCGCGATTAGTCAACGTTCGGGTATAATCGGGTAACTTGTGCAGACGTGGTCATACCAAAACCGCTCGGTAAATAACATCTAAGCCACGTCTGTAACAATTGGTGTCGAGGAGTGGGATTCGGACCCGGGACTAAATTTATTAGGCCCAAATTTGTAACAATTAGAATCGATTCGGAGCGCGTTTCCCGCGCAAAATTATAACGGCGAAATTTGAATTTGTTTTACAAAAATAAAAACCCGAATTTTGGAAGTCGCGCTATGGCAGACCAAGACAGCTGGGGTCCGGTAGGGGAGAGTGAGGCAGGGTCGGTCCAGGACCAAATTGAGGGACAGGAGGAG